>NW_027186492.1:3103599-3139600 GCF_028583685.1 Petaurus breviceps papuanus | reverse complement strand
TCTCTCTCTCTCTCTCTCTCTCTCTCTCTCTCTCTCTCTCTCTCTGTATTTTACAAGATCTTGAGCTATCTAGAGAAAGCTTGTTCCCTTGCAAAGACAGTGTTTGAGGAAGCCATTGTGAACATGCTATATTAAGGGATGAATCGTATGCAAAAACAGCTCACAATCACTAAGAGACATCTTGAAGATGGTGGAAACCAGATTCCCAAGGAGAAGAAACTGGAATAGGAGAGAGGGGAAAATTCAACCGGCTTCCTAACGTTTGCCTGCCTCATTCTAAACTTTACACAGTAGGACTATTTGTCACCTATGCTGTTTACAATTTTTGACGGGTTTATGTTACTTCTGTTTGGATTTCTCTATTTCCCATGTGGTTTTTTATGTTTACTATTAGGGGAATAAAGACAATTAACATTTGGAGAGTTATCTGTTTTTATCTGAGGTAGCCAATATGGGATAATAAGAAAGAAGTTGGAAGAGACAGCCTCGGAGGTTTCATTCAGTTCTAGAACTATGATCCTTTAGCTCCCAGGGCTGAACCCCAGCTACAACCAACCATTTTGCCCACCTCAGAAAGCAGCTGAAGACAAAAGGGATTGTTATCTGTGTCAGGAGGGTTAAATCTAGTTTTCTGAGTCCATTGACACAATGGTTTCCAAGGAACAATTCCAAGGTTAGTCATGGGTTCACATACATCACCTTAAAATATCAGAGTGATATTTCTTGCTCTGGAGTGGAGTGCATACATGGATTACTTTTAGCAACCATCTCCTCAACAGCCATTGACATCCAACCCCTTCCTGCTTCATGTGGGGAGCTCGCTTCTGCCAACACACAGGTATAGCTAGGCACAGCTAGGTGGTGGAGTGGATAGAGCATTGGCCCCAGAATCAGGAGGATCTGAGTTCAAGTCCAGCCTCAGACACTTACTAGCTGTGTAATTCTGGGCAAGTCACTTAACCCTGATTGGCTCCCCAAAACAAACAAGGGAAAAAACCACACAGGTGGAGCCAACACGTTTTCTGTACAGAATTTGGACTTATACCCCCAAAAGAGGATCTAGCTAGAGCTGTAACTAGATATTCTGGTGTCTTGGGTGAATTCAGTTGAAGTAGGGTGGGAGAGAAAACACAGAATATAGTCTGCCTACATTAGGTTCATATTTTCTAGAGGAAAGGGGGTCACTCTATCCCAGAGAGTTTAGCTCATTCCCTGGGGTGCCACTGATGACCTCCAGCCCTCTAACTCTTAGAAAATGGACCCCCAGAGGTGGTACTATGGGGCAAAAGGAACAACAAGGTATCATGAGATACAAATACAGCAGACTAGAGGACTATTGCCCCCAAATGTTGGCACCCTGGGACAAAATCCTGGCCACCCCACCCAGTTACAGCTCTGGGTATGGCTCAGGAAGGCATTGGAACTGAGAAAGCACTTGACTCTACACTGTCTTCTTGCCAGGATCCTTTGCTTGCATCAGTGTTGGTTGTCACTGAAGAGACCCTGTGTGCAGGAGCCTTACTATACTGCTTGCACTCCAGCTGTCACCCTTATCTCCCCTCCACCAATACCCTGGACTCTGCTCCCTCTGTCCCCTGGCAAGTAAACAGTAAGTAAACAGTCATTTTTTTCTTGTGGGGAACCAGGTCTCTGCCATCTCTCTACCATCTCTATACTGCCCTTCCTCTTCCAACTCCCCTTTAGGTGCTGTCTTCTGCCATTAGAATGTAAACCCCTTGAGGGCAGTGACTGTCTTGCTTGCTTGTATTTGTATTTCCAGTGTTTAGCACAGTGCCTGGAACATAGTAAGAGCTTAATAAATGGCTTATCTATCTTTGTATCCTGGATCAAGTAGCATTTCTTCAGTTATACTGTATATTAGGACTTTGCTAGACTATCAAATGTTAGAACTGGAAGGGGCCTTAGAGAGATTATTCAGCCTAACCTCTGCATTTTGTACATGAAGAAATAAATGTAGATCAATAAATAAATTAAATAAATGTAGTTCATTTTATATGGCTCTTTATGTTTGAAAAAACACATTCCTTATAGCCAGCCCTGGAGAAACTGAGTCTCAGAGAAGTTAAATGGTTTGTCCATGATTGCATGGCTGACGATTTAGTCCAAGATCTCCAAATTTCCAGTTCCCAAGCCTTTTCAATTTAATTCAATTCAATATGTATACAGTAAGTGTCTCTAATGCACTGTTGGTGAAATTATGAATTGAAACAACCATTTTGGAGAGCAACTGAGAGCTACCCCCAAAGGACTATAAAACTGTGAAAATACCCTTTGTCCCAGTAATGCCACTATAAGGTCTGTGTCCCAAAAAGATTTTAAAAAAGGAAAGGACATATATATGTACATATACATATATAATATATGTGTACATATACATATATATATACATAGACACACAAAATATAGCAGCTCTTTTTGTAGTGGCAAAGAACTGGAAACTGAGGAGATGCCATCAATTGGGGAACGGCTGAACAAGTTGTGGTTTATGATTGTGATGGAATGTTATTGTACTATAAGAAATGATGAACGGGATGCTTTTAGAAAAACCTACATGAACTGATGGAAAGTGAAATGAGCAGAACCAGGACAACATTTTACACAGTAACAGTGATATTGCACGATGATCAATTGTGAATGACTTATAAATCCCCAGCAATATAAAGATCCAAGACAATTCTGAAGGATTTATGATGAAAAATGCTATCCATCTTCAGAGAAAGAACTGATGAAGTCTGAATGCAGAATGCTGAATGCATGCTGTTATTTTTCTTGGTTTTTTTTCTGTTTTCTTTCACAATGTGACTAATGTAGAAATATGTTTTGCATGACTGCACATGTATAACCTTTATCAAATTGCTTACTTTCTCAATAATGGGGAATGGGGGAGAAAATTTTGAACTCAAAACTGTAAAAAAAAAAAAAACCAAAAGTTTAAAACTGCTTTTATATGTAATTGGGGAAAATAAAATATTAAAATTTTAAAAAGAGAATGTAAGCTCCTTGAGGCCAGGAATTATCTTTCTTTTTGATTGTATTTGTATCCCCAGCATTTAACATAGTACCTGACACATTGTAAGTCCTTCATAAATGCTTGTTGACTGACCAAAAAATATGTTAAGTGTCTATTTTGTGCAAAGGGATATATAGGGATATACAGAAAAAAAACCCTTAAATTCCATTCTCAAGGATCTTACATTCTACTGGGGAAAAAACAGTATGTTCCCAGAAATGCATAATGTAAGCTGGAGCAAAAGAACAATCAGATAAAATATTGCAGGAGTGTTTGAAGAGGGAGAAGGAGCAGCAACTTCAGGCCGAGTTCAATCTTAAAGTAAAATAAGCAATCAAAAAGGAAAATAGGATCCTCAGGTAATGAACAAACTTAAAAAAAAATTACTTTTAGGGATTTTTTTTTGCATCACCTTTATTTCAGAATGTATCCTTGCTCTCTCCTCTGCCCAGTTAGTTTTCCCTGGTAACAAAGATTTAAAAAAAATTAGATTAGCAAAACCAATCGACACATCCAAAACATCTGACAGTGTATTCGATATTCCACACCATAGTCTCCCACATTTCCAGTCAAGCTCTCCGATGCAATTTAGTAGGGACTTGGCACAAGTGGGAAAGGGAGCCCTCCTTTGGTCTGCATTGCTTATGGAGCATGGAGCAGTCCTCAAACATGGAGAGATTGAATGTGGAAATGCTTGGGTGTAGACTGTGTCATCTGCCAACCTCTAGAGGTGTTTGAGGAGGAGGGGATAAAGTGGTATCCACCCTAGGCGAAACAGCCTCAGAGGAAAGAGGTTGGTCTGTGGCTAACCTGAGAATTTAAAGAAACTCAGGTCTACATACAAAGGTAGCGCTTAAAACTTTCCTCTCCTTGGAGAATGCTAGACCAGTTGACAAGCTGTTGTTATTCAGTGGTTTTCAGTTATGCCCAACTTTCTGTGATCCCATCTGGGGTTTTCTTGGCAGATCCTGGAGTGATTTGCCATGTCCTTCTCCAGCTAATTTTACAGATGAGGAAACTGAAGCAAACAGGGTAAAGTGATTTGCCCAAGGTCATACAGCTAGTAAGTGTCTGAGGCCAGATTTGAACTCAGGAAAAAGAGTCTTCTTGACTCCAGGCCTGGCACTGTGCACTATGGCACCACCTAACTGCCTCTGACAAGGTGACAAGAGGACTATTTATGGTATTCCCATGTGTTCTCCTCCATACCAGTCAAAATGATTGACTGACCAGCTGGTTCTCTGACTGACAGACTGACTGACAGGCTAACTGACTGGTGACTGACTGACTGACAGGCTGACTGATTGGTGACTGACTGACTGACAGGCTGACTGGCTGACTGATGCCTCCATGTTGGGATCACCTGGCAGAGTAAATAGAAGACCAGGAGGGAGTCAGTAAGATCCAGGTTCAAATCCCCTTTCTGTTTGACAGTCATTAGCTCTATGACATGAGTAAGTTATTTACTCCACGCCACCCCAATTGCTTTAAGCAACTCCCCAGGACTTAGTGAATAAATCATAAAAATGCCCCTCACATTGGTGGAGAGAATTTCTACACCAGCAGTTCTCTAAGCTGTCAAAATCATAGATCCTTGGGCTATTCCCATTCTCCCCCATGTAAAGTTCTCAAGTTCCCTGAGGGCAAGCATGTTTCCACATTTGTTTTTATATTCTCAATAACCACCATCTCTGTCTCTAGCACATAATAGGTGTTAAATAAATACTTGTTGATTACCTAGTATATCAGACTAGCATCATTGGAATTTAGACCAAGATGGCACCTTTGAGAATCACCTAAATTCAATTCCTTCATTTTATGGATGAAGAAACTGAAACCCCAGAGAGGTTAAGTTGAATGGAATTATGGATCTGTAGTTGGGAAGGACCTCAGAGGTCCTCAATTCTAATTCCTTTATTTTATGGATAAGGAAACCAAGACCCTGGGAAGTGATCTGACTTGTCCAAGATTAAGAAGATCAGAAATATCAAAGTTGGGATTTGAACTCAGGTCTGCTTACTCTAGAGCCAGTGGTCGGGTTTTGTTTTGTTTTTCTAACTGTACCACTTTGCCTGCCCCTCTTCGAGGTTATAATAGTGCTAAATAGTCAAGTGGAGATTTGAACTAAAGTTCTCTGACTCCAAATTCAGTGCCATTTCCTCTCCCTGTCTGTGGACTCTACTCCTCAGTTTAATCTGCCCAACAGGTGCAAATATACCTGCCAGCATCAATATAACTGAATCTTATAAGGAGCATTTTGTAAAAGGAGAAAGCTGTAGTTGAATGGAATGTTGGTGAACCACTGCATTTCACCAAGCAAAGATGTGATCCCCAAGTCCCGCAACACTGGTCAAGACAATTCCCATTTCTATGGCATTTTAAGATTTGCAAATTACCTTCCTCACAATGACCCTGGGAAGTAGGATGTGCATCTGGCCATGGCAACTCTGTAGGGGGATGCTATGCTCCTGGCTAGGGAGGAATTGGGTTAAGGAAAGGAGGAGGGCAGAGAAAGGGCAGAAAACATGTTGCTATGGTGATTTTGCCTTTTTAGTACCACTCCCAGGGCTCATGTCTACGCACAGAAAAAAGGGTGGGTGTGCAAGGACGATTTTCCTAGCTCCTAGGACAACTGGGCAATTCTCTGTGCAGTGGTACGAGCTCCAGGCAAGCTGCGTAAGAGAATCTAGGAGGGCACTAACGTAATAGAAAACAACGTCGGAAGACATTCGAGCGCTGATCAATGTGGTGACTAATCATGACCTCAGAACTGATGGAGAGGAGAGAAGTATGCCTCCCCCCTCTCAGCAGAGACGTGGTGTATTATAGATATGGAATGAGTCAGTCAATGTGCTTGATAACTGGCTTTTTCATTTAACACTTTAAAGTTTATGCTGCATTAGTAACCTTTTTCTCCATTACTTTCTTAAGTCTAGACAAACAACAGAACAGTAATTCAAGCCCTGATTTGCAGAATTTGCTGATTTCCCAGGTATCAGTGCTCACACTGAAAATCTGAGTGGGCTCCAGCAGAGAGGCTTACGTTCTCAGACATGGCCAGTATATTGACTTGTTTTGGCTTCATTGTATTTCTTTGTTACACAGGATGGCTCTGTGCAGGAGTTGGGGAGGCTGGCGATGGAAAATGACATCCTTGTAAAAAAAAAAAAAGAACATCAGTAAAAACAGTTTTAAATTTAGAAAGCAGGAAGGGTATGTTTCCTACCTCCGTTATTGGGTGAGTTTTCATAACAATGATAATAACAATAACAACTCACATTTCTGGAGCCTTTAAAGGTTTACGAATAAATACTCTACGAGGCAGGTAGTGGTAAAAATATTGTTTTCTCTCTTTTAATCATTTTTACTTTTTGTAGGAACCTCCTGAATGAAAACTGCCTTCACTGATACAGATCAGTTCCTTTGTAGAACTCATTTGTAGTTTATGGTCTTAAATAATCGCCCAAGAGCTCAAGTGGTTTACCTGCAGTCTTATAGCAAGTGTTGGATTCTGACTCAGAGTCTGCCAGAATGCCTACTAGAAGCAGTGGGGATGTATTCTCTCATTGTTATGTGGTGGTACTCACAGGAGTGCAAGATGCTTAGAGAGATAAGGGGGTGAATATAGTACCTATCTGGTGTGAAATTATTTTTATATAATCGAATTTCAAATAGTGTCCCCCAAGATGTATTTAAGAAAGACAAAGGATGTCAATAAAACTTTTTTTTAAATAATGGATGGGAAAAATGTTTTATGTAAATGAATGCACCATACAACCGTCAAGTGCTTTTACTAACTTAGGCTTCTTAATTGAAATATTGGATTTAATGAATAAGAACTTTTAAGTTGTTGAGTACAAAGTCTATTACATCATTCTATGCCCCTTTATTCTATGCCCCTTTGAAAAGAAGTAGTTTCATGAATGGTAAATATGTCAGGAAAGTAAAGGTGAAAGCTTGAAATATTCATATTTTTATTCCTTAAATCCAATATTTCAATTAAGAAGCCTAAGTTAGTAAAAGCACTTGACGGTTGTATGCTACATTCATTTACATAAAACATTTTCATATCCATTATTTAAAAAAAAGAGTTTTATTGACATCCTTTGTCTTTGTATTACAATCCTTTCCCATCTTACCTCTAGAAGGAGCCCTGCTTTGTGTCCAAAAGAAACAAAGAAGCGAGAACATCTGATGGTGACTGAGCCTGACGATGTATGCAACATTCTGCCTTGGTCAGCCCCTACCTCTCTGCTGTGAGGAAAGAGATCCCTTTTCGTGATTGTTATTTAGGTTTTTCAGTTACTCAGAGTCCAAGACTCCAGTAGAGTGGTCACTGGTAGACAGTGACAAGGGCAGACCTAGTGTGGTGTCTCTTTGCCCTTCCACAACACTGCTAGTTTGAACAAATCTTCCTTGAGGGAGGACTTGGAAGACTAAGGAGGGCCACTTTTGGGAAATGACTTACTTAACAGTGACAAGAGGGAGGTAAAAGTGTTCATCCATTCTCAAAGAAGAAAAGTGGTTCCTAAGAGTCCTGTGGAGGAAATACCATGCTCCACTGGGTCATGATTGGGAACAAAGAGAATAAGCATTTATTAAACATCAATTATGTGTCAGGTGCCACACTAGGTGATTTACAAATATTATATCAAATAATAATAATTACTATAAGGCAGCTAGGTGGCACAGCTAATAGAACACTAGGGAAGTTGGAATAGGGAAGACTCATCTTCCTGAGTTCAAATCTGACCTTGAACACTAGTTGTGTGACCTGGGACAAATCATTTAACCCTGCATTGCTCAGATCCTCATCCATAAAAGAAGCTGGAGAAGAAAATGGCAAACCACTCTGGTATGTTTGCCAAGAAAACCCCAAATGGGGTCATGAAGAGTTGGACACAACTGAAACAACTAAAGAACCCACCATCACCACGTTAAGTAATTTACAAATATGATCTCAATAATAATAGCTAACTTACTATGTACCAAGCACTGTGCTTTACAATTATTATCTCATTTAATCCTCACAACAATCTTGGGAGGCAGGTGATTTTATTATCCCCATTTTATAGCTGAGGAAACTGAGGCAGAAAGAGGGTAAGTGACTTGCCTAGGGTTTTAAAGCTGGGAAGCACCTGAGACAAGATTTGAACTCAGTTCTCTGGTAGAAAGAGATCCTGTCTGGTGGTCCAGGGAAGGTGAAGTATATAGTGGTATAGAAAAATTGGCTTTATATAAGAGGGCGATGTTTTTTTTAAGCAACCTCACTACAGATATCCCTGACCCATCATTATTGGTGACTGTACAAGAAGTGTCATTATCTTTGCTGTAGCCTTGATATTCCTGGTACCACTCATGTTCATGGTCATCTCTTTACATCAAGAGACTTGCTGTGAACTTCAAAGACTTAACATCATCCCCCACATGGATCAGATCGTTTAGACTCAGGACTTGGTCCCTCTGAAGAAGGGAGGTGGTTCTCTGATCTTCATTCTTCTATATATGGTTACTCCTTCAGGGATTGGTTCCATTGTTTTGCTTTTGGGGTCCTACTGCTGATGTCAGAGTTCTTGTATCCCAAGGACAGAGCTGTCCATTGACAACTCTAAAGTCACTTAATCAATTGAATGTTCTCTAGAAGACCATTAGGACTTTACAACCAAGGAGTGAGTTGTGATGAGAACAATCTCTTAAGTTCCCCCTACACTCTTGCAATTTAAATTAGTTTTTCTTTAAAAGCTATTGAAACTATCCTCAAAATTTAATTGGCTCGGGACATGGCTTGCTAGTCTCCTGAGTACAAAATAACCAGGACATGAGGGGCTGGTGTTCTTCCCTCTGGCTTATGACCACAGACCAGCAGCTTAAACCACACCAGGAAGCTGTGCTCAACTGAATCAGTGCTTTATCCTGGATGAACATCCTTTTCTTGTTCTGAATTTCCTTCCATGACTATGGCTAAGAAAACCTTCTCTCTTCTGTGTATTTAAAAAAAAAAAACTACAATGGCCTTCTTTTATTTTCTTCTTTTTTGGGCATGCCTATCCCTAGTTTCCCTCTCCCAAATCCTGCCCCCAAATTAAAAAACCCTCCCTTGTAACAAATAAGCATACTCAGCTAAAATAAATGCCCACATTGCCCATGTCTAAAAATGTATGACTCAGTCTGTCTTTTGTATCCCCCACCTTTCCATCAGGTGGCGGTGAACACGTTTCATCTCAGTCCTCTAGAGTAGTAATGGCCATTTCTTTCATTATCAGAGTTCTTAAGTCTTTCTAAGTGATTTTCCTTTATAATTTTGTAATTATCTTGCAAATGGTTTGTATTTTTCAGCTTATTTCACTCTGCATCAGGTCATACAAGTCCTCCTGGGTTTATCTGAGTCATTCCTTTCATTATTTCTCATGATGCAATGATTTGAAATATCATGGAATATGTGGTAATAATTTCAAGTTATACCATCATTTGTGCTGCCCTTCCTCAACTGATAAACACCCACTTTGTTTCCAGTTTTTCATTACTACAAAAAGCACAGCTGGAAATATCTGTTCACGTTCTTGATAGTGGAATTTCAAAGGCAAAAGTGCCTGGACAATTTACTCATTTTTTTTACTTATTACCAAATTGATATCCAGAACAGAAGAGACAGTCCACAGCTCCACCAACAGTGTATTAGTGTTTTACATACTTGTTTCATTTAACCTTCACAATAGCCCTTTGAGGTAGGTAGTAAAAATATTATTATTCCCGCTGGGAATAATATGGAGAAATATGTATGTGTGGATATGTATATATATATATGTATGTGAATATATATACATATATAAACACAGATATAATATAAATATAGATATAAGTAAATAAATGGAGAAAGTGAGGTTTCAGACAGGTGAGGAGACCAGGATTCCCTGCTTAGTGGGCAGTGGAACCAAAACCATAGGCCTTTTCTTTTGACCCAAAATTCCATTCTCTGCCACTCAAGTTTCTTACCTACTTCAAAGGTATAATAAAAATTTTCTTTTCATAAAGAATATGTGCATATATTAGATCAATCAACCAATTAAGAAGAATTTATTAAGTGCTTACTATGTGCCAGGTACTATACTAAGAGCTGGGGACACAAAAAACAAAAGCAGGAACAGTCTCTTACATTCTAACAGGGAAGACTATATTTACATATGTGGGTATATATAAGATATGTACAAAATAGACTCAAAGTGACCATAAAGGAGAAAAGAGAACTTGGAAAGGCCTTCTGTAAGTGAAATGAGCTAAATATTGAAGGGAGTTAAGAATTCTAGGAGGTGGAGTGGAGAAGGGGAGAGCATTCCAGGCATGGGGGGCCACCAGAGCAAACCCACACGTGTCATCTTGTGTGAGTAACAGAAAGCAGGCTGGTATGGCTATGTGAAGGGGAGAAATATGTAAGACAATTGGAAAGGTAGGAAAGGGTCAGGGTGTGAAGAACTTTCAATGCCAAACAGAGGAGTTTATTTTTGATCCTAGGTGTAACAAAAAGTCAGTGAATGGAGTTTATTGAGTAACGTGGTCAACCTTGGTATTTAGAAAATTCACTTAGAAAGCTATGCAAAGGATTGGCTTAGGAAGAGACTTGAGGCAGGATGACCAGTTGAGAAAAAGGCTATTGCAGTCCAGCTGAGAGGTGATGAATGCCAGAACTAGGGTGGTGGCTCTGTGAGCCACCATTCATTCATTCATTTATTCATTCAACAAACATTTATTAAATAACTACTCTCTGCCAACATTTGTGTTAGGACTGGAGGGGATACATAGTTTAAATGAGACACAGTCCCTGACTGTGAAACTTCTAGTTGATCTTAACACATATGTAACCCCAATCCCTAAGCCAATTGGTATGGGACTCTCTCTTCATTGGTGGAGAGCAATGCCTTCCACCTCTGTGACGGGTGGGGCAGAGTTGGTTAGACCAAGAGAGGGGATCTCTTGAATCTTGTTCCATTCTTCTTTGAGCTTGAGAATATCTTCAGATTCTGCAGTCACTTCTGGTTTCCAGTTTCAAGAGAGAGGATGGTAGATGCCAGCCCCACTTCAGGGTGCTGAAGGGAGAATAAGGCTCTGCGGAGAAGCTGACTTGGGAGGAGCCAGTGGTCTCCATCATGTCCCTATCCTCACTTTGCTATATTAGAGACTGCAGGGAACTTTCCTTTGGGTGAAATTCTCCTCCCCCTTTTCTCTCTTCCAGTGGGAGACCTCCTTTCCTCTTTATTGTCTGGCATATATTCTCCTATACCTTCTTTCATTTCTATGCTGCTACTGATTCGGGTAAATGGGTTTTTGGCTAATTGTTATGTGTTCTCTTTGTGGACTTGGTATTTGGTGGGAAGAGAATCAAGCCTTGGATATAAAATGGGGTCCCTTATATTGAAACAGTAATCAGAAGCTGTCAATCATATCATCTAGACTAATAATTTTAAAGGAGCAAAGAAATATAATTCTAATCTTCTCTCAGAGGAGAGGAGAGTGCCCTCCAGCCCCTACCTCCTGCTTCCTTTCCTGGAATGACTTAAAATCTTCCTTGGAGAAGGGTAGAGATGCCTATTCTGGCTCCTTTCCAGCTACATGACACCCCCATGTCACATGTGGGGGACAGCCCTCAAAACATGTGGGGCCTCACAACACATGGGGGCTTACTACATGCAAGTATACAACTATAAAACACAATGCTACATGATAAATGCACTAATGATTCAACAAAATGAAGAGCTCTGTGAGAGCTGAGTGGAATGGTTGTTATCAACAGAAAGCTGGAATAATGCTCTGTATTTATTTTCTATTTAAAAATCCTACTTTGATGCTTCATTTTGGCATGGAGATGATCCTGAATTCTTGAAGGCCATGGTAAAGTAAGTCCTACTAGACTGGAAACATTCTGAATACTGGCCCGTTGTATGTCTGTTGTCCACAACCTAGCTTCCAAGAGGTTCATTACCAGGTTGCTTCAGGGAAATGAAATTTGGGGGCATGGCTAATAAAACTTAGAGCTCTAATAACTGTAAAAGACCATCTAGTAAGTCATAGAGGGGTGTGGTTTATATTAGTTGAGGAAACACCCAAACTAATCAAAACTCAGATCCTTGAAATGTTGAGTTAATGCTATGTATAGTTTTTATTAAAAAAAAAAACCAACCCAACAACACAGTTATTCTATCTGATTGTGACAACAGATACTTGAATAGGAGATAGAAGACATCAATCAATCAATGAACAAGCATTTATTAAGATAGTATTTAACAGCCATCATTTGTAGCCTGTGTTAGGTAATGTCTCGTAGGAAGAGAACTTCACTGTGGTCTATTTCAATAGAAATCATACCTAAAATATCTCTTCTTCATGTTAACTTAAACTTAATTTACTTAACTTTTTTGAGGCAATTGGGGTTAAGTGACTTGCCCAGGGTCACACAACTAGTAACTATGCAAGGCCAGATTTGAAATCAGTCCTCCTGACTCTAGGACCAATGCATTATTCACTGCACCTAGCTGTTGTGGTTCAGGAACAATGTCCATGAACTCCCCCTTGCCATGTTCTTCTGTAGGAATTCCATCACCACCCTAACTGCTGTCATTTCTCTGACTGGGAAAGCCCACTGTCAAGTCTCTGATCTCTGGTCTGCTCTCAGAAAGGATAATGGAAAAGCAGAAGACAACCAGGAAGTTGAGGTCCAGGAGTCTCGCCCTCCCTCCGGCCACCTTTGGGGAGCACATGCAGCATTCCACACATCTCACCATTATTTACTCCTGGGGAAACAGTAGACAGAGGAATCTATTCTCCCCACCCCCTTCATCCTTTTGAAGAAAGGGAAAGGGCAAAAGACGACCTGAGCAGGTCTGCCGGTTTATCTTTGTAAGTCAAGGAAGAGGAATGACTCATCCCATGAATGTCCATCCTCCCAAGTGTCATGGGGTCAACCTCAGTCACTGAAAAATAATGAGTCACTCTTGTCTCTTAAGGGATCATTGGGTGTGCCCACCTTCTACAGGGAAAGAGGAATGATCATTAATATGATGGGGGGAAACAGGAAATCCTTTGATCAACCTTCCCCCCACTCCTTGCCCATGGACTATTCTCACTGATGCTCTGATTACTCTTATTCCTGGTTGCCCATATCTTCTCTGAGAAGCAAAAGGTTATGTCATAGACCAATCCACACTAGGATTCTGATGCTCTCACTCTGGGTCAACTTACATCAAAGCTCCCTCTCACATTCCTTATTTTTAACTTGCTCTCTTTTCCCATGCATAGACTTGTTGGGGGGTGGGGTGGCGGTGGTATCTGACCACTTTGCCATTCATGGCATCTGTTAGCTCCCTTTCATCGCTGTCCCATTGTTAGAATTTCTCCATGGGAGGGCACTGGGACTTCGAATCACACGCTGTCTCTGGGTTCACAGGGTTCAAACGAACCAGCAAAGTATACCAGCCTCCCCACTTCCATTTAGCACCGTTACCCACTTTCTTTCCCCTGTTCTCCATGTTTGTAATAGTCCTCTCCCATTGGTCTCCCCGTCTCAAGCATCTCCCTGTTGTGGTGCATCCTCTACTCAGCCATCAAATTGATTTTTCTAAAGTGTATGTCTAACCATATCCCTATTCAATAAACTCCACTAACTCCCTGTTACCTCCAGGATCAAATATGAAATCCTCTGTTTGGCTTTTAAGGGCCTTCATAACCTGGCCCCTTCCTATTTTTCCAGTCTTCTCACCCTTACGCTCACGTACTCCGCCATCCAGCGACACTGGTCTCTTTGCTCTTTCTTAAATAAGACACTCCGTCTCCCAATTCTGTGAATTCTCATTGGCTATATAATTATCATGCCTAGAATGCTCTCCCTCCTCATCTCCGCCTCCCTGGCTTCCTTCAAAAATCTTACTTTCTGCAAGAACCTTTTCCCAGTCCCCCTTAGCATTAGTGTCTTCCCTATGATTTATTCTGTCTGTATTCTCTTTGCCCAGAGCTGTTTACATGTCCTCTCCTCCCCCCACCATGAACTCCTTGAAAGCAGGTACTATTTTTTGCCTTTGCATCCCCAGCAATTAGCACAGTGCCTTGACAAATAGTAGGTGCTTTATAAATGCCGGTGGAGTTGACTCCGCAAACCCTCCAGGGTCCTGTACCCAGGCGTACCTACAACTATATTCACACTAACATTCTCTCAACCTCCACAAACCCCATCACTCTCTAAGCATTCTATCATCACAGATTCATGCTACTTTTCACTCTCCAACAACAGAAGAATGCCCTGACCACTCTTTTATAGCCCAAAGAGTAATCAATAACTACAGACTGCCAAAACCTTCTTCAACTGGGCCACACAACCACTCCCTTTTCAGAACCTATCAGGTCATTCATTTCAAGTATGTTTACAGACCATTAGAAACTAGTGAACTGCTGGAGAGGGTCAGCTGGCAGTTGAAAGGCAAGTTAGTTCCTTCCCTATAAGTCCTCTGTGAGAAGAATCACTCTACCAGAGCAGAACAGTCACGGAAACTCTGGCTCCACTTTGCTTCAGACTAGAGAGAAATGAAGAGATGGTTGGTTGGTGGGGAGAAGGACAGGGAGGAAGAACAAAGAGCCTGTTGCTTCTAGGGATTTTGCTGTTTGAATGCTGTTCACACCCAGTACTCACATCTACAAACAGAAAATGTATGTGTAAGTCTGACTTTTCTCAACTTTTGCAGCAGTCAGACAATTCTCTGGCAGGTGGTGTAGATCCAACACTGGTTTGCCTAAGAAAATCTTGAAGGCAGGAAAGAGTGAGTTTCCTCCCTCTTTGCCCGGGTGAGCAGAGCAGCCTTCTGGATGAGATTCAGGTGGATTTAAACTTTGCCAAGCCACAGAGGGCTGAGCCACCAGGAAAGAGAAGGAGATATTTTAGGCACAGTCTCTATTTTAGCAGCCAATCGAGGACAGTTTGAGGAGTCCACCCAGAACCTAGGCCCCCTTTTTTCCTTTCTCCTACCCAACTAAGCAATTTTTTTTTTCAGGAAACTGTTCATATGGAGAAGTAAGTTTATATTTGTATTATGAAATATCTCAGCAGAAATGTCATTTGGTTCCAAGGCTACAGATACCCCAGTTCTAACAATAAACTTATTTCCATTAAAGTAGTAATAGAATGTGCTTTTATAGAAAGAAAATAGAGTTTTTTCAGTATTGGTATCTACATTATGCTTGCAGACAGTCCTTTGAATCAGACAATGACATGAAATGCACAATAGGTAATTGATAGAACAGACATCATATGTATTCATCAATGAAACTAAGCAGGACCATAATATATTAATAGTTCCTATTAATAGTTTTCCTTTAAATCTTTCCCCTACCTTTCTCTCTGATATTTATTTTTCTGGGAAATATAGATGATCAAATTCATGGGAAAAGCCCATGATGGAAATAGATAAAAAAAATGTCAGATGTCTAAATCCCAAAAGTATTTATTACACTTTACCAGGTGGCAACGGTTTTGTTTTTTTTTAATTAGGAACTGGGGGGGGGTGAACGAATTTATTTATTTAAAAAATAAATGTTTTATTATTGTTATTCTGAAGGGAGGAGGGGACCATAAAAAGCACTAACACCTACTATGTGCCAGGCATTGTGCTAAAAGTTTTACAAATATTATCCCATTTTATTCTTACAACAACCCTTTGACATAACTGCTATTATCATACGCCATTATACAATTAAGGTAACTGAGACAAACAGAGGTTAAGTGACTTGCTCAAGATCACACAAAGGCTCTAGTCCACTACATCAACTAACTACCTCACAATGTGATAAACACCAACAAATATAAGAATTTCTATATGCAAAGAAGAACCAAAAAATAGAATCGTTTGCGCATGAAACCATGGATCTTCATCACATAGAGAATTTAAAAGTACAGAATACATTCTTCTTGTTCATGTTCTTAAAAATTATTTACTAGGGGCAGCTAGGTAGCGCAGTGAATAGAGCACTGGCCCTGGAATCAGCAGGACTTGAGTTCAAATCCAGCCTCAGATACTTAATACTTACTAGCTGTGTGACCTTGGGCAAGTCACTTAACCCCAATTTCCCTACCTCCCCCCCTTCAAAAAAATTATTTACTTTTTCGATTAAGCATTTATTTTTCTCTTACCTGGCTTCTACTTTCTCCACCCTCTCCCCGCAATTAAAAAAAGTAAAGCTTTTGTAAAAAAAATATGAATAGTTAAACAAAATTTCCAAAAATTTATGTCCCTTTCTG
Organism: Petaurus breviceps papuanus; assembly: GCF_028583685.1. Lineage (NCBI taxonomy): Eukaryota > Metazoa > Chordata > Mammalia > Diprotodontia > Petauridae > Petaurus > Petaurus breviceps. Next base: position 3,123,296 of record NW_027186492.1, on the reverse strand, counting down.
TATCCTGAGACTATCACCTCTGTCTTCTAGAAGGTGGGTAGCAAATATTATAAGTGTTCCTCTAGAATTGTGGTTCATCGTTACATCTGTCAGAGTTCTTAAGTCACTGGTGTTCACTGTTATTTTCCTTTTTAGTGCTTATATTCATGTACCATAATTTGTCCTGCCATTTCCTGGTTGATGGACATTTCCTTAGTTTCCCGGTCTCTGCCACCCCAAAAAGAGCTTCAATTGATTTTTTTGTAAATATGGGTGTTTTTTCTTTTTCTTTGATTTCTTTGGGTTATAGGTCTATAAAATGATGTTGCTTGGTCAAAAGGTATGCAGAGTTTAGTGACTTTTTGAACAGAGTTCCAAATTGATTTCCTGAATGATTGAACAAATTCACATCTGCAGGAATAGCTTTTTCTTGTAGCTTCTGTAAAATTTGTCTTTTTCCTTTTTTGTCAGCTTTGCCAATCTGAGATGTGAGATGGAGCCTTAGAGTTGCTCTAATTTGTATTTTTCTAATTACTGATTTGGAGCACTTTTTCTTATGGTTGTTCATAACTTGAATTTCTTCCTTTGAAAACTAGCCAATGGTTCTATAAACTTGAATTAGTTCTTATATATCTTGAAAATGAGACCCTTATCAGAGAAATTTGCTGCAAAGACTTTTTCCCAGTTAACAGTTTCCTTTATAATTTCGGCCACATTAATTTTATTTGTGTAAAAAACTTTTTAATATTATCATTGATTACATTAATATGTAATTGAAATTGTCCTTTTTATCTTCTGTGATCCTATCTGTTATCCATGGTCTTCTGCTATTCATAGATCCAAAAGTCAATTTCTTTCTTCTCTAATTTATGATGCAACCTTTTATTTTCACTTTAGATATTTTTGATATGGAATTCATTTCTCTATTTGGAACTTTTATTGGTATATGGTATCAGGTGTTTATCTAAATCTAATTTCTGACAGATTGCTTTCCAGTTTTTCCTCACAGTTTTTGTTGAATAGTTTTATTTAATATTGAGATAAAGACCCCAGTAACTAAGGTTTTTTGGTAATCATCAAATACTAGGCTGCTGAGTTTGTTTGCTCATGTTGTATACCTAATATGTTCCACTGATGCACCTATGTTTTAACCAGTAACAGATCATTTTGATGATTACTACTTTGTAGTATCTGGTACTGGAATCCCTTCCTTTCTCCTTTTTGTTCATTATTTGCCTTGAGGTTCTTAACCTTTTGTGTTCCCAAATGAATGTCGGGATTTTTTCTAGGTTTATAATGTAACCCTTTGGTAGTTTGATTGGTATGGCACTAAATAAGTAAATTAATTTAGATAATGCTGTCATTTTTATTTTATTGGCCCCAGCCTACCCTTGAGTAATTTATATTTCCCCAATTATTTAGATCTGTACTTATTTCCATTAGAAGAGTTTTGTAAGTTTATTCCTGTAGTTTCTGTGTGTGACGTTGTAGGTAGACTTCCAAGTATTTTGTCCATTCTGTAGTTATTTTAAATGGAATCTCTCATTTTATCTCTTTCTTCTGAGCTTTGTTGGCAATATACAGAAATGCTTATGATTTATGTGGCTTTATTTTCAAACCTGTTACTTTGCTGAAGTTACTGTTTTAATTAACTTTTTTGGTTCATTCTCTAGGGCTTTCTAAGTAAACCCTTGTATCATCTGAAAAAAGTAATACATTTTTTGCCTATGCTTATTCCTTCAATTTCTTTTTCTTTTCTCATTTCTATAGTTAGCATTTCTAGTGTAATATTGAATAATAATGGTGATAATGGACATCCTTGCTTTATCTGTAATCTTATTAGAAGGATCTCTAGTTTATCTTTATTACATAGAGTGCTAGCTCTTGGTTTTAGATAGATACTATTTACCATGCACAAGAAAGGTTCATTTTTTCCTATGTTTTTCTAGTGTAGGTATTTTGTTTTGTCAAAAGGTTTTTCTACATCTATTGGTATAATCATAGGATTATTGCTGTCAGTTATTAATATGGTCTCTCTATATATAGTTTTCCTAATATTGAACCAACCCTGCATTCCTGATATAAATCTAATTTGATTATAACATATATTCTTTTTGATATATTATACCTCATTTGGTAAAATTTTATTTAAAAATTTTATGCCAGTGTTCAGTAGGAATAGTGATCTATAGTTTTCTCTGTTTTGACTCTGGCTTAGATAATATCAAGCCTATATTTCTATCATAGAAGGAATTTGTGAGTTTAGTAGGATCCATTCTTTCCTATTTTTTGTAAACAGTTTATGTAATATTGGAATTGATTGTTCTTTGAATGTTTAATATAATTGACTTATAAATCCATCTGGTCCTGGCCCCCACTCCCCCCCCCCTGCTTTGGGAGTTTATTTATGGCTTATTTAATTTCTTTTTCTGAGATGGGTTATTTAAAATTCTGTATTTTTTGTTCTGTTAACCTGGTCATTCATTAGTTCCAAAGTTGTCCCTCTTGTCTGTGTTTCTCTTTGAATTACCTTCTGTCCCATCTTGTACACTTAAAAAATGCTCCATTGACACTTTTAGCATCCTTTCCTCTCCCTCCCCACATTTAGGTGGCATGGTAGATAGAGTATTGAACTCGGAATCAGGACAATCTGATGTCAAAGCTGTCCTGAGACTTTTATTAGCTGTGAGACCCTGGACAAATCACTTTACCTTTAGTTTCCTCATCTGTAGAATGAGCACCTATTGTTCAGGGTTCAATGAATTCCTATAATAGCACCTATTGCTCAGGATTGTTGTGAAGATAAAATGAGAGAGTATTCATAAAGCACTTTGTAAACCTTAAAGTGCCATGGAAGTGGTATATAAATGCTAGCTATTCCTCCTCTTTCTATATTATTACCTTCCTTCACCCCCCTTCATTTCCCGTCTCTCTGACACTTCCCCTGAAGTCCACCCCACCTCCAAACTCATAAGAAGGGAATTTCATAAACCCATCAAAAAAAGTTCCTGCTTTCAAAGAGTTTACAATCTGGTTAGGTAAATAAAGCTGAAACAATGGACCAAAACTAACAAAACAAACTTACTAGGGATAGATAGAAAATCTTGCATTTAATTTCCAAAAAAAAAAAATCATGTCACAAGAAACATTTAGAAAATAATACAAGAAGTATATTATTCGGTACTTAATTATTTCCTCTGTACAATATGACTTAGAAGTTGGCTTTGCATTAGCATTCATGAAAATTCATTATTTTCCCAAGACTATCACTAATCAATCATTAGCTTCAAAGAGGCATTAGAACTTGACTGGTACCTTATGTAAAACAGTAAGATGTATTCTTTAATAGGACTGAGACATGTTTTAACATATCAAGAGAATGACACTGGACCTTAACATATCAAGTGGCATATGATAAATAATATAAGAAAACATTGACCAATATGTGAAGTTGTTAAATATAGGCATTTTTAGGCCCCCTTTTAAAGGACACTTTAATGTAATCTATTTTAATTACCATACAGAATGGGAATTCAGCTGACTGACCACAGCTGGTAGAGCATGATGTATACAAATATCTCTAGCACCAAATCCAGAAGTGAGTAAAGAGAGGGGCACACAAAATACTCTGTGATACCAAAGCAGAGGGGATTAGGGGAGTTGGCAGAAAATGTCATTACCAACTTGGTGATGGGAGAAGGGGGAAATCAGCCTTGTTAGTGGAAGGGACATTTTAGATAGATTAGTAGATAGATAAATAGGTAGTAAATGGATGGATTAATGGATGGTATAGACAGAGATGGATAGTTGAATTCATTGATGGACAGATGGATGGATAGACAGACAATTGATTAAGCCTTAATGTGTCAGGGCTTGGGATATAAATATATGTAAGCCAGACAGTTCCAACCCTCAAGAAGCTTACATTATAATACGTACAAGACAACACAAAACGGATCTGGAAAGGGGGAAAGAGGAGAGAAATATACTTGTAAGCAACAAAGAAATTGAAGAGGAGAAGGAGGAAAAGAAGTTGGAAGATTCAAGTCATTAATGAAGTAGAGAATGGCAGGCAATTTCAATCAGGAGAGGTGACAAGGCAACTGGCAAAGACTTAAAGAATGAGTAAGAATTTAGCAGATGGGGGTGGCCAGGTGGCACAGTGAGTAAGAGCTCCGGCCCCAGTGTCCAGAGACCTGGGATAGGTTCTGGCCTCCGATACTCAGCACCCACACAAAAATAATAATAATTGGCCGTGTAACCTTGAGCAAGTTACTTAACCCTGATTGCTTTAAAAAAAAAAAAGAATTTAGCATATAGGTGTGGGTGAGGAGAGGGCAAACCAGGCGTAGGAACAATGTAGACAAAGATTCGCAAGTATAAAAGCAGGGGGCATGGATGGTGGACAGAGTAGTGTCATTTGACTGGTGCAAAATAGCATGAGCTAAGTCTGCAAAGATAAGATGGTACCAAATTGTGGAAAACCAGACAAAGGAATCAGTAGGCAACGGGGAGTCAGTGAAGGCTGTTAAGCAGATCGAGATGATCAGTTCATGGGAAGATTAGTTTGGCAGTGTTATGAAGGATGGATTGGAACAGGAAAGAGTGGAGATGATAAAGAAATTTGTTAGGAGGTGGAAGAAGGAAAGGGCGGAAGGGAATAAGCATTTATTCAGTATCTACTATATGCCAGGCATTGTATTAAGAGCTTTATTATTTATACATATTATTATAATTAAAATATTACTTTATTTTATCCTCACAACAATTGTAGGAGGTAAGTGCTGTTATTATCCTCATTTTACAGTTGAGGAAACTGAGGCAAACAGGGATAAGTGACTTGCCCAGGGTCACACAGCTAGTAAGTGACTGTCAGCCAAATTTGAACTCAGTTCTTCCTGACTCCAGGTCCACTGTACCATTTAGCTGGGTAATAGTCCACACGAACAGTTAGGAAGGCTTTTAATAGGCCAATGGCCGGAGGAACAGAAGGGGAAAAGAGATTATACAGGGGCAAAATTGAAGGGAACTTGGTAACTGTTTGGATGAGCAAAGGCAAAGCAAGAATGTCCTACCAAGGATCCACTCAGCAATCCAAACAAAGCTTGAATAATATTACATCTGTAATGATTCTGTTATCTCTAGACATTTCTCTAGAGCAGGATGTCAAGAGAAGTGTTCACCTAAATCATAATAAAACTTGGGAACTACTTTAATCAAGCGGCAGGAGCTGAGTATTCATTGCGCAATAGCTTTGTACAAGACACTTCGCTGCATTAGATACTGTGGGAGATGCAGAAAAAAAATACGACAGGGTTCCTATCCTCCAGCCATCGGCGCTCTAGCGCATGGCTCCATCCTTGGACCAATTGTGCTGGTTATTTTTTTTCCCGATGATTTGGAAGAACACAAAGCAGGGGATGCCAAAATCTGTGGATAATGCAGAGCTAGGAGAGATAACTAATATGATGGATGGTAGAATCAAGATTCAAAATAATTCGAGAGGCTGGAATAATGGACAGAAACCAATGAGTTGAAATTCAGCAGGGATAAATGTGCAGTCCTACATGTAATTTCAGAAAATTATTTCACAAGTACAGAGTGGTAAGGACCTGATAATCGTAGCTCATTTGATGAAGGCCTGAGGAAGGGGAGGGGTGAAGCTGGGTTTTGACCATAGGCTCAAAATGAGACCAAAGTGCTAATACTATCCTAGGCTGCATTATAATTAGTTCATTTTACTCGGCTTAGTAGACCCCATCTGGAGTCCTGTCAGAGCCATATCTAGCAATTTCAGTGCCCAAGACTAAGCTTCACAAAATGCATCTGGAACAAACAGCACAGGGATCGTTCAGAGCAACTTTTAAAAACAAATTAGGCTTTAGGGCTGGGGGTGGGGATACAGCAGGTGGGAAGGTGAATGGAGATCTAAGTCACCGAAAGGCCACTGCAGGGGGAGGGGAGTAGAACATACTGGGATGAGCTCCAGGAGTACACCTGGGTGACAGTTTTTGAGGGGAGGAAACCTATCATTAGGAAGCTTCCTATTTTAATGAGTTATTCTTGCTAACTAGGTGCCAAGCTTGGTTGTTTCTATACTGCTGTTGTTACCCTCTCAGTTTTGATGACCTAGGGCAAAACCCATGCCCCAGAGACAAGCAGGTAACTGAGTGGATAGAGCCCTAGGACTGGGGCCAGGCTTGAGCTCACGCAGGGCTTCAGATGCTTACTAGCCTTGGGACTCTGGGCAGGTCATTTAATCTCTATTTGCCTCAGTTTCCTCAGCTATAAAATAGAGATAGTAATAGCACCCACACCCCTACTTTGTTTGGAGGATCGAATGCAATATTGTTTGTACAGTGCTTAGCAGCGTATTTGGCACATTTGAGGAGAGATCGAAGGAAGAGAGAGTGAAGCTGATGACTTTGTACAACTCTGCCTCACTTAAATGCAATTCCAGAATGAGTCAAGGGGCGGCTAGGTGGCCCAGTGAATAGAGTACTGACCCTGGAGTCTGGAGGACCTGAGTTCAAATCCGACCTCAGACACTTGACACCCTTACTAGCCATGTGACCTTGGGCAAGTCACTTAACCCCAATTGCCTTGCCTTCCCCCCCTCCAAAAAAAACAAAACAAAAGAAGAAGTCAAGACATCACTCCCCTGATGTCACAGGTCCTCTTTAAAACGAAGGACGAACCACAACCCAGGAGCTTAATAAACTCTTGTTTCCTTCCTTCTGTAGTTAGGATTCTTATTATCATTCAATTCTGGGCACCACACTTAAATATTTTTCATTGCTTTCTTTTGTATTTATACCACCTTCATTTTTTAATATATCCCTTTCTACAAAGAGTCATTCTTGTCCCAAGGATTTTAAAAGAAAAAGCAGTTCAGTAAACCTAACCAACATATTAATTGAATCTGACAATATATTCGATGTTCCATGCCCATAGTCTCCACCTACACCTTAACTTAGGCAAAGAAGGGATGGAAGTGCATTCTATTACTCCTTCTTCAGGGTCATTATAAGTATACAATGTTCAGTTTCAGGTTTAAAAATTTTTTTTCCTCATTTACACTATTGTAGTCATGTTTCTTGTCTTCCTAGTTCTGGCCATTTGACTTCACATCAGTTCATATAAGTTTTCCCACGTTTCCCTGAATTCTTTATACTCCTTGTTTCTTATTATATGATGATACATATTCCATCCCATTCCTTTATCTGTTCCCCAAACTGATTTACCTCTACCTTGTTTTCATTTCTTTACTACCACAGAAAAGTGCTGCTATGAATATTTTCAATGTAGGTGACATCTTTTTTCAACTTTGCCTTCCTTGGACTATGTGCTTTGCACCACTTTTTAAGAGGGTTGTTGACAATCTGGAGCAAGAGAATTTGGACGGTGAAAGGACGGCAAAACCCTCGTTGTGTTCTTTAGTTTGGAAGGGAGAAGTCAGAAGGGAATATGATAGGTGTCTCTAAGTGTGTGAAGGGTGCACACCATCTGGAAGATAGATGACATACTCTGTCAAGAAGCAGAACTAGGGCCAATGCAGGGGATTTCCAGGGAAGCAGATTGTAGTTCAATATTGGAAAGGAGTTTCTAACTAAAGTTTTTTAGCTGAAGTCAGAAAAATTTTCACTTTTTTTAAAGTTAAAGTTTTCACTGGCAGAGGGTTCTTTGTAAGGTGGTGAATTTTCTGTCACCAGAAGCGGTCAAGCAGAAGCTCTTCCTGGGCAGCTATAGAAAAGCACATGATATGTCAAGGCAAGTGAACAAGAATTTAAGTGTCTATGATGTGCCAGGTGGGGCAGCTAGGTGGCTAACTCTTCCTGAGTTCAAATCTGACCTCAGATGCTTACTAGTGTGTGACCCTGGGCAAGTGACTTAACCCTGTTTGCCTTAGTTTCCTCATGTAAAAAGAGCTGGAGAAGGAAATGTCAAAACACATATGTCTTTGGCCAATATCTTTGCCAAGAAAACCCCAAATGGGGTCAGGAAGAGTCAGACACGACTGAAAACTACTGAACCACAAAAAAATGCCAAGCAGTGTGCTAAGTACTGGGAATACAAGGAAGAAAAAAGATATTAACAGGATAAATTCAAGATAATCTTAGAGGGAAGGCACTGGCCTTAAGGAGGATGTGAAAGACTTCTTGCAAAAAGTGGGACCAGAGGGGACTCAGAGAAACTGGAGACAAAGACGAGGAGGGAAAGAATTTCAGGCCAGTGGGAATTCAGGGAGTCAGGAGCTGAGGTGTTTTGCAAAAGGAACAGCAAGGAAACCACTGTGACCTTTGAGGTCTGTTCCAATTCTAACATTCTCTGAACCTACGCCTCTATCCAGGGCAGGTATGGAGCAGTAGAATTAAACTCAAATAGAAATGAGGACTTCCTCACCTGTACATGTGGTTCCCTGCTGACTGCAGATCAACTTAGTTTTTTTTTTAAAGTAATGTTATCTGTGTTTTATTGCATTTTCATTTATTTTGTTTAAATGTTTCCTAATTACATTTTAATCTGGTTCAGGCCTAACTGGAGAGTGCTGTAAGTTTGATACCTCTGTTGAGTGCTGCTGGATTGAGTGCTGCATTTGGAATAAAAAACACTTAGGTTCAGTTATGCCTGTGATATTTGATGACGAAGTGACCTAGGGTTGGGCAGCTAGGTGGCAAAGTGGTTAGAGTGCTGGTCCTGGAGTAAGGCATGAAAGCTTATCTTCCTGAGTCCAAATCTGACCTCAGACACTTGCTAGCTGTGTAACCTTGGGTAAGTCATTTCACCCTATTTGCCTCAGTTTCCTCATCTGTCAAATGAGCTAGAGAAGGAAATGGCAAACCACTCCAGTATCTCTGCCAGAAAACCCCAAAAGGGGTCACAAAGAGTCAGACACAACTAAACACAATGAAAGTAACCCAGGGTAAGTCCTTTAATTTACACTCCCTTGGTCTTATCTACCAAAATCACAGATCCCTTGTGATCTATAGACGGTGAAGGGAGTTCTCATGCCAGGAATTCTCCAAGCTAAAGTCTTTTGTGTATTATTGTATGGATCTCTAACTCCATTGGCATAATACAAACTTTAATGGTACATGTGTGATTACAACAATTAGAGATGAATTTAATTATCTTTGTGCCTAAGTTAAAACAGTATGATTTTAATAACCAGCTGTTTGAGACGACTGCATCAATCCAGATATTACTATAAATACTGATATGCAACATTTGGCATGTAATAGAAAGGAAAATATGGCTATTTTGAATAATGTATAAGCGGGAAAAGTATTCTCCTCTCCCACCCTCCTCCCCCGCCCCCGTTCTCAAAACCTCACTTATCACTCTCCAGAATGATCATGAAAAATAATAGAATTCCAACATTTTACAGATGAAGACACTGAGACCCAGGAAGATTAAGTGATTTGGTCAATAAGACACTGTATCAAAGTAGAATTAGAACCCAAGTCCGAGGACTGGTTGTTGTTCAGTAGTTTCAGTCATGTTCGACTCTTTGTGACCCCATATGGAGTTTTTTTTGGCAAAGATACTGGAGTGGTTTGCCATTTCCTTTTCCAGCTTATTTTAGTGGGGCTTGGAATCGGGAAGATTCATGTTCATGAGTTCAAGGCCAGCCTCAGACACTTTCTAGCTCTGTGACCCTGGGCAAGTCACTTAACTGCCTCAGTTTCCATACCTGTAAAATGAACTGGAGAAGGAAATGGCAAACCGCTCCAGTATCTTTGCCAAGAAAACCGCAGGTGGGTTCACAAAGAGCTGTACACAACTGAAACGACTGAATGAAAACAAGGATCGGTGCCAGTCTGTACAGATCCTTGTTTGTTCTTTAATGATGTCCTGATGGTCCCTTCTCCAGAGGCAAAACTGCTTTGCACTTGTGTAACCCTATTCATGGAAGCTAGGTGGCGCAGTGGGTAGAATACCAGGTCTGAATTCAGGAAGATTCATCTTCCAGGGTTCAAATCTGGCCTCAGACACCTACTAGTTGTATGGCCCTGGGCAAGTCACTTTTTTGCTTCAGTTTCTTCCTCTGTAAAATGGGCTGGAGAAGGAAACGGCAAACCACTCCAGTATCTTTGCCAAGAAAATCCCAAATGGGGTCACAGAGAGTCTGACATAACTGAACAAAGAAAATTTTTTTAAAAAATAAATAAATAAAAATCCTATTCATTGGAAAGTCAGCAATAAAACTCATTTCAGAAGGTCTGAATGAATCAGAACCTGTGTGTATTCACAAGGTTTAACATTTCCATTTAGAAATGTCACTTTCTCCATCTATTCATCTGCAAGGAGGACACTACTGTCTGGGTACCGCAGACCTTAGAGGTGAAAGCTAAGCTTATTGCTTGGAGGAACAAACCAGTGTTGTTCTTTGCAACTTAACAACTGAATGTACTTCCTGTGACTTTTAGTTAAAAGATGGGTCAGCCATCTTACTTGGTACATAGTAAGTGCTTAATAAATGCTGTTGTATTTATAGTACTAAGACTATTAACATCCCCTTTTACAAAGGAAGAAAGTAAGATCAGAATTTGCTCACGATAACATAGTAAATGAGAATAGGAGTCAAATCCACATCTGCTTTGGCCGTGAGTCGGACTCTCAAAGCCAGATGTGCAAAACTCACTGCAACAGTTGAGTGTGGCCAGAACAGAATTAAAATACGAATGATAAATGTTTAACAAAATAAATAAAAATTGAATACAACATAGACAATGTAAATTTGTAGTTTTCAAAGTTAAAATGCTGCCAGCGCCGTTTGAGTTTGACAATGCCGTTCTAGGCTACTTTGGAAAACTTCCTTTTATCCTTGTGTGTTCGGTTGATCACTTATGTGACCTTGGCAGGGTCCCTTTGACTCTCTAAGTCGACAATTCCTCCTCTATTAAATGAAGTTACAATGATCTCTAACGTTCTCTCCATCTTGTGAACATAAGATTTACAATGATCCTAAGGCTTGAAGAAACAAAATAACTTGGCCCAAGTCACTCGGCTGGTAAGTGTTAAAGTTAGGGAGTTGGGACTCAGAACTAGTTCCTTTGATTGTCAGGCCAGTCCTTGTTCCTCTAGTCCCAGGGGTGTCAAACTCAGATACAAATTTGTGGCCACTAGACAGTATATGAGGATCTCTGCATGGCATTTATTGGCTGAGAAAACCACATAGGACTATTATTGATGTTCTATTGGATTTTTATTTATTTTGTTAAATATTTCAATTATATTTTAATCTGATTCTGGCCTCACCTGGAAGTGTTCCGAAGCTTCCCATTCGATGTTTCTGTTCGGTGCCATGCTATTATTTTTAGAACTTTATTTTTATTTATTTTATTAAGTATTTCCCAATTACATTAAAAATATTTTTAACATTAAAAATTTTTTTGTGTCCCCAAATCTCCCTTCTTTCTACCCCTGCCCCACCCTTGAGTAGACAAGCAATATGATATCAATTATACATGTGAAGTCATGCAAAACATATTTCCATGTTCCATGCTGCCTTTTTTGCAGGCTCTGAGTGCCTCTGTTTGCTTTTCACAGTTCCCTGAAGGGAAATATTGAATGAGATTTTGAGACATAACTCAAGAAGAAACTTAGGAGGCAGAAGAAACTTAAACTTTTCAGAAGAATTATCCTAAGAAAGAACTTAATAATTGAAACATTAATAAATATAATGTAAAATACATATCACATGAAGGAACCGATGTATTATTATGGTTGTCATGTAAGGATCAAACTGAGTTCGATTTAAGCCTATTGAAAATGAAGCATATATATATATATATATAATTTGCTGTTGGTATTTTGGGGTATGTATAGAAATTACCTATGACATCCACCCAGTTATCAGAGAGGCCCATGGAAAGAATGCAAAGGAACAAAAGACTTCCCCTCAGCTAGACCAGGATAAGATACGAGAAGCACTGGGTAGTACCTAGAGTGTGGGATTTGAGGTCAGGAAGCCTTGGGTTCCAATCTAATCTCTGGTATTTACTATCAGTGTGACCATGGACAAGTCACTTGCCTTAGTATATACATGAGGGACTTGGACTAGATATCTTCTAAGATTCCTAGATCTGATCCTATGATGCTAACCAGTCAACGTTATTATACCAAAGATGGACATCAGAGAAGAAGATGGTGACCCCCCCCCCAAAATCACACACACGCAAAAAGGGCGAAAATTTGAAGAAGGGGATAGATCGATTACAATGGCTCACAAATCTTATTGAATGTCTGATAAACTATGTCCACTGAGACTTTTTTCTAAAGAAAGGAAGGAAAGAGGGAAGAAAAATGAAAGGAAGGAAAAAAGAGGGGAAAGAAGATGAGAAAAAGGAAGGAAGAAAGGAAGAATGAAAAGAAGGAAGGAAAGAAGAATGGAGAAAAACAAAACAAAGAAAAGGAGAATGAAAGCAAGGAAGAAAGGAAAAAGAAGAAAGGTAAAGGGAGGAAGGAAGGCAAATTAAGAAAGAATGAAAGGAAAGAAAGAAAAAGAGAAAAGGAGGGTAGAAAAGAAGGAAAGATGAGAGGGAAGAAGGAAGAAAGAGGGAAGGAGGGAGAAGGAAAGAAAGGAAGAAAAAAGGAGAAAGAAAAATGAAAAGGAAGGGAAAAAGAAGAAAGGAAGGAGAAAGGAGGAGAGAAGAAAGAAAAGAAAGAATGAAAGGAAGGAAGGAAAGAAAGCAAAAGAGATGGGGAATCGAGGGAAGAAAGAAAGGAGGGAGGAGGAAAGAAAGAAAGGGTCTAGTGAAATAAGCAGATACAATCAGCAGCAGCAGACACATGCGCGCGCGCGCACACACATACACACACACACAAGCTGCTGACGACAAAAGCTGAGCTGCTCCTTGTCCCCGCAGCCCCACCCCCTCTCCTATCACACGTGAGCTCTTCACTGGTAACCATGGACTGTATGTGTACGTGCGCATGCATGAATGAACATCTCTTTATGTAGCTGTGTTTGCGTGTGTGTGCGTGTGCGTGTGCTTGTGTGTGTGTGTGTGCGCTCGCGCTGGGATCTAGGAAGCTTCTCAATTCGCAGTCTCTTTTCTGAGCCAACAAATCTTTGGTAATTGGACCTCTGTACCAGTTGCCTTGTTTTATATCCCTCCTCTGCTCTGGTGTATTTCAAAGCATGGTTATAATTTGGGGGCATTGCTGACTTCATAGGCAACCTTTTAATACTATTACTAATAATTCATTTGAATGACAAGCATTTACTAAGCCCCTACAATGCGCTCGTCACTAGGTTAGTTGCTAGGAATAGAAGCAAAAAAAAAAAAAGCCCCAAAAAACAAAACAAAAAAAAAACCCCACAACACCCCGAAATCATATGGTCCTCTAGGCGCTTCCATTCCATAATCATGATGGGTGAGCCTGTTTGTTTGTTTTCTGGGGTTTTCTTGAAGGTGCTTTCAGTGTAATTTTATTCAATTACAAGAAGCAGTTACTTTATCGATCTGTGTAAGAGTCCACAGAGCATTCCCATAGAAAAGAATAGGCGATCGATTTGTCTTGGCCCCTTTCCTATCTGAACTTCACTCAAAAAGAAAATGGATAATAATAACTGATATTTTTATAGCACTTTTGGATCTCAGGTATACAAAAAAGTTAGTGCTTTATAGGAATGACCTGATTCCTGCTTCATGGCAACCCCCTGAACTAAATACTACAGAGAGTATTTTTTCCCCCATTTCACAGATGAGGAGATTAACTTCTCCGAGTAGTTAAATGACCTGTCCATAGTCATAAGGCTAATAAATATTAGAAGTAAAATTTGAATCCAGGTCTTTCTGGTGCATCTAGGTGGCACAGTGAATAGAGCATTGGGCTTGGAGTCAGGAAGACCTGAATTCAACCATGGCCTCTTCCTAGCTGTGTGACCCTGGGCAAGTCACTTAACCTCTGTTTGCCTCAGTTTCCTTATCAGTTAAATAAAGATGATAATAATAACACTTACCTCCTAAGGTTGTTGTAAAGATCAAATGAGAATAATTGTCAAATGTTTAGTACGGTGCCTGGAACGTGTTAGCTATTAATATTATTATTCCTTGTACACATTTTATCTCTCATCTTTATGTCTCTGCACACACCAAAATGCTCCCATGCCATCCTCTCTTTCCTCAACCCCAATTACTTTGTATATCATGTTTTTTGTCTTTGTTCTCCCTGAACCTAGAATAGTTCCTCACATATAGTAAGTACTTAAAGAAATGCTTGTTGAATTGAAATGCTGCAATATTTTTCTTCCCTATCTTTGTTTATAGAGACACATAGTGATATAATGGATAGAGAAGGCAGCCTTGAAAGGGGAGGAACTAGGTTCAAGGTCCGGCCATTGACACATCCCAGCTCTACCGACTGGGTAAATCACTTAATCTCTAAATGCTCCAGGCAACTGCTTGCTAGCTGTGTGACTTTGGACAAGCCTCTGGGCCTCAGTTTCCTCATCTGTAGAACAAGTGGGTCAGACTATATGACCTCTAATTAGTCCTTACTAACTCTAAATCTACAATCCTATGATTTAGATACCCAGGCATCTGTCTGAATGGGGACACTTGTCTGATAGATGATCAGGCTCAACAGATGGCCTTAATTATCCACAAAGATCACCCACTAGCATTTTTTTTTCACTAATTTGAAAGAAATATGCTTCCAAAACGTTTCATTGGCGTATCTGATTTCCCAGTCGAGGGGCTGCTAGTGCGTCTGACTCATGCGTGCTGGCATTCTCCACCCCCACTCCACACCTCCCCAGGGCCTCTGATCTCTATCAAGGAGCTGTGGCCTTACTGAATTTAGACTCTCACAAGGATGACACATCACGAGATGAATCATAGCTAGGTACCAGAATTTCCCAGAATCACAGTGTGCGTCTCTTTGACAACGTGGCTCTCACAGCTATTTGAAATGAACAGCAGTCTCTCTTGAGGCCTCTTTGGCAACTCAGGATTTCTGACTTACAGCAGGTCCCAAGCGGAACAACACCAGAGTGAATTTGGGATTTAAGGTACACAGCTGGTGCAATGAAGCCAGTGTTTAAATATTCTGATTTGACTTTCTTCTCTGGGCATGTACCACCTATTCCCCAAAAGGGTTGCTCCTCAGAAACTAAAATACATAGATATATCCTATATGTAGATATAAAATATATCTATATATTTATACATATATTCCATTATCTTTCATATATCTATATAGATATATATTTCACATATAAAATATATTTCATATAAATAGATCATATATAAGTATATGAAATATATCAGTAGAGGAGACTCGATTATGAGTTTTATGGATGAGAAAACTGAGTTTCAGCTCTGTTAAACAATAGAAGTTTATTACATTAGTATCTAGGTTTGCATAACAGAAATTCTCACTGTGTCGGCTATGTTTGTGTGTACAAACCAAGGTGACTTGTTTGATTGAACTCCTTGGATGGTCAGTTGAAAACAGCAACAATAAACAATAAAAGACAGAGGTCAGATAAACAGTAAGTTTATATAACAACATATTGTATCTAGAATATTCTCATTTGTACAAAGCGCTTTCACATTTATTATCCATTTGATTCTTGAAATAGCCCTGTCACTCAGGTAGGCCAAGGTATTACTCGCCTTTTCTAAGTGAGGAAACAGGCTCGGGTCAGTGAAGTGATCTCCCAAAGTTACAGAGCTAATTAACAGCACTGTCAGGACTTGGAAGCCCGGCCTCCAGACTCCTAGTCTCACTGTTCTCTCCAGTCTCATCTAATATCTCGTAAGAGAACGGGCAGTTCTATTAAAATGGTCCATTTGATCTGTGTCTATAACTATTGACCATGTAAATAAACTGTGTGATCTTGGGAGGTTGCTGCCTCTCTGAAAGTGCCTTCCAGCAGAGTACTAACTATATAATTTTTGTCTTTTCATCCCTGACAATCAGCACAATGGCTGGCACATAGTAGTGGCTTAATAAACGCAAGATTGATGACTTTTTGTCTACATGACCTAATTGCTTTGATTTATACAGAGTTTTAAGGTTTGCAAAGTTCCCAACATACATGATCTGGTGGCATAACATAAATGCATGCGTGTATCAATCAGTTAATCAATCCATAAGCATTTATTAGACACTATATGTATCTATATAGGGACCATGTGGGCAATTAAACAACTAAGAATCCCCAGGCAACTAGCTCTCTAAGTGATCTCTTTTAGTCCTCATAATCCAATGAGGCAGATGTTATTATCCCCATTTTACAGATGAGGAAACTGAGGCTGAGGGAGATTATGTGACTTGCCCATGATTTACAAATGTCCTGGTCCAGCCATTCTAGAAAGCATTTTGCAAGTATGCTCCAAAATCTATTACACTATGCATTTCCACTGACCAGTTATACCATTACCAAGTCTATAACCCAAAGCGATCAAAGAAAGAATTAAAGGACTCATTGTATACAAAAATATCTATAGTAAGCTCTTTTTGTGATGGCAAAAAAAAAATTGGAAACTGGGGAAATCATTTAGGGAATGGTTCAATAAGGTATAGTATATCATTGTGATGGAATACTATTGTGCTATAAGAAATTATGATGAAGGAGACGGTTTAAGAGAAATCTGGGAAGACTTGTATGAATTGATATAAAGTGAGCAGAACCAGAAGAATAATTTATACAATGAAAACAATATTGTAAAATCAAACAACTTTGGAAGACTTAGGAACTCTGGTCAAAATTAATTGCGATTACAGAGGATTCACTCCCTATTTTCAGATACAGAGGCGAGGGACTAACAGTGCAGACTGACATATATACTTGCATGTATATATACATGCACGTGCACAGAACATAACATACACACAGAACATACAGGAAGAAATATGTATATTGTGTATATATATATGGGTTTTTTTTTTTGGAGGGAGGCAGGCAGGGCAAGTGGGGTTAAGTGACTTGCCCAAGGTCACACGGCTAGCAAGTATTAAATGTTTGAGGCAGGATTTTGAACTTAGGTCCTCCTTTCTCCAGGCTGGTGCTCTATTCATGAGCCATATAGCCGTCCCTGTGTATGTATATTTAAAACACACATAAACAAATTTCTACACTGGCCACAGGATTTACTTCCATATAACTTATATGTACATATATTTATATGCTTACTACAATTTAATATTGGAATATAATATTGTTTTATTATATTATTATACAAATAATATTATATATGTTGTTTGTTTTTTAAGAGGACCAATGACATCGAAGGCTGATGTCCTGACTCATTTGTGAACAGGATTTAAGTGAGGCAGAGTTGCACAAAGTCATGAGACACACTCTCTTCCAGAGTTGTAGAAGTCTGGTGGCAAGACAAAAATCAGGATGATTGGTAATAGCCTTGGATGCAGTGGATGACCTTGGTGTCTCTGATGTCTGATCAAGCTGTAAGCTTCCATAGTGACTGCTTCAGCTGCCTTCGTAGCCATTGGAACAAATTGTTCTCGTCCACCCATTCTGCTGAAGGAAGTTTTCACACGCTTAGGGTAGACATCCCGCTAACCCACTGATGGGTTTGTGGCCCATCAGTTACCTTCCACCTGGTTTAGCCTTTCTGCTTAGATGGTTTGACCACGGTGTGACTGCCCCACATCCTACAGCTTCTTGGAGTTACAGGTGAGACTTAGGTGAGAGGTAGACACCAAAGGTGGATGAGTAGCCCCGAAAAGGGCTCAGCAAAGCCTTCACACCAAAGGTGCTTGAATGCCCATACACTTCCGTGTTACATGTAAATGACAAGATGAGTGCAGAAATTATTTTGTGACTGGGGTTTTCTTTTTCTTGTTTTATCAATAGCACTGGAGTGAGAAGTAGAGGGAGAAGAAGAAGGCAAATCTTTGTCTTAAAAAAAATTCGATGGGGGTGGCTGGGTGGCGAGGTGAGTAAAGCGCCAGCCCGGAGTCAGGAGGACTTGAGTTAGGTTCCGGCCTCGAGTTAGGTTCCGGCCTCAGACACTTAACACCCACATAAAAAAAACTAGCCTTGTAACCTTGGGCAAGTTACTTAACCCCAATTGCCCTCCAAAAAGGCCAAAAAAAAATTTTTTTTTTAATTAAAAAAAGAGGATAGAACTACACAACGTTTTTGGTATAGGAAGACATTTAAATTTTTGAAGATATAGAAATGAAGAGGAAAGAGTGTTGGATTAGAAAGCTATATCCAATGATGTGTTGTTTACAAGAAAAACTTTAGAAACACCCCAGTTATTTGGACTTTGGGTTTTGTTTGTTTGTTTGTTTTTAGGACTACTACCTGCCGCTTTCAAGTGGAAATGAACAAGCGATAAGTGTATTTCCAAACTCCTATGTATCAGAACCTTGAGATGCTAATTTCTCCTATCAATACCTCTGTAGGGGACACCTCCTTTCCTTTTGTTCTCTTGTTGATTTGAATCACAGACAAGATTGAAAGATAAGGAAAAAGAGTGGGTTGAACCTTTCAAATTGGTACTCTAGGAAAATACCTCAACTTAACATCCCCTTGACAGTAGAAAAGTGAACTTTCCAAGAAAAGGAAAACACCTTAAAATTGCAAGGGAACAGGGCTGAAATGTGCTTTTCTATAGATGGTAAATAAGCAACAGATTTTTAAAATTTTAATGAAATATTTGATTGTTATCTGTATGTCAATTCAGGCACACAGAACTTGTTTCTCCCAGTGCCTAAGCTATAGTTTGAATTTAAGCCGAGAACCTTTTGTTACTTTTTTTCCTGCTGCTAAATCTGGACCCTGGATAATAATAATGCTGACATTTATATATTCTTTTAGGTCTGCAAATCTATTTATATACATTATTTCATTTGATCCTCACTACCCTGTGAGGAAGGTGCTATTATTATCATCTGCTCTTTATAGCTAAGGCAACTGAGGCTCAGAAAAGTGAAATCGTTTGCCCAGGGTCACAGAGAGAAAAAGTATAGTTAGTTCTGCTAGAAGGTGACATATGAGTTCCTAAAAATCATGGGAAAAGAATCTTGTGAATAAAATGGGGTTAAAACAAAACACTAACAAACTTTGTTACTTATAATTTTTTTTAAAATTAAGAACCGAATAAAAAAACAAAATCACAGTTTTGTACATGTTAAATGGTTAAGAAATACATAAATACCACAATGAATAGTGGTAACCTCCGCTGCTGCTACCACCGCGGCAGCCACAGCTGCCGCCGTCACTATTTTATCTGCACCCTGGTTCTCAGCACTGTGAAGGAAGGGGCAGAGCAAGTGGAGTGTGTAGGTATAGACCTCTTTCAGTCACAGCTCCTACTGCTCCAGAAAAGATAAATAAGTACGGCACCTTACCTTGAAAAAACCTAAAGTTGGAAGTGAGAATCTAAATTCCGTCCTACACAAAACAACTATGGCTGGGTTCGCCTGGTTGGCGAGGTTCGCGCGCGCGGTTTGTATGCGGTTCACCCAGTTACAGAGAATGCTAGCCGCTGCCTCACAAAGAGGCACATATGGAACATCTTATGACCGAGAATGTCAGACCAGTGGTGCAGACTCTTCTGTGAGGCACCCAGAGGATTCCTCCCCTCATGGTTTCTGGCCCATTTCCACCGAGGTGGTACGCCAAGATGAGGCAGAGTGCCCACTGTGCTGTACTACTGCAACTACCACCACTGCTCTGCTGCCACTGCTCCACTATTTTTTCTCCACACTCGCAGTTCTGCCTCCGC
>NW_027186492.1:3075086-3103589 GCF_028583685.1 Petaurus breviceps papuanus | reverse complement strand
GCTGCCGTTCTGCCTCCGCGGCTGCCGTTCTGCCTCCGCGGCTGCCGTTCTGCCTCCGCGGCTGCCGTTCTGCCTCCGCGGCTGCCGCTCTGCCTCCGCCGCTGCCGCTCTGCCTCGGCCTCTGCTGCTCGCCTCCGCTGCTGCCACTCTGCCTCTGCTCGCCTCCGCTGCTGCCGCTCTGCCTCTGCTCGCCTCCGCTGCTGCCGCCCTGCCTCTGCTCGCCTCCGCTGCTGCCGCTCTGCCTCTGCTCGCCTCCGATGCTGCCGCTCTGCCTCTGCTCGCCTCCGATGCTGCCATTCTGCCTCCACGTGCCACAGTTCTGCCACTGCGCTGTGCGGTTCTCCCCAGTTCTGTAGCTGCTGTTTTGCTGTTCTGCCACAGGCACTCCCAGTGGTTGCTACTGTTCTAGCACCGCCCACTGCTATCTCTGGTCTGCCACTTTTCTTACTGGTCTGCTACTGCTGCTACTGTTTTCTGCCACCGCAGCTGCTGCCCTGCTACTGCTACTATTGCACCACCCCTGCTGCTGCCACTGTTGTACTGCTACTGCGGGTGTTACTCTCGCTGTATCTGTATCATCTGTGGAAGAACTTTTCATTAGTCTGGCTGGATGTTTCCTCTTCTCACATGCTGATTGTCTACATCTCCCTCCCTCCCCACCCCTTCCCCCCTTACCATCTGATGATTCCATAAGCAATGCAAAATTCAAAATTTCTTTTATGCGCAAATTGAGGGCGGAATTGGTAAGAGGGAGAGAGCTCTAACCTTTGTCAGTCTCTTCTGGACTCTTCAAGCTTTCAGTCTAATGTTTTTTGAGAACTGAGGGGCTTAGGGCACTTCTGGCTTCCAGCTTTGAGAGCAGAGATGGAAAAGCTCAACCTCATTTCAGGCTGCTGAAGTAAAAAAGAAAACCAACCAAACCTCTGAGAAGATATTAGAGGAGTTGGCAGTCTCCACCATGTCCTTAGCTTCAACTTTCTACTCTAAAGATTTGGGGGAGTTTCCCATTGAGTGAGATCCAGGATGCTCTTGGTTGAGCTGAATTATCTTGCTCTCAATGGGAGAACCACTTCATTCTGTATTGTCTAGTATATATTCTCTCATATATGAATTTGAGCAAGTCACTTCTCTTTCTGGAACTCCATTTCCTCATCCTGAGTAAACTGCTTGTCCTCTGGCATGGAAAGGCTCTGTCCCCCTCTCTCCACCCGGCAATGGATTTGGAGCCTGTCTACACTTGCCTGCCATAACTCAGGGACCTGTCCTGCAGCATTTCCTCCCTGTCTTGGGAGCCCAGCATTTGTCTACTCTCTCCTCAGTTGGGCAGTGATACTGCTATAGTCACCTGGCCTAGCCACCTACCTGCTGCAGCTGCCCCAGACACTACCATCCCTGGAATCGGCAGTGCAGTGGCTTCCTTGGTTTTGCTTTTGCTTTTGATAAATTGGTTTTCTTTGCTCTCTCTCTCTGTCTCGCTGTCTCTCTCTCTCTCTCTCTCTCTCTGTCTCGCTCTCTCTGTTTCTCTCTCTCTCTCTCTCTCTCTCTCTCTCTCTCTCTTCCAGCAATAGATTTTATTTTATTTTTAAGTTCATTTTAAAATGTTCTTTCTTCAAAATATTTTTCTTTTAAATATTTTCTTTAATTATTTTCAACATTCATTTTTTTTTTAATTTTAAGTTCCAAATTCTCTCCCTTCCCCACTCATGGAGAAGGTAAGCACTTTAATTTCAATTATACATGTGGAATTGCACAAAACACTTCCATATTAGCCATGTTTGTTGCCAAAAAAAAAATAAAGTATGTGAAAAACGCATGCTTCAAATGGCACTCAGAATTTATTAATTCTCTCCTTGGAAGTACATAGCATGTTTATCAGGAGTACTTTGGAATTGTTGTGGATCATTATTGTTACAATATTTTTGTTACTGCGCTACTGTGTTGCTGTTACTGGGCATAATGATCTCCTTGTTCTGCTCACTTCATTTTGCTTCATTTCATGTCTTCTTAGGTTTTTATGAAACCATCCCCTTCATCCTTTCTTCCAGAACAAAAAATTCCGTCACAATAATATGCCACAACTTGTTCAACCATTCACCAGTTAATATACATCTCAATTTCCAATTCTTTGCCACCACAAAAAGAGCTACTACAAATATTTTTGTATGGGAGTACTTTTCTTTTTTCTTTGACCAATTTGGAGTAGAGACCTAGTAGTGGTATTGTTTGGTCAAAGGATATGCAAAGTTTTATAGCCCTTTGGGTGTATGTAGTTCCAGATTGTTCTCCTTAATGGTCAGACAAGTTCACACCTCCAACAGTTCCCGTCCCTATTTTTCCACATCCCCTCCGGCATTTGCCATTTTCCTTTTCTGTCAAGTTATCCAATCCGATAGGTGGGAGGTAATACTTCAAGGTTGTTTTAATTTACACTTCTCTAATTATTAACCATTTAGAGCATTTTAATAATATTTTTGATAGCTTTGATATCTTCTTCTGAAAACTTCCTGTTCGTATCCTTTGACCATATATCAATTGGGGAATAACTTGTATTTTTATAAATTTGGCTAATTTCCCTATATATTTGAGAAATGAGGCCTTTATCAGAGAAACGTGCTGTATAAATGTTTTCCTAATTTCCTGCTTTACTTCTAATTTTGCCTACATTGGCTTGTTTATGCAAAACCTTTTTAACTTCATGTAATCAAAATTATCCATTTTCTCCTTATGAGCCTCTCTATCTCTTATTTGGTCATAAAATCTTCCCTTATCAATAGATCTGACATGTAATTTATTCCATACTCCCCTAATTTGCTTATGATATCACCTTCTATGTCTAAATCACGCACTCATTTTGATCTTATCTTGGTATACAGTGTGAGGTGTTGATCTATGCATAGTTTCTGCCAAACTGCAAGTTTTTGTCAAATAGTGAATCCCAAAAGCTTGGATCTTTGGGTTTATCAAACACAAGATTATTGTGGTCATTTACCTCCATATATTTTGACTCGCATTGACCCACCACTCAATCTCTTAATTTTATTGGATTGTTTTGATGATTACTGCTTAGTAATATAGTTTGAAATTTCACACTTCTAGACCACCTACTTTAATATTTTTTTCATTAATTCCCTTGATATTCTTGACATTTTGCTCTTCCAGATGAATGTAAAACAATTTTTTCTTTTGGTAATTTGGGTGATGTGGCACTAAATAAGCAAATTAATTTGGGTAGAATTGTCATTTTCATTACATTGGCTCAGCCTACGCATGAGCAATTAATATTTGTCCAGTTGTTTAGATCGATCTTTATTTGTGTGAAAAGTATTTTGTAATTGTGTTCATATAATTCCTGGATGTACCTTGGCAGATAGACTTCCAAGTATTTTATATTGTCTTCAGTTATTTTAAATGGAGTTTTTCTTTCTATCAGTTGCTGCTGGGTTTTGTTAGTAATGATGATTTATGTGGGTTTATTTTATATCCTGCAATTCTGCTAAAGTTGTTAATTGTTTCAACTAGTTTTTTTATTTGATTCCCTAGGATTCTCTAGCTTTATTTCATATCCTCTGCAGAGTGATGATTTTGTTTCCTTGTTGTCTATTTTTTTTTCCTATTTCTTGTCTATTTTTTTCCATTTCTTTTTCTTCTCATTGCTTTCTGGTACAATATTGAATAATGATGGTGATAATGGGCATCCTTGTTTTACCTGTAATTTTATTAGAAAGACCTCTAGTTTATTCCCATTAGATAATGTTTGCTCTTAGTTTTAGATAGTTACTAATTATAATTTTAGGAAAAGCTCTAATTGCATTGTGGTATGTAAAGTGGATAATTTTGATTACATCAATTTTAAAAGGTTTTGTACAGATAAAACTAATGTAGCCAAGATCAGAAAGAAAGTAGAAAATTGGGGGGGTGGAGGAATTTATAGCCAGTTCCTCAGATAAAGGCCTCATATCTCAAATATATAAAGAACTGAGTCAAATTTATAAGAACATGAGTCATTCTCCAATTGATAAATGGTCAAAAGATATGAGCAGGCACTTTTTTGGAAGAAGAAATCAAACCTATACGCAGTCATATGAAAAAATGCTGTAAATCATTGTTGTTTAGAGAAATGCACATTAAAACAACTCTGAAGTATCATCTCACATCTGTCAGATTGGCTAAAATGGCAAGAGGGGAAAATGACAAATATTGGAGGTAATGTGGAAAAATTGAGACGCTAACACACCATTAGTGGAATTGTGAACAGATCCAACCATTTTGGAGAGCAATTTGGAATTATGCCCAAAGAGTTATAAAACTGTGTATATATACCCTTTGACTCAGCAATACCATTATTAGGTCTGTTTCCGAAGGTGATCAGGGAGAACCTACATGTTTTCAAATATTTATAGCAGTTCTCTTTATGGTGGCAAAGAACTGGAAAGTGAGGAGATAATCCATCAATTGGGGAATGGCTAAACAAGTTGTGGTATTTGGTTGTGATGAAATATCACTATGCTGTAAGAAATGATGAGCAGGTTGGTTTCAGAAAAACACGAAAAGACTTAAATGAAATAATAAAGAGTGAAACTAACAGAACCAAGAGAATATGTATACAGTAGCAGCAATATTGTTCAAAGAGTAATTGTGATTGACTAAACTAATCTGAGTAATATAATCGTTTAAATCAACTATGAAGGACTTTTCCTTCCTACAAAGGAAAATGAGCCTTCAGAGAAAGAATTGATATATGGAAGTATGTATTGTATGGTTACATACACACACACACACCACACACATGTCAAATGTTGGCCTTCTCTAATGTGCAGTTGGGAGGGAAGGAGAAAACTTGGAACCGACAACCTAACAAAAAAAAAAAGAATAAAAATTTTTTAAAAATAAAAGCTCTACTTATTCCTATGCTTTCTAGTGTTTTAAATAGGAATGAGGAGGTGGCTAGGTGGCGTAGTGAATAGAGCACCGACACTGGAGTCAGGACAATCTGAGTTCAAATCCGTACTCAGACACTTAACACAAAAACTAGCCGTGTGACCTTGGGCAAGTCACAACCCCAATTGCCCTCCAAAAAGCAAAATAAATAAATAGGAATGAGTCATATATTTTGTCAAAGTTTTGTTCTGCATCTATTGATATAATCACATGATTTTTGTTACTGTTATTAATAGGATCAATTATGCTTACAATTTTCCTAATGTTGAATCAGCCCTATATTTCTGGTATAAATCCCATTTGGTCATGGTACATGATCTTTGTGATATATTTCTAGAGTCTCCTTGTTAATATTTTATTTTCAATCTTTGCATCAATATTCATTAGAAAAATTGGTCTATAGTTTGCTTTATGTTTTTACTCTCCTTGGTTTAGGTATCAAAACCTTATTTATGTCATAGAAGGAATTTGGCAGGATTCTTTTATCTATTTTTTCAAGTAGTTTATATGGTATTGGAATTTATTTTTTAAATGTTTGGTAGAATTTGCTAGTAAATCCAGCTGGTCTTAGGTACCCCCTCCTCCCCTTAGGGAACTCATTTAAGACTTGTACAATTTCTTTTTCTAAGATAAGGTTATTTAAGCATTCAATTTCCTGTTCTGTTAATCTGGGCAATTTATATTTGGGCAAAATAGCTCCTAATAATTGCTTTAGTTTCATCTTTATTAGTGGTGAATTTGCTGTTTTTATTTTTGATATTGGTAATTTGGTTTACTTTTTTCTTGTTAAAAATTAAATTAGCCAATGATTTATCTATTTTCCCCCCATAAAACAAGCTCTTAATTTTATTAGTTCAATGCTTTTTTTTACCTTCAGTTTTATGAAACTCTTCTTTGATTTTCAGGATTTCTACTTTGGTGTGTTTAATTGAAGATTTTCAAGTTGTTCTTTTGCTAGTTTTGGTTTTTTTTTTTTTTAAGTTGCATGCCCAATTCACTGTTCTTTCTCTCTTTTATTGATGGAAGTGTTTGGGGAAATTTTCCTCTAAGTATTGTTTTGGCTGCATCCCACAATATTGGTATGTTGTCACATTGTTGTCATTATCTTTAACGAAATTATTGTTTCTATGATTTGTTCCTTTACCCACTCATTCTTTGGGATTAGATTATTTAGTTCCCAATTAATTTTTAATCTGTGTTTCCAGTGTCCTTTATTGAATGTAATTTTTGTTGCACTATGGTCTAAAAAAGAATGCATTTAATATTTTTCCTTTTCTGCATTTGTGAAGTTTTTCTACTGTACATAGTCATTTTTTCTTGAAGGTGCCATATATAGCTGAGAAAAAAGGTATACTGCTTTCTATTCCCATTTGTTTTTTTTTTTTTCTAGAGGTCTATTCTATCTAACTTTTCTAAAATTCTATTTATCTCCTTACTTATTTTATGGTTATATTTAATCCAGTTCTAAATTGAGGTACCCCCACTAGTATAATTGTGTTGTCTATTTCCTCCTGAAATTCATTTAACTTTTTCTTTAATAAGTTGGATGCTATGCCATTTGGTGCATATATATTATGTGTGTGCATAAAATTAATATTACTTTATTGTCTATAGTGCCTTCAATGTAGTTTCCTGATTATCTCTTTTAATTAGATCTATTTTACTTTTGTTTTGTCTGTGATCACGATTACTACTCCTGCCTTTTTAACTTCTACTGAAGCATGATAGATTTCACTTCATTTCCTCATTTTGATTCTGTGTGTTTCTTTCTGTTTCAAGCATGTTTCTTGTAAACAACATATCATTGGATTTGGGTTTCTAATACATTCTGCTATCTGCTTCCATTTTATGGATGAATTTATCCTATTCTCATTCAGTTATGATTGCTAATTGTGCATTCGCCTCTATCCTATTATCTTCTGTTTCTGGTCTCTGTCTCTCTCCCCCATCCCTTCTCAAAAGTCTGTTCTGCTTGTGACTACTGTGTCCTTTAATCTGCCCTCCCTCTTTGTCACCCCTCCTTTCTCTTAGCTCTTTCCCCTCCTGTTTTCCTATTAAGTACAATGATTTTTGATACCCAGATGAGTGTATGTGTGTATTCTTCCTTCCTTGAACTAATTCGGAGGGCAATGAGATTCAAGCGGTGCCCAGTCTCCCATTTTCCCCTCTACTGTAGAAACTCTTTATAAGCCTCTTTTATGTGAGATAATTTTTCCCATTTTTCCTCTCCCTCCCCCCTTCTCCCAGTATATCCTTCTTTCTAATCCTTCCATTTTTATTTCAAGACTATCTCAACGTAATAGACTCACACCCAGGCCCTTTGTCTAAGTAGAAGCCTAAAAACTGCTCTAATGATGATAATATTCTTGGGGGTTACATGTATCATCTTCCCCTTTGGGAATATGAACAGTTTTAACCTTCTTAAGTTCCTCATGATTTCTCACTCATGTTTATTTTTTGATGCCTCATGTTTGAATATCAAATTTTCATCAGGAATGACTGGAAGTCCTCTATTTCATTAAATACCCATTTTCCCCCTTGTGGTATTATATTCAGTTTTGCTGGGTATGTTCTTCTTGGTTACAATCTTAACTACTTTGCCTTTTAGAATATCATATTATAGACCCTCTACTCCTTTTTCATGGAAGCTGCTAAATCTTGTGTGATCGTGACAATGGATCCATGGTATTTTAATTGTTTCTTTCTGGAATCTTGCAAATATTTTTTCCTTGACCCAAGAGCGCTGGAATTTGAATATAATATTTTTGGGAATTTTCATTTTGGGATCTCTTTCAGGAGGTGATTGGTGGATTCTTTCTATTTCGCCTCTGGTTTTCTAAGATATCTGGGCAGTTTGTCTTTATAATTTTTTGAAATACGATATCTAGGCTCTTTTTCTGAACATGGTTTTCAGGTAATCCAATAATTCTTAAATGATATATTTATTTTCCAGGACAGTTATTTTTCTGATCATATATTTCACATTTTCTTCTATATTTTCATTCTTTTGACTTTATTTTATTGTATCTTGATGTCTCATGGAATCATTAACCTTCACTTGACCAATTCTCATTTTTAAGGAATTTTTTCTTCAGGGAACTTTTGTACTTCTTTTTTTTTTTTAATTTGGTCAATTCTGCTTTTTCCCCCCTAAATAATATTTTCTTTCCCCCCAATTACATGTTACAACAATTTTTAACATTTGGGTTTTTTTTTTAAGTTTTGTGTTCCAAATTCTATCCCTCCCTCTCTTTCTTCTCCTCGAGACAGTAAGTAATCCCTTATAGGTTATGTATATATATATATATATATATATATATGCAATCATGTAAAACATTTCCATATTAGTCATTTTGTACAAGAAGATTTTTTAAAAACCACAACAAAAAAATCAAAGAAAGATAGAAGTGAAAAATAATATTCTTCTGTCAGACTGTACAGTTCTTTCTCTGGAGGTGGATAGCATCTTTCATAATGAGTCCTTTGGGATTGTCTTGGTTCATTGTATTGTTGAGAATAGCTAAGTCATTCACAATTCTTCATTGTACAATATTGTTGTTACTATGTGCAACATTCTCCTGGTTCTGTTCACTTCTCTTTTCATCAGTTCATGTAAGTCTTTCCAGGTTTTTCTGAAACCATCCTGCTTGTCATTTCTTATAGCACAGTCATATTCTATCACAGTCATATACCACAGCTTGTTTGGTCACTCCCCGATTGATGGGAATCCCCTCAATGTCCAATTCTTAGCCACCACATAAAGAGATACTATAAATATTTTTGTGCAAATAGGTCCATTCCCTCTATCCCCCCCCCCTTTTTGAAAAAATCTCTTTGGGATACAGTGGTGTTGGATTAAAAGGTATGCACAGTTTTATAGCTCTTTCATAGTTCCAAACTACTCTCCAGAATGTTTGGATCAGTTCACTATTCCACCAACAGTACATTAGTGTCCCAGTTTTCCCATATCCCCTCCAACATTTATCATTTTCCTTTTTGGTCATATTAATTAATCTGATGTTGTGAGGTGGTGCCTAAGTAACTCTGCTTTTTAAGGAATTACTTTCTTCAGTGGTATTTTGTACTTCTTTTTATCATTTGGCTAGTTCTATTTTTTAAGGGGTTGTTTTCTTTGGTATTTTTTGGTATCTCTTTTACCAAGCTGTTCATTCTCTTTTCATAATTTTCTTTCATTGCTCTCATTTCTTTTCCCAATCGCTTTTATTTGATTTCTAAAAATCTTATTTTTTGGCTCTTTAAAAAAAAAATCCTTTCTTTAACTCTTCTAGGAATTCTTGTTGAGCTTGCATTTTTCTTTAAGGTTTTGCTTTTAGAGGTTTTCACGTCTTTGTCTTTTCCTGAGTTGGTGTTTGGAGCTTCCCTGTCACCATAGTAACTATTTATAGTCAGGTTCTTTTTGTTGTTGCTGTTTGCTCGTTTTTCCCAGACTATTTCTTGATTTTGGACTTCATGTTAGAGTTGGACTCTGTTCATCTGGAAGGTTGGGGGGGGGGGGGGGGGGTTGGATCAGGGTCCCAGTCCCAAGCTTCAGGCTTTTTCACCCTGATATTTTCATAGCTAGTTTGGGGGGGGTCTCTAAGTTTTCAGTGTTTCCAAAGGGAGAGATGTGGTAACTGCTCTCCTGACTTGTGCATCAATCCTTCCTAACTAGGATCCCTGCTCTCTAGAGACTGCAGTTCCTCTCCTCTTTGAAACTTCCATTTGAGCCAGGTAGGACCCTTTTCTACCAACCACAAGCACTTCTCTCCTCCCTGGAACTGAATAATGAGCAATGGAGTTGCCAAGTGGCCCCTGGTCCTGTGCCCAGTGCTAGCACGGGGTCCCCTGTAATCTCTTTCTGACCAGATGTTCAATCCACTTACCATCTCTGGACAGTGAGTGCTACTGGTAAAGCTGCTGCTAAAGCCACCTCCACATCCAAGGTTGTGGAGCTAACATTACAGGCCCACTGTGCTCCCAGTCAGCCCTCGCCCAGTGCCACAGACCTCTCCTGATCTCCTGAATAGTCCAAGGCTGGAAAAGGGTCCCATTCGAATCTATACCACAACGTGATGCGTTATTTTAAAGGTGTTCAGAGGGGAGGGTTTGGCTAGCGCGTTCCTTTTTCTCCACTACCTTGGTTCTCTCCCCTTTATCTTCATGGTGGAACTGGTATTTGGTGGGAAAAGGTGTCAATCCTTAGATATAGTGCTTGGGGTCCTTCTTCTCCCCAATAATAATAACAAAGTGATCAGAAGTTTGAGAGGAGCCAATCACATCCCCTCAACAAACAATATTTAAGGGAATAGACAGATATACTTGCTTCTCTATCAGAGAAGATCAGAGACACACCTCAAGCCTCAGCCTCTTGCTTCCCCTCCTGGTAGGAAAGAAAACCCAGCCTAGAGAAGGGCAGGGGAGAAGAAGCTAGAGACTGTCTATTCTGCTTCCTTCAAGCCCCACAGTGACAGTCCTCACCACAGGGGTTCCTCTATGCACTTGGGGTCTCTCTTTGCTTACACAATCAATAAATCCTCAAGCCTTTATTGAGTGGCAGGCACTGAATCTGTCAGAAAGGCAAAAATGAGAGTCCCTGTTTTCATCCCTGGGAAGGAGATGGGGGAGGGGGGTGGAAAACTTACTTATACATATACAAACCCTCCGGGTTACTCCCACAACTAGCACTTGAATAAACAGGTTTAGTGGGGAGAAGGAAGAGTGATTATGCAGCCCATTACTGATCAATACCCTCCCCGGGTTACCTTTTTTTCCCTTTTGCCTGAAAATCTCCTTAAGTCCACTCTCTCCATACCTCCAGGAGTCAGTTGTCCCCTGAGTTTCCAACCCCCACCCCCGTCAATGCAGGAAAAGTAGACTTTTTAAGCACCAACTCCCCCAGGCCTCATCCAGAGTAAAGTCCACATCTCCCTTCCCCCTCACCAACTCTTCACGAGTTAGGATCATTTATCGATGAAATCCCCTCCCATCACCAAAATAAGGTCTCCTTCCTTTTCAGTCTCTCCCACCAACCTCCCTGCCTATTCCCCTATAGACTCTTCTCTTTAGGAAAGCACAGTCACCTTCCCCTCATTTCTAGCCCTTGATTTGAACCAGTCCCTCACATACTTCTCCCAAACCCCCTGCTCCCCTCTCGGCCTTTCATATACACTTCTATATTGTAATGTAGTCTCTGTCTCTGTCTCTGTCTCTGTCTCTGTCTCTGTCTCTCTCTGTCTCTCTCTGTCTCTCTCTCTCTCTCTCTCTGTCTCTCTCTCTCTCTGTCTCTCTGTCTCTCTCTCTCTCTCTCTGTCTCTCTCTCTCTCTGTCTCTCTCTCTCTCTCTCTCTCTCTCTCTCTCTCTCTCTCTCTCTCTCACACACACACACACACACACACACACACACACACACACACATTGATTTACCTGTAGACAGAGCGTTGCCAGGTTCTGTCCATAGTGCCCTGTCTGCCTCTTCACTGATGTCTCTACCAGAGTCCCTCCTTCACCCCGTCTCCTGGTATACATTTAGAAGGAAACCTCTCAGTGGTTATTGTCGCTCTTGCTGTTGCTGTCCTTGCCTTGTACATTTATTCACTCCTTCTGCATTTCTGTTTTTTAGGTTTTTCGAGAAACAAACAATCTCTTCAGTTCTGGTGTTTTCTTCCTAACAATATGACAAACTCTTTTTAAAAAATGGAGTTCATATATTTTTCGTGTATGGTTAAGCTCATATTTGCAGGGTAGTTCAGCGTTGTCTACGTCCTGAGCTCCAACGTTCTTTACAGCACATTATCCTATTGCCTCCTACATTTTCTAGAGGGGGCAGAATAGTCTTGTGTTATTCCAATGTCCTTTCCTTTGTATTTGAAGGTCTTTCTTCTCCTGGCTTGCAGAACTTGTTTCATGAATTGAGCTGTTAAATTTAAGTACTATGTGTCTTGGAGTTTACAGAATGGAGCTTTATTTTGTTTCTGTTTTGGAGTGTTGTCTTTATTTTTTTTTTCTGGAGGTGATCTATGAATTCTTTCCATTGGAATTTCGTTTTGTATTTTCAGAAGTTCTTCCCATTCTCTTCTATTATTTCCTTCATCATGGTGTTAAGGTTTTTTGTCCTGTCATGTTCTCCTGGGAGATTTATGATCCTTTAGGTTGTCTCTATACATCCTGTCTTCTAGATCCGTATGTTTTGTGTTCATATTGAGCATATTTTCTTTTAATATCATTTTTTTTTACTTCTCTTCTTCTAGATTGTCCTTCACTTCTGTGTATTTACATTCTTAATCTACTGTTCTCTCTGTTGTTTCTTTGGAGAGACTTGCCATTGCAGATTCCAGTTTTTCTATCCTGCTTATCATTTTTGCTGTTCAGGATGTAAACTCTGCTGTCATAATTATTGTTTCTCTTTTTGAACCACTCAGAAACAGTGTGTTGCGTCTCCATGTTCTCAAATTCCATGAGATCAGCATCAAATGTTGGATCATTTTCCTTTGTTTTGCTGTACTTATTCATAGATACCTAAACTTGTTTACTGAATCTGGAGGCTGTATTTCACAGAGACCTAGATCTCTTCCCCAAATGACTTTTGAGTGGTCAGAACTGGCCCCAGCTGGATGCTGTGTTCTTTCCCTCAGGCTTGGGGGAAGGAGTGCTTGCTGCACAGCCTCCTCTCTCCACACCCAATACACACAGTATCCTGCCCTGGTGACTTACCCTACTCCCTCTGTCGCTCAGTTCTCTGGCTCAACCCTGTAAGTCCAAAGCTTTGCAGCTCTGGTGTTACAGGATAGTGGCACCTGGCAGGCTTTGGCTAAGCTGGCTGTCCTGGCCCAAGTGAACTTCTTCAGCCTGAAGCCAGGGTCTCCAGGGCTCTGGAAGAAGAGGACAGGGTGGGGGAACACCAGGTCTTCTTGTAAACCTGGGTCACATCCTTGGGTTTGCTAGTGCAGCCTTGCTGCTGGTATCACTGGAGGTGGGGGAGGAGTGCTGAGTGAGTTCAGGATCGGTTCATATTTTTTCAAAACCTGCTTATGGATTCTGGGTGACCTAGACCACAGAGACAGCTGAAGTTACTTTATTGTTGGTACATAATTTCTCCCTTGGAGAAGTGTGAAAAGTCATGGGGATCAGAGAAAATGTTTAGTCCTCTGTCTTATTTTTCATGTGACCCTGTTCATTAACCCTTTATGATTGCCTTCTGGGCTGGACAGTGGAGTGGTCAAAGATCAACTCCCCTATGTAATATGTATACAGAATAAATACGGATCAAGTGCAAGGTAGTTAGGGGAGGACAGACCCTAGCAATCAGGGGATCAGGAAAAGCTTCATAGAGAAAGTAGTGCTTGAATTGAATCTTAAAGTTTATAAGGGATTCTACAAGGAGGGAAGTTAGCAGGGAGTACATTCCTGTCATGGGGGATGGGGAGTGCAAAGACACAGAAATGGGAGGTGATGAACCTTGAGTGAGGAACAGAGAGAAAGCCAGTTTGGCTAGACTGTAGAGGGTAGCAATGGGTGTAACATATAATAAGGCTGGAAAGATGAACCAGAGCCAGGACTTGAAGGGCTTTAAAAGCCAAACAGAAGAATTTATATTAGATCGAAGGGACAGTAGGGAGCCATTGGAATTTACTGAGCCAGGGGAATGACATGGACACTCCTGCACTTAAGAAAAATCACTTTGACAACCGTGTGGTAGATTTTTTGAACTGGGGAGATACTTGAGGCAGGCAGAGCAATTATAAGGCCATCGTCGCAATCCAGAGAAGGAGTGATGAGAGCCTGAACTGGGATGGTCGAGATATAGAATAGAGAGAAAGGGATAGATGTGATTGTGGTGGTAGAAACAGCAAGATCTGGCTCCTGGTTGGATATGTGGGGTGAGGGAGGGTCCGGAATTGAGAATAATGCCAAAGCTTGCAAACTAGCCACCCCAGTTTCTAGCGGGTCTTTGGGCTTGCTCTAGACCTGAGGGCTCTGCAGGAGATTCCTAGAACTAGCATAGTAGCTCGAGGCATAACCAGCAGAATGAGATCTGGCTGCCTATGGGAGAGCTCACGTTTAGACAATATTTTAAGTTTGCCCAAGTATATTCCTCATAATAACGTTGTGAGGTAGGAAGGACAGCTATGATTATCCCTATTTTACATATGAAGAAACTTAGGTTGAGATATTAAGTGGCTTGTTCACACAGTATGTAGCAGAACTGAGATGCTTAAGACTAGTCTTCTCTCCAGAGTCTTTTGGATATGAGTCGGTCTCATGCTGGCTCAAAACTCCTCCATTGGAGCCAATCTTATTAGCAGAAACCAAGGGAGGCTTTATTCACCCTTATAATAACAGCTGATGTCTCTCTAGGCTCCAAAGTTTGCAAAGTACTCTGCATACATTACAGAATTTGATCCTCACAACTGCTCTGTGAGGCAAGTACTGAAGGTATTATGATTCCCATTGTTCAGATGAGCAAACTGATACTCAGTGCTGATAAGTGAGGGTCCCTGTGGTCACATAATTAATGTGTGGGAGGTAGGAATTCGAATCCAGGTCTCTCTGGTCCGGAGTTCTTTCCTAAGGCAAGAAGAAAGCTGCTCTGTCTTTCTGATATTATTTTAGGGAATATTTCCTTGTCTGCAAAAAAAAAAAAAGCTTATTACCACTATTACCATTATTGTCACTACCACCACCATCACTAGTACTACTACCACCACCATCACTATCACCACCACACTACTACTACTACTACTACCACCAGCACCACAACTAGTACTACTACTACTACTACACTTACTATAACATCAACCACAACTATAACAGCCACTACTACTGCTACTGCTACTACTACTACTACTACATCAGAGAGGCTAGAGTTCAGAGCTGGTGTTCTCAGACACGTGAACCAATTGTGCATTGAAAGAGAGAGGGGGACCAACATCTAAATCCAGTCTTAAAGGAAGTAGACCCTGGAGCTGAAGGCTGAGAGTGAACAAGCTAGGGGACCCCAAAGCAAAGTTACGGTAATGGAAGGCGGAAGGGGAGGAATGTAAGAGAGTAAAAGCTGGACCAAGTACAAGAAATGGTAGCCAAGGTCCTACAAAACAAATCATGATCCAGTTAAAGGGTCAGGGTACACAATAGGAGACAAGCCCCAGTGGGCAGCATGATGACTGAATGGCAGCTGGGCCTGCTCAGTGCACCATCAGCCAGGCCAGGGATCCCTCCATCTTGGGTCTGTGTGTGATAGCATGTTCCTTTCCTATTCCTTAAAGGGAACAGCACAGGAAATTTGAAGGGATGTCAAATGTCAGGATCTACACTATTACTACCATTTTACAGATGAAGAAACTTAAGCTCACAGAGGTGATGTGACTTGCCTAAGGTCATGCTGCTACGAAGTGGTAGAACCAGTACTTGAAGGGAGATCTTCAGACTCCTGGCCCAGTGCTATCTTCTACCACGCTGCTATCTGATCTTTCCTGACAGAAGATTTTGATGGTGGGAGGGCTCTGGGTGCTTGAAGAGTAAACTACTGATAAGGGAAAGCTATCAAAGGACAGAAAGGACATGAAATCATACATTTAGAGTTGGAAGGAACCTTAGAAAACATACTTATTTTATAAATGAGGAAACTGAGGCCCAGAGAGGGTAAAGGACTTTTATTCGTGGATTTGGCCTTGGAAGGACCTTAGAAATAATTTAGTCCAACCTCCTCATGTTTTACAGATGAAGAAATAGCCCCAGAAAAGGCACATAAGTAATAAGTGGCAAATCAGAGATTTGAAACCGTATTTTCAGATACCAAGATCACTGCTCGTACCATATGTAGCACCATAATGAATTTGGGGACATCCAAGGCAAACTTTGCTGTATAACCAGCTTGGTCTTGGCAGAGGTACCAGGGGTCTGGACCAGTTATGCACAGTGAGTGAGTGAAGTCAGAGTAGGTTCCCTGATGAACTTTTTTTAAAAAATCACATTCAGTGTTTGTTTTTATGATTTTTTATGTATTTCAAATTATTTTTAAAAGTTTTTTTAAATGTTGATTTTTGACACATAAAGTTTTGCCTGTATTTTGAGATCAATCTTTGTTTAGGTTCTAGGTTGTTCATCTGTCATCGGTCTTTTAAGTGTACCCCTTTTGATATATTTAGAATTTTACTTCCAGAGTCTTATTTTTGCTAAGTTGATCACTTTGGAATTTCTCCCAATTCTCCAACCATGGAGACACTGGATTAGTTTTGAGTGTTTCCTTGGTGGCTATAGTCTCAGTTTTCTCTCCTGAGTGAGTCCTATGTGCCTTGAAACAAAATTATAGACCCAGGTTGGCACCTGACAGCATTTGAGTTCTTCCTATCTATTTGGTCAGAATCTTCAAGTTTGTACTAAATGAATTCGATTATTTCAACAGAATCATTCTTTGGACAGACCAGTGTTCCTAGGCACACACAATAACAGCCAAGTTTGGTCTGTAGCAAAATCATGATGAAAGTTAAGTTTATCTTCAACATACTTAACCTTCCAAGTCTAAGACCTTTTCCCCTTCTGTAGTACCTGGTTCTTCATTTACTTCCATACTTGATATAATACTTGGTCTCATGCTTCGCCTTCCCTCTGACCCATTCCCTCTGACTCTCAAAAAAGTATCTGCTTCACCAAACTGTACATAGCCCTTGACTTAGCAGTAGCATACAAGGCCTATACCCCATGGAGGTCAAAGACATGGGCAAAGTTCCCATATATATATGTGTATATCTATCTATCTATCTATCTACATACACATATACATATAGTACAAATATCTTTACAGTGTTAATTTTTGTAGTGGCAAAGAATCAAAAGTAAAGCAGATTGTCTATTGATGGGGGAATACTAAACAAAGTCTGGTACATGAATATAATGGGCTGTTATTGCACCACAAAATATGGCCACTATGAAGAATTCAGAGAACCCTGGGAAGACTTGTATGAACTGACACAAAATGAAGTGAGCAGAGGGCAGGAAAATCACTTAATGACCTCAGTGAGGTCAAGGGCAAATACCACTGAAAGACATAAGAACTCAGATATTTGTTGTTGACCAATGTTGATTTCAAAAGACCTACAAGGAAGCTGTTCTTTCCTGAAAAGAGGGGTGGTGGATTATAGTTGTTAAATGAAGGATTGGTTGTTAGATATGGCCAATAACGATATTTTGTTTTGAACTTAATGTTACAAGGGATGCGGTCCATTTAAGAGAGGAGGAAGAATCATAGGGAAAGTGACAATGAAGAAGGAAAGAAAAATCATTAATAAAACATTTGTGGGGGTTTTAAAGTGTCAGATAAATTCATTTACACTAAGATATCATTGATTGATAAAGCTTAAGGTGTAACTCTCTCAACAGAATATTTGCATTTTAACAGGGGACAAAAGAATGAAGTCCCAATTATGGAATTTCTGACATCAGCTACCAGGGAGATTTATTTTGGTTGGTACATCCTGCCTGGTACCCCTAGGCAGTCATCTGCTCTCTCATGAGCCTGGCCTAGTAACAGATCCAGTAAAGAACCTTAAAGGGGAAGTAAAAAAAACAACATGTTTACAGAAATGGAAGGTACAACATGATAGAAACAAAACGATTATTTTTCAGTACTGGTAGATACCTTTGAGCAACAAGATATTTATAGACAGACAGCTCAATAGCTGGTTCTTCATGCACATTTTTAACAACACTGGCTTAGAATGTTGTATAGGTCAGTACTCAGAAGAGAACAAACTTATTTTTTTAAATCGTTATGTGAAGCAGACTGCCTAAATTATAATTTATAACACCAGGAACTCATTTCTCTCCTTAGACTGCAAAGCTTTAAAAAACTGGAAAGTTTACAGTCTTTTCATTTAAATTCATTGAGCTACACACTTCAGTTGACATCATTTTGAAAATGAAGAACTATAAATATATTATCACAGAAGTAATTCTTAACATTAATGCAAAAATGAGACATAATTTTCACCTGAGTAGCACATACCAGAGGGGTAGCATAGGATGGTGTTTAGACGGGCAGCTCTCCAAGTCAGAAAGATTGGGGTTCAAGGCCTGGTCTGACACATATTAGCTAAGTGATTGTGGACAAGCGTGTCCCATTCTCTGTGTGTGTGTGTGTCTCTCTCTCTCTCTGTCTCTCTCTTTCTGTCTCTCTCTCTTTCTCTGTCTCTCCCTCTCTGTCTCTCTCTCTCTCTCTCTCTGTCTCTCTCTGTCTCTCTCTGTCTCTCTCTCTCTGTCTCTCTCTCTCTCTCTCTCTCTCTCTCTCTCTCTCTCTCTCTCTCTCTCTCTCTCTCTCTCTCTCTCTCTCTCTCTCTCTCTCTCTCTCAGTAATTGGGATAAGTGACTTGCCCATGGTCACATTGTTACTAAGTGTCTGAGGCTAAATTTGGATTCAGTTTCCTTCTGACTTCAGGCTCAGCACTCTATGCACCGTACCACCTAGCTGCCCCTGTGTTCCATACTCTCTAAAACTATAAGGTACAATAGAGATGCTAGAATGCATGGGTGGAGAGATCTGTTGGAGAGCATTTCCTCACCAGGAGTTCGCTTTACTGACATGATTTGTGATAAAATTATAGGTCCAGACCTACCCTGAAAAGAGCATGTATTATTATAGAAACGATACATGGTTTTAGAGTTAATCCATGTTTTAGTCCATATGTTATATCTGCCTTTGATGAAACAGGGTTGAACTGGCAAGGCCCACCCCCTATAGACTCCTTAGATCTTCCTGGGTATGATAACTATAATTTAAGTAGCTCCTACTAGGTGGACAACGGTCCCTTGAGTGAAGGAATACAGTCAGGCAACTAGACTTTCTCTAGGTATGGATAGTTGGGATTTATTATAAAATGCTTTAGTGTTTGCAAAGCTTTGTACGTGTACCATCTTATCTGATCCTCATAACAACACTTGTGAAGTAGGTATTATTATTATCCCCATTTTTCAGATGAGGAAACTGAGCCTCAGGAAAGTCATGATTTTACAGGGTCCCAAAGCTTGTAAGTATCATATCTTCCAGTCTTCAATTCCAGCACTCCATCCACTACATATGTTTAGAATGGCATGGTCATTATCGACATTCATTGAAATAGATAAAAAATTCTATAGTTATTTGTAAGCAAGAGAAAATAAGCAATGTTTCTGAGTCTGGAAGCTACAAGAGAAGGTGCCCTCATGTATTATAAAATCATCAAGTGCTAGGCTTATGCTCCATGGATAAAAGGGAGCCATTTTTCCTGCTCTCATGGAGGTTATGGTCTAAGATTGATTCATTATCAATGACACACATAGAGCAGATGGGAGCAAACAACAGAATAAAGGGAATTGGCTGGGGTGTGTTGGTAAATGCTTAATAACCAGTTTTTGGGTGGAAGTACGTATGGAGGGCACATTTCAAAATTTAATTTGCATTATTAACATTTTCTCCATTATTTTCTTGTCTACTTCAGACAATCAATGAAACAATAAAACAAATTGTGATTTGTCACAATTGCCGATTTCCAAGGCATAAATGCTCACACTGAACATTTGACAATGGAGAACCAGTTAGAGGTCACTCCAGCACACCCCTAGCTGAAGGGAAAATTAACCTTTACCACAATTTTGTCTTGGACTACCCTTGGTATTATCCTGTATACCTGTGTGTTGGTTCATTAAAAAAAGGGTTCTTTTGAAATATTAAAAATAATTATTCTTGCTTTTTTGGTGGTGATCTCTTCTTTTTTTCTGTGCTGCTAATGGACTACAAAAGAAGTCAGTGCCCTCTATGTTCAGGACCCTAAAGCAAAGTCCAGAATACTTACCTAGTTCCGCCCCTTCTATGATAATTTGAGTTGGCTAACTATTTTAGTTTGAGAGAAATGGAAATCCCCTCAGCGTCATAACATTTTACAAAAAACAATAAACACGCCAGCTACATCTTACTCTTTCAAATCCTGCCAGTGACACTCCCTGTGTGACCTTTGGCAAACACTTAACCTCCCTGGACCTCAGTTTCCTTATCTTTAAAGTGAAGGGATCAGATTAAATGGCCTCTGAGGTCCCTTCCAGATCTGACTCTCTGATCCTTTGATCCTGATTCCAAGTGCAATTTTTTGGGATAGCTATTTTGGGATAACTAAATTTGGGATAGCAATAACCATCCCAATATGTCACTATGTAATTGTAGGCTAGTACATTGGGGATAGGAGCTTCAGAGAGCTCCCAGCAGGTAGAGAGTGGTCCTTGTACAGTCGTATAGTCAGGCTATTACATTGTGTCCAAGCACAGAAATTGAGTTTTTTTATTGTTATTTTAATGACTCTCAATAACAATAATGCACAGTTATATAATGCTTTAAGGTGAACAGAGCTCTCTGCAAACATCATTTCTTCTGACAATCACAACAATTCTGTTAAGTTAGGTGCTGTTATTGTCTTCATTTTGCAGATGAGGAGACTGAGGCTCAGTTGGGTAAAATATTTCACCCATCGGCATGAACATAGGCTAGAAAGTAGACAATATGAAACTTACATTCATTCCCTTTGGTTTCTCATAAACCAGTGTCTTCAAACATGTCTGATTTATTAAATCAAACCAGGTACCTGAAGTGACTCTCATTTACCTTTCACTTCTAAGTCCATATTTTTATATTATACCATTTTTGTTCTCAAAAGCATGTGAATTCTAGGTATTTTGATCATTGAGGGGGTTAAAGGTTAATGACTACTTTTGACTCTTTGAGAGCCACTCAAAAAGTTGAGCCTCTGTTACTTTTTCTCTTGAAATTCTCTTTATGATACTTACAAAGGTGCTACACCATGGATTAAGAAATGAAAGGGTTTATGGCTGTAACATGGCTGGGAGAGTTCTTTCTTTCCCATTTCCATGGGTCAAGGAAATTTATTGAAGCTTTGACTCTTGGATTTCCCATGACCGACCAACTCAAGATATGACACATCAACATTTTGTGAAATTGAAGGTGTGACTTTGAGTTGTCCCCAATCAATCAAGCAAATCACATATATCATGATTCATCCTTAGCATGGTTGGATCCTCACAGAAGAGAAGAGTTGGGTTGGTCAAGTTCAAGGATGCTTATTATAGCAAGCATTCAGCTAAAAAACACTCTTCTCTGAGAGTCCTCACTGTTCTTCCACTGGAATTATGTTGTGGTTATAATTTAATTAAAATTACTATCGAGCTCTGTCTCTGTGAGGCTTTTGAAATGAAATCACTATACAGAGTGTCACCCTACCTCAGACATGCTACAAAAGAAGAAAAAATGCAGAAGATGATACAAATATGCTATCCAACGACCATTATTAGCAGAGACCATATCCAATCTTAACACAAAGGAAAGAAAGGATAGAGGCCACACACATTCAACACAGGGTTTATTGTGGTTTGTTTATGGTATTTTCTACACTCAATTCAAGAGGATGTGATACAAGGGCTTGTTGCAATTTCGAAATTGAATGTTAATATTTCCAGAAAAACAGCAGCCAATAGATTTCTAACTCTTCCCCACCCCAACAAAATTTGTTTTTTAAAGTTTATGTCACTTTGAAAATCTGAGAGTGACTATTTTTATCTGGAGGTTAAATATCAGTAGTGCACGATAGAGACTTTACAAGCTAAATTTCCTCAATGTGATGAAAGAAAATTAATTGTAGCATCACCAAATTGCAAAATGGGAAGGGGCCTTAAGGATCTATCTAATTCCCCAGTTTTGCAGGTGAAGAAACTAAGACCTAGAGAAATGAAGAGGCCTGTCCGTGGTTACATTGGCTAGTTAGCTGCAGATGTAACTAGGTATGTTATTCTGGACTTTGCCTCAGGGTCCTGACGTAGAAGGCACTGACTTCTTTTGTAGCCCTTCAGCACAGAAAAAAGAAGGGTTTACCACCAAAAGAGCAAGAATAATTATTATGAGTCCTTTTCCAGCCATCCACCATCCTCAACTGAGGGTGGACCATTTCTCTTTCCTGCTATTTGCCTCCCATGCCATTTTCTGAGTATGGTTTGTCCCAGTGCAAAGACCCTAGTTATGACCTTGATGCCAGAGTTCAGAGAAGAACCCAGAGCTTATAACTTGCCAGCAGGGGTGTTCTGGAGCCATTGCTAAATTCTCTGGGCAAACATTTTCACCTCAGAAATCAACAAAGGCTACAAAATCAGGGCTTGCTTTATTTTGCTGGTTGTCCAGACTGAAGAGATAGAGAAAACATTAATGCTGCAGATTCAACCTAAAAGTGTGTTGTCCTGTATACAATCCCTTCCCCCACTACATCTCACACCCCAGAGACCCTGTTGTTAAACATTTACTCGACACCCTTGCTTGCAAGTCAGTGTTAGTTCTACATGGTGAATAACTGGCTCAATCTTGCTTGAACTGTATGTCCTGCCCCCACCCTGTGCCTACAGTGCTCTGCACACAGCAGGCATTCCATAAATGTTTGCTGAACTAAATAGAACCAAAGAAGCTCTCCTTTAATTCTCCTTTCTTTTACCTGAATTTTCTCCTTTGAACTCACTCGGACATTATTACTCTGTTGCTCCCTTTGTTTGGCAATTACTCCTTCCTCCTGGATCCACATTGCCTGGAGCCACAGGATTCCAAAATCTTCCTCATGATCATACATACTCATTTCCTGCCTTGCCTTCACCTGCTTTTGAGGTGGCTGGCAGGTGGCTATAACGAAATCCCCTGGGCCTTTTTACTTTTGCCCCCCTCCCCCAAGTTCCCCCTAATCTCTGGATATTGGACTTACAGAAGCAAAAACCCCATAGTGCAACACCCTTGGACGTGATGAAAGGGGCCTGGAGGATCCTAAAAGGCAAGGGACCCAACTAGGCTTTGGGGCTTACTCCTGTTCTCCAGGAGGGTCCAGAATGTTACCAGTTTGAAGAGAAATGGAATTTGGAATTAGCTGATGGAAACAAGGAGTTTGTCATATCTAGATGAGACATGGATTTTCAGAGGCAAGTTGACCTGGGAGACTGGAGTAGGGCTTAAAAGTATTTAATTAAAATACTTGCTTAAAGGTGCATACTATAGCTGCCTTGGCAAAACCTGTTCTCAGCTAGTTGTGAAGTCGGAATGGGGTTGCTGAACTAATTCACACTATAGTGTAAATGCCTAATACCAAATTTTTGTATAAATGACTAACAACTTAAAGCTCAGTTCCCTCCTAAGGGGAATTTGAATCTTAATGGGATAAAACCTGAACCCACATATATGAAATTCTAATGGCTGAATTTCAAGCACTAATGATAGGTCACTGGTGAAGATTTGGAAGCAGATAGTGTATGAAATGGAGTCGGGAACAGTCGTCTTCCCAGAAGCCCATCACCCAACCTTTAGTTAGCATCGTAGCTTGGAGTGGCCACAGTGGAAGGATCACGGGACTGGGAATCAGGGAGGGAGAGGAGGTTTAAAGAAAATAGCTTCCTAGTTAACTAGCTTTATGATTTTCGACCAGTCTCTTCAAGCCTCCTCTTTTAAATGAGGATAATAATACCTAACCTGTCCACTTCCAACCTGTCAGGGTCCCGGTGTAGATCAAATGAGAACACTGTATGTGAAAGTGCTTTTCAAAACATCAAAGTCACCACAACCTATGTAAGACTTAGTAGATCATAGAGAGGACCTAGGGGTCATTTCACAGAGTTGCCCAAGCTCACTTAGGGGGTAGGTGTCGGAGGTAGGGTCACGAACTCAGCTCCTCTGACTCCAGTCAGTGATCTTTTCGCTGGACCAGGCTTACTAAAAGCACTGTCTGAGCCTCAGGGAAGTAATGCGGTTTGCCCAGGGCTTTCCAAGGTACGCTATTGCCAGGCGCAAGATTCGAACCCCCGTCTTTCTGGTTCCAAGTGAAGCACTGTATCCATGATACCATGTTGCCTCTCAGCCACAAAGGGCTACCCATATGTAGGTATCATTTATTACGGGAACACGGAGCGTTACTAATGGAAGAACAGGCTGTAACAGCTATTTCCTGTTGGCACTCTGATCACCGTCAGGATTGTTCCACTTTAATTGCCTGCTGGGGTACACTACCTAACAGATGGAAATGGTCCCTTCCCTCACAGCGCTGCATCATCCTTAGCCCTCCTCCTCTTCGTTTTTCAGGCTGATTTCCTTTGGGTATATGTAGGAGAAGTGGGGGTGGGGAGAGAGTGGGAAGGAGAAGGCATCCTTCTTCTCTTGTGAGCTGGGGTGAGGAAGCAGAATCCTTTGCCTGAGATCAGCTGAAGAATCAGGAAGCAATCTGGGGTGCGGAAAACCAAGTGTAATGACTTTGTTA
This sequence comes from Petaurus breviceps papuanus, assembly GCF_028583685.1. NCBI lineage: Eukaryota > Metazoa > Chordata > Mammalia > Diprotodontia > Petauridae > Petaurus > Petaurus breviceps. The sequence continues at coordinate 3,079,344 of NW_027186492.1, read as the reverse complement.
GTTCTGTTGCGTTTTAATCCAGTACCCCAATCGATACAGTCCTCTGATCAAGGGACCCGAATTCCCATCTCCTCCCTAATGACATTCCATGAGGACTGGAATAAATTAGAGAGACTGTCAACAATAGTAATCTTTTTTTTTTTTTTTTACATAGCTAGACTTAAATGCTTTTTTTTTTTTTTACAGGACTTTTACATGCCTCACCTCATCACTTCCCTTCTCAATAAACTCCAGTGACTCCCTATTACCTTCAGGATAAACAATGAGCTTCTCTGCTCAGAATTTAAAACTCTTTACAACCTGGCCCCAACCTACCTTATTATTTTGTTATATTATTATATATTATTACCCAGCCTTATTCTATATTACTCCCTTTCAAGTTTCATATGGTCCAGTCAAACTGGCCTTCTTACTGATCTTCATACAAGGCATTATTTCCTCATCTCTGCGTCTAATCCTGTCTTATTTTTCTCTTTTGAGGGCTACAGGGGGTTTAATTGACTTGCCCAGGGTCTCATAGTAAGTGACGGAGGCTGAATTTGAACTCAGGTCCTCCTGACTCCATGGCCAATGTTCTATCCACTGGGCCACCTAGTTGCCTCACTAATCTTTTTCAGGATTCAGTTCAAGCAATACCTCTTAACATCAGTCCTTTTCTGACCCTAAGAGCTGCTAGTGACCTCCTTAGAATGATTTTTAATCCATTTTATATACCTACATGTATCCATGGTCTCTCCTCCAACAGAAGGTAAGCCCCTTGAGGGCAGGGATTGTTTTCCTTGTGTCTTTTTTAACCTTATCACCTAACAGTGCCTAGCTCATAGTGGGCAATTAATGAATGAATGCTTGTCAATTGACTGACTAACTGTGGATATCATCCAAGGTTCTGTCCTGGATGCCCTTCTGTTTTCTCTCTAGATTCTCTCACTTGTTAGCTGGCGATCACATCGGATCCTATGAGTTTAATGATTGTCTCCATGGAGGTGATTCCCAGATCTCTATATCTAGTCCTCGTTTCTCTCCCGAGCTCTGGTCTTGCATCATCAATTGCCTATTGGACATTTTGAATGAGACGCCCCATAGGCATATTTAATTCAACATGTCCACATGTCCAAAAGAGAACTTATCATCTTTATACCAAACCCTCCTCTTTTCTCAACTCCCCTATTAATTTTCTAGGGTAGAACTATTCTTCCTGCCATGCAGTTTCACCACCTTGGGTATTATCCACAACTCCTCTAGTCCCTATATCCAATCTGTTACCAAATCCTGCTTTCATATTCGTAATATTTTTCCATATAGGTTCTTTTCTCTATACTCACAAAGCTACCACCCTCATCATTTCTCACCTGGAGTATTGCAATAGACTTCTGGTTGGTCTCTCTTCAGTGCCATCCATCTTCCACTTAGCTGCCAAAGTGAATTTCCTAAAGTGTGAGTGTGACCATGTCAACCCCTGTCCTCAATAAATTTCAGTGGCCCCCTATTACCTCCAGTATGAAGTATAAAATTCTGTTTGACATTTGAAGCCCTTCATAACCTTGCTTCTTCTATCTTTTCGGGTTTTTTACACCTTACTCCCCTTCATTCTACACTTTAGTACTATAGGCGAATTTGCTATTCCTATCATACAGTACTCCTGTCTTACTATTTTTTTTTTTGCTGGCTCTTCCTTTTGACCTTCACCTCTTAGAATATCTGACTTTCTTTAAGACTCACTTTAAGTATCACCTTTTCTAGGAGCCCTTTCTTGGTCCCTCTTCTCCCCTCCAACTCCTAGTTCCGTCCTTTCTAAGATTAGTTTTTATCTACTCAGTGCTTATTTTGTTTGTTCTAATTTATATATGTTGTCTCCTCCAATAGAATTTAAGCTCCCTGTGGGCAGGCACTGTTTTTTATTTTTCTTTGTATTCCCAGAGCTTGGCATGGTACCTGGCACATGGTAAGCACTTATTAACTGTTTGTTGACTGACTGTCCTTTGCAATACGTGATGTATATAGGGCTCTGTTGCTGTCATCGGTCCTCTTCCAGAACGAAGGATGAACAACAGTCTTGGTAAGGTAGGGCAGGTGTTACTTTTTCCCTTTGGAATATGGGGAAACTGAGTCTCAGAAAATAACAATAACTAACATTTACATAATGCTTTAAGGTTTGTGAAACCCTTTGCAAATATTATATCATTTCCTCCTCACAAAAATCTATTTTGCAGATGGTGAAACTGAGGCAGATAGAGGTTAGATGATTTGCTCAGCGTCATTCAGCTAAGAAGTGTCTGAGGCTAGATTTCCTGACTGCAGATCTACTGTTCTATCCACTCTGCCAACTAAGTGACTTATCCAGGGTCACAAAGCAAGTGAATAGCAAGACCATGACAAAAACCCAGAAGTCTCCTAACCCTCCTCATTTTTTTTAACTGTCTTAGGTTGCATCCCTAGTTTAATCAGAGACAGAGATGAAAACAGTTTACTCTGAAAATGATGGGCTCTTAGGATTTAGAGTGGAAAGGGATGTTTACAATCACCTACGAGGGGTGTATCCTTTTAGGATTTGTTCTGTGAAATTTGGATTCAGTGGCATTTGAGGACCTAAAGGGCCACATATGGCCTCCAGGCTGCAGGTTCCCCACCCCTGAGCCCATTTCCCCCATATTCTAGATAAGAAAACTGAGGTCTGGAGAGGTTGATCGAAGGTCTTACAGTTCCAGATCTGTAGTAACACATTTGATGTCGGAAGATTTGGGTTTTTATCCCATCTCTGTAACTTTATCATCTTGGGCAAAACGTTTAATCTTTCCCGGCCTCAGTTTCCTCATCTGTCAAATGAAGGGTCTGAAGGAGGTGGTCTTAAAGGTCTGTCTAGATATCAATCCTATAATCCTATGAAATCCAGTGCTCTGGCCACTACCCCAGGGCTGCCTCCACTAACACCAACCCTGGATGGATTCCCTTTCAAATAAACACAGACCCCTTTCATTCCTTCTCATGGGAAGCTACTTGATAGTAGGAAGCAGTTCTCCACTTGGGAATTTCCCCCATTCATCCCACTGGCTCCGTTCCTTCCCCCTTGTGCCACCTTCCACAATAATGCCCTTCCTAGAGCTTGTTCTCAAACAGTGGGCTTCCCTGACTGGCTTTCAGAGCTCTCCTTCCCATGTCTCTGGATGCCTCCATTCAGTCCTATCTTTCTCTTGCCCTGCCCCCACCTCGAGCCTCCCCCACACCAGAGCTGGTGGTCCCTCTGCTCTCCCCTCTGGCGCTCTCCCTGGCTGCTATTTCCTCCATTACTCAGAGTACCTTTCCTTCTCTCTAGTGCCTCTGCCACAAACCAACCCCACCCCCCTCCCCTGGCCCCATTCAGCTTCTTCCTGCGGCTTTTCTTCTCTCAAGTTCAGCATGCGCTCCTGAGCCCTCTCCCCATCACTCAGTGCTGATTTGTTCCTCTTTCCCCAACCCTCCCCTTGGCCTTCTGCCCACAGCCTCCGCCTCGAGGCCTCATGCTCCTGCTCTCCCTCCAGGCTCCCTCCCGTCACGCCACAGCCAGCACCAAGGCAGGGGCAGCCTTCCCTGACTGGGGATCTGCTGGCCCTCGTTTTCTCTTTGCCCCACCACCTTCCTAGGGTGACCAGAGGTGGGATGCGGGGGAGGATGGGGGGTGGGGTGGGGTGAGGTGGTGGGAGTGAGGGAAGCTAGGCTATGGCTGTTGGCCTTGATGGGCAGAAACCCACGGGGGCTCTGTTTGCCACAAAAGCGACTGAGACCAAATGATTCAAACAGATGCCATTTGTTCCCTCCTCACTTTCCCTCCCTTGTTTGGATCACTCCCCCTCTTTCTTTCCATCTGCTTGGATAATTCCCTTTTTATTACTGTGCAATCGGACCCACGGCAGGCCCCTGCCCCTTTAAGACGGCCTGTCTAGTGAATGTCAGTCAACCCAGCTGCAGAGCTTCTGGGCTGGGTTCTTGCTAAAAGTGTCTGCGTTGGGGTCAGGATCCCTTCTATCCAAAAGATGGGAGAGCCTCATGAGTCATCCAGGAAAGAAGAGAAGGGCAGCTGTGGCCATCTCTGGCTCCAAGACCAAATCTGATCATTAAATTCAGCAAACATTTATGAATGAATGAATGAAAAGCATCTATTTACCAGCTCTATTTTTATCATCCATCTGTCCATCCATCCATCTAGCTAATCTATCTATCTATCTATCTATCTATCTATCTATCTATCTATCTATCTATCTATCTATCTATCTATCTATCTATC
>NW_027186492.1:2953282-3075076 GCF_028583685.1 Petaurus breviceps papuanus | reverse complement strand
ATCTATCTATCTATCTATCTATCTATCTATCTATCTATCTATCTATCCATCCCTCTCTCTCTCTCTCTCTCACACACACACACACACACACACACATTTATCACTTCTAAGCTCTCTGATGATTTCTAGTATCTCATCCACAACTGCCTATTGGACATTTTAAACTTGGCATGTCCAAAACTGAACTCATTATCTTTCCCCCCCCAAACCTTCTCCTCTTCCTAATTTCCCTGCCTTTCAGTCACTCAGGTGTGCAATCTAGGAATCACCTTGGATTTCTCATTCTCTTGCACCCTCCATAGCCAATCTCTTATCATGTCTTACCCATATTCTACCTTGGCAACATCTTTCCTAGACTCCCCTCTTCTCTGATGCTGCCACCAGCCTGGCTCAGGCCTTCATCACCTCCCATCTGGACTACTGTAATAGGAGGCAATTTGGTCTTTCTGCCTCAAGTATCTTCCTGCTTCAATGCATCTTTCAGTCAGCTATCAGTGATCTTCCAAAAGGGCGGGTTTTACTATGACTAGGCCCTTCCTTATAATCAATAAATTCCAAGTTCATAGAATTCTCCATTTGGATTTTAAAGACCTTTATATCCAAGTTCCTTCCTATCTTTCCAGTATTGTCACACCTTACTCTTCTCCATGTACTCTGTAATTCAGAATCAATGTCCAACCCAGTTGTTCCTCACATATAATGCTTTACTTTCTGACTCAGGACATTTTCACTGGTCCCAAAGCCTGGAATTTTCTTCCTTCTCATCTGTACCTCCTGGTTTCCCTGCCTTCATTCAAGTACCAAATAAAATTCTACCTTCTGCAAGAAGTCTTTCCTGATCTCCCTTAATGTAAGAACCTTCCCATTGTAATTTTATATATATATATACATCTATACATGTACTACATCTATACATGCATATAAAATATATATATATATACATCGTATATTATTTTTATATATCATATATTTATTTACACATCACATATTGCATTTATTTATATGGACATTATATTTATTTACATTACACACATTATCTATTATACACACACATATGCACATACATGTGTATATATCTTATCTAATAATCGTGTCTCATCCTTCTTAAGTCCTTTCTTCCTCCTAAGCACAGCCTTCAATCACTCTATCCCACCTCAATGCTTTTCTAAGCCATTCCATTTGTTGACTTTACCTTTTCTGCCTTCAAAATCTCAATCCTTTGATTAATCAGTTCAACTTTGACATAGGATTATAGACTTAGAACTGGAAAGGGCCTGGGAGGTCACTGAGTCTAATTCCATGATTTTGTATATGAAAAAACTGAGCCTAAGACTTGCCCATGGTCACACAGTTACTATCTAAGGAAGTATTGGAACCTAAGTCTTTCAACACCCGCATCCAACACCCTAACTACTACACTATGCTAGAATTTGAAATCTCATTGCCCTCTTACCAGACATCTTTTCCCAAACCCTAGCTTATCATGGCATACAGGAACATCACCGTTCTTCCAGTCATCTGAGTTCAAAACATAGGAGTTGTTCTTAACTCTCCATTCTCACTCATCCCCCATGTCCAATTAATTGCTAGGCCTTATAGATTTTCCTTGCACAGCCTGTATCACATTTGTCCCTTTCTCTCCACTAATATTGCAATCACTCTATTCTGGGAGCTAGTTACCTCTCTTTTGGAGTATTTCAATAGCTTCCTAATTGGCCTCTCTACATCCAGTCTCGCCTGCCTCTGAATCATCCCCTGAGCCATAGCTACCAAATGCCATAGTAGCAACATGTAGGTCTGACCATGCCCCTCCTCTGCTCAGAAATTGTCAGTGGTTCTCTTATTTGATAATTAGGATAAAATATGAAATCTTTTGCTTGGCATTTTTAAAGTGCTTTATGCTCTGGGTACAGCCCAATCTTGTAGGCTGATGGTCCATTACTCTCCTTCATATATTCTATCCTTAGCCAATATGTCTTCCCATTTCTTATACACAGCATCCCATCCCCCACCTCTGTATTTTTCATGATGTACCCTATACCTAGAATGCACTCCCTCTCCAACATGGCCTCTTGGAATACCACTGTCCCTTCAAGGCTCTGCTCTGGTTCCACCTCTTTCAAAATGCCTTTTCTGATTCCTCCAGGTGTTAGTTCCTTCCCACCCAAAATAATGTGTATTTACTTTGTATACATCCTGAATTTACTTCTTTGTGAACATGTAAGCATCCCCTCAGTTGAAAGTAAGCAACTTGAGGTCAGGGGCTCTCTCAATTTCATCCGTGCTGGCCAATGCTTAGCACAGTTCCTGGTCTATTGTAGGCACTTAGTTGATCAAGGTTTTTGATCAATGGATCGATTAGGTATAACTGAGGTGGGAGTGAGCTTATCTGCCCTTCACGTGGCTATTAAAGAATCACTTTGATAGTGGATTGTTTCGATGAGTGTTTAAAAAAACATTTATACCAACAAAGCCAATTAGTTAGCAGCTCAGAAAACAAATACATTCCTTCTTTCCAGTGGATTCACAGTCCAAAGCAGAAGGATCTGCTTGCTGAGTTCAAACTTCTGATGGACAGAACTGAGAGATTTGGGGGCTGTCTGAAATGCTATAAATAATTACCTATAAATGCATTCATTTTTGGTAGGTCAGGAAAGAGGGGTGGAGACATTTGGGTCTAAAGATCAGAAGTAAAAGAATATGGTGAGAAGGATACTAAATAGCTACTCCCTCTTGGAGCCAGTGTCAGGAAAGAAAATAGACAGGTCATAACAGAAGAACAAGGCTGCACTATGGAAGAAAATCTGTAAAAAGGTCTTGGAGGTGGGGGAGGGTGACATCTCCAGCCGTGTCTGCCAGCTCTAGCTTCGCCTTAGTCCCTTATCCTAGCAGCCTTAATTCTCTGGATTTCAGAACAGGGAGGATAAAACATCAGTCAGGTGAAGGTGAGGTACTAGCAAATATGCCTTTATTTGGAAAAGCAGCTAAGGCTTCATCTGATGGAAGCATGTTGAGGCAGGTAGCAGGTTCAGTGCATAAAACCCTGGGCCAGGAGTCAGGAAGACTGAAGTTCAAATATAACCTCAGACACTGACTAGCTGTGTGACTCTGGACAAATCACTTAACCTCTGTTTGCCTCAGTTTCCTCAAGTGTAAAATGTGGATAATAACAGCATTTACCTCCCAGGGTTATGAAGGCCACTTGAAATGATGTTTGTAAAAAGGACTTAGCACAGTGCCTGGAACATAGTAGGTTCTCTAAAAATACCATCTCTTTTTGTAATCCTACTTCTCTGTCACACACACACACACACACACACCACACCTGTATACACTGTGTCAATCTGGTATCATCTTGGCTCTGTCACTCATTTCTCTGGGAAGGAAGAGAAGACCACATTGGGGGGTGAATGATACAACAGTTAAGTATGCAGAAGTTATCTTCAGGGCTCTCTCTTTCTTTACTGTTGTTGCAACTGGGTCGGTTAGATATTTTAAGTTCCATTGTCCTTTTTTGGGGGGGTATCCTTATTTTTTTTTTTTTGCTTTTTGGAGGGGCAATTGGGGTTAAATGACCTGCCCAAAGTCATATGGCTAGTTTTGTGTTAAGTGTCTGAAGCTGGTTTTCCTGAATCCAGAGCTGGTGCTCTATTCACTGTGCCACCTAGCCATCCCAAATTTTAGATTTTTATTTTTACTTTTTTGGAGGGCAATTGGGGTTAATGAACTGCCAAGGTCACAGGGCTAGTTTTTGTGTTAAGTGTCTGAGGTCGGATTTGAACTTAGGTCTTTCTGACTCCAGGGCTGGTACTCTATTCACTGCACCACCTAGCCGCCCCAGTTTGATTGTCCTTTAAGAAATATGATTGAGTACAGACTGGGGTCTGTAAATTTATTTGTTCTTTAAAAAAATAATTTTATTTCAATATAATTGGTTTCCTTTGTAATCCTATGTATTTTATTTTGAGCATTTTAAAACATAGGGATCCATAGGCCTGGAATGGACTGGCAAAAGGGTCCATGACAGAAAAAAAGGCCAAGACAGACCCAAAAGGAGACTTAACAATGAAAGACTAAAAAATGAATGAGTCAAAGAACAAATCATAGAAACAATTATGGAAAAGAAAATGATAATGATGAAACAATATAGCAAAATTTCTGGGATGTAGCTAGAGAAATCCTCAGGGGGAAAAGTCTATTCCTACAAACATACATGAACAAAATAGAAAAAGAAAGGATTAGTGAACTGAATGTTCATTTAAAAATTACAAAACCAACCTAAAATAAGTACAAAAGGAGATGTTAAAAATTAAAGGAGAAATAGGCCAATTGAAAATAAAAAAATTATAGGAATGATAAAACTAAAAACTGAAAAGACTAAACAAAATGACAAACCTTTAGACAATCTGATTAAAAAGAGGAGGGCAGAAAAATCAAATCAAAATAGCAAATGGGCAAGGTGAAAGTTCAACAAAACTAGAAGAAATAAAAAGACTGATCAGAACCTAACATGCACAATTATATGTGAACAAAACTGAGAATGCAGAGGAATACTTTCAAAACCATAAAATACTCAAACTAATAGATCAGAAAGAGATCTTAAGTAATCCAATCTCAAAAAAGGAAATAAAACTAGCTATAAAAGAACTATGGAAGTGGGAAAAGAAAATTCTTGGTCCTGATGGATTTACAGGAGAATTCTGTCAACCATTTCAAGAATAATTAGTACCAATGCTATTCAAATTAATCTCAAAAATTGGAATAGAAAGAATCTACCAGATATCTTTTATGGGACAAATGCAGCTGCAATACCCAAGCCAGGGAAGGAAAAAGCACAGAACTGTATGTCATTAATGAATATCGATTCAAAAATTTTAAATAAAATCCTGTCTGACAGACTAAAACCAGTCATCTAAGATAAACCTCAGACACTGACTAGTTGTGTGACCCTGGACAACCTTTCCCAATCAATACAAGACTGAAATCAAAGATACTCACTTTCCCCACTACAGTTTTATATAGTTCAAGAAATGCTAGCAATAGCAATAAGAAAAAGAAATTGAAGGTGTAAAGATAGGTAAAGAAGAGATAAAACTATCTACTTTTGCTTCTGAGATGATAGTTTATTTAGAAAATCCTTGGGAATCAGCATGGATGCTAACTGAGATAATAAATAGTTTTAGCAAAATTGCAGGGTACAAAATAAACCCTCAAAAATCAACAGCATTTCTACATAATAATAACAAAATTCAAGAGACAATAATAGAAAGGGAAATCTCATTTCAAAGAGCTACAAAATGCACAAAATATCTGGCAATAAAATTTACCTAAGTATACAAAATTCTAATACAGCTTCAATTACAAAGTTCTCCTTAAAGAAATTAAAAAAAAAAAAATTTAAATAGATGAAGGAATATTCAGTGCCCATGGCTGGACTGTGCCAATACTACAAAAGTTAATTTACAATCTTAATGCTATACCATCAAATTATCAAAAAGGATACTTTATGGAACTCAATAAAATGATAATTAAATTTATTTGGAAACATAAAATATCCTTAATATCAAGGGAAATTATGAAAAGATGTAGGGGTAGAGGGGAAATAGCACTTCCAGACCTCAAACTATATTATAAAGCAGCAGTCATCAAAACCATCTGGTATTGGTTAAAAAACAGAAAGGCAGATCAATGGAACAGGCTAGACAAGGGAGAATAAGAAACAATGGAACTCAATAACTCAATGTTTGATAAACCAGAGAACATAAATTACTGAGGAAAGAACTTATTTGATTTTTTGAAAATCTGTTGAGAAAACGGAAAAGCAATCTGGAAGAAATTAGGCTTAGGCCAACTCTTTGCACAATGCATTCTAAATGAATACCTGACTTTTAATATTAAAAATTATAAGTAGATCATATACCCTTCATAGCTATGGGTAGGAGATATATTCTTAAGCTAGGCAATTACAGAAGATAAGATTGACTATTTTGATTACAGAAAACTGAAAAGCTTTTGCATAAGCAAAATTAATGCACCCAGGATGAGAAAAAAAGTGGTCAACTGAGGGAAAATGGGTTCCTAGACCTTAGGTATCCTGTCCTGACACTAATTCCCCCCATCAGTCTTCCTAGAAGAATTTCTCCTCCATCAGTGATAGGATTTCATCATTTTGGAGAGAGAGCTACCTATTAGAAGAAAACAAAGAAAACTTCTTGTCAAAAGTCCCTATTTGTGGGGTGGCTAGGTGTCGCAGTAAGTAAGAGCACTGGCCTGGAGTCGGGAGGACCCAGGATCAGTTCCAGCCTCAGATACTTAACACCCACACAAAAAAACCGGCTGTGTAACCTTGGGCAAGTTACTTAACCCCAATTGCTTTTAAAAAAAAAAAAGTCCCTATTTGAGGGAGTAATCATCAGAGAGTTTGGGGCTAACATTTCCCTGCAGTGAAGGGTTCTTATTGAACTGACTGTGCTCAGATGGACTTAGGTGGCAAGGTAGTCCTGATGTCAGATCCATCAAGAAAGTTTATAAATCCCTAGAAGCTTGGTCTCTGCAGCTTTGCACATTGCTTGGGGCTATCTCACTAATAGCTTTTGTATCTGGATCCCCAGTGCTTTGCACACAGAAAATAATGCTTTTTCATTAAAAATCCCTGAATTCTTTTCTAATCTTGGTGTGACTATTTGGTTAAACTTGCATATTTTCTCTTTGGGCTAACTCATATATTTGAAATAATGCTCCAAACTTAGAGATGACCAATCAATCAATTAATCAATCAATAGTGTAAGCATTTATTGATATATAGTATGTAGTTTTAACATGAGAAATTAGTAGTGACTTAAATGCCAGGTAGTGTATTAGGAGCTGGGAATACAATCATAAAAATGAAAAAAGTATTTTTGGGAGAAGATACTAGAATCTCCAAATTAAATAAAAGCCCCTGAAGAAGCTCAAAAGTCAGTCAATCAGTCAACTAGCATTTATTAAGAAACTACTATACGCCGGATGCCATGCTAAGAGCTGAGGATATAAAGAAAGGGAAAAAATCCCTGTTCTCAAGGAGGCCACAATCTCATGGGAGGCACAACATGCAAATAGTTATGTACATACAAGATGTAGATAGGATAAACTGGAGATAATCACCAGGGGAAAGCATAAAGATTAAGGAGGACTGAAAAAGCCTTCTTGTAGAAGGTGGAACTTTAACTGAGGCCTGAAGGAAGCCCAGGAAGCCAGGAGATGGAGATGAAGAGGGAGAGCATTCCAGGCATGGGGGACAGTTGATGAAAATATTTAAAGAGACAGGGTGTTATATTTGTGTATGTTGTGTTTGCCCTCCATTCTCAAAGACCAATGACATCATGAGGGCAATGGCTTGACTGCCTAGTGAATTGGATTTAAGTGAGGCAGAACTTTACCAAGTCACCAGCCTCACTCTCTCCTCCAGAGTAATTGAAGGATTTGAAGAACAGCTAGGAAGTTAGTGTTGCTGGATTGAAGGGTAAGGGTGGGAGGTTGAGTAAGGGTAAGGGTGGGAGGCTGAATGAGGCTGACTGATGACTTTGCAAAGTTCTACCTCACTTAAATTGTTCATCAGAAACAACTTCAAGTGCTTCCATGGTCATGACCCACTGGCCTCCGTATTAATTCCTCTTTTCCCTTCTAGAAGATGAGTTTTTTGAGAGCAATGTTTACATCACATCAGTTGTTGGATCTCCAATGCCAGGGAGGCAAGGGGGGCTCACTCTGAGGCCTGCACTTGTTGTCCTTGCCTGCACCATTTTTTAAGCAGGGTGCTACAATTAAAAGAATGCCAACTCTAGATTCAGGGGATCTGAGTTCATATCTTGCCTCAGACTTTACAACCCATGTGACCTTGGGGAAGTAGTCACTTAACCTCTCTGGGTCTCAATTTCCTAACCTGTAAAATGAAGAGGTTGGACTATCTAGTCTCTGTGGTCCTTTCCAGCTCTTGATCTGTGATACTATGATGTTGTCTAGAAATTGGAGACGATTCCCCTTAAATTGAAAGGTCCCTCCTTTCCTTCTCTCCATGTGAAGGAATTCCCCTGCCAGGGATGGCCTTCCCTTGCTCATCTATTAATCTTCTTTCTGATACAACCAAGTATCTAAAAGCCCACTTCCTCCTGGATGCCTTCGTGGGAAAGGTTTCAGTTGCTTAAAACTACTTTCTGCCTTACCAAACAATTAGAATCATATGTATCTGGGCTGGAAGGGACCTCAGACGTCATTTACTCTAGCTCATACCTGTCAGGTCAATAGCATTTATTAAGTATCTACTCAGTGCCAGACACTAGCACTGGGGATAAAAACAAAGGCAAGAGACTGTCAAGGAGTTCACAGTCTAATGGGGAGATAATATGTAAACAATCATGACAAACATGCTATGTAGAGGCTAAGTAGAAGATAATCAACAGAAACAAGGTGCTAGAATTATGGGGGTGGGAGTGGCAAAGGCTTCCTATAGAAGGTGGGATTTTAACTGAGACTTGAAGGAAGCCAGGAGGCAGAGCTAAGGAGAAAGAACATTCTAGGCAGGGGGACAGCCAGGAAAAATGCCTAGAACCAAAAGATGGGGTGTCTTGTAGACCAGTGTCACTGGAACAAAGAATGTAAATGTGGGGAAAGGGGAAAACAGGATGTAAGAGGTAAGAAGACTGGAAAGGTTGGTGGGGGGAAGGGATAGCTTAAAAACTCTGGACACCAAGCAGAAGATTTCCTCTTAGATCTCAGAGGTGATAGGGAGTCATTGGAGTTTGCTGATCTAAACTGAGCCAGAGAATCCAGAAGCATGGGGGGAGAAGGGAGAGAATCCCAGGCTTAGGGAATAACCAAACCTAGAAGAGAATCTCTTCTACAATATATTTGGTAAGTGGTCACCATCTCCCCAGGTGGTTTATTCCACTTGAAATCTCCAAGCTCCAAGCTCTTAGCAAGATTTGACCAGAATCAAACCTGAATCTGCTTCTAGGCTCCTTCCACTGACTGCTTTTGGTTCTGGTCCCCGAACCAAGTTGTACTAGACTGATCCTTCCCTTTCCTACATGGTGGCCTTTCAAACACTTGAAGACATGTATCATATCTCTTCTGAGCCTTGTCTTCCCCAGGCTAAATATTCCCAGTTACTTTGGGTGGGTATCTTTCTCTATTCTGTTCATCTCCATCTTATTAATGTCCATCCTAAAATGTGGCATCAGAACCAGACAAAATAATTCAGATACAGCTTGATAAGTCAGAATATAATAAGACAATCACCTCATTGAACTCTAATCTTGAAATAAAATACCATATATTATTAATATAGCCTAAGATCATATAGTATTTATTTGTTTATTTTTAGCTGCCAAATAACAACATTATTGAGCAACATCCCATCTTATATTTGTGAAGGTGATTTTTTTTAACACAGATATGGGACTTTATATTCCTTCCTATTAAATTTTATCTCATTGAATGCATGATGGGTGTAATTAGGTTGCAAAATGGTAAAAAAAAGAAAAAAGAAAAGAAGAATTATACAGTATAAGCAATGTAAAGGTATAATCAAAGAAATATATGATCAAAAAAAGATGAGTTGACTACATGGATAACTATATATTGAGGTTGTTGTGGCATTGAGAATTGGAGGGAGTTCCCTAACCCCACAACCTTGGGTGGAACCCTTTTGTGGAATTTCCAACTGTATGTATGGGAAGGTATGAATAGAGTTCCATCTCCGTCGTTGAAGGACCTTCCCACAACAAAGAGATTCCATTTCCATTGGAATATTGAAGTTTTAGCCCAACGTTCTATCAAGATCTCTTTGTATACTGACTTTGTCATCCAGAATGCTAGGTATCCCTCAGCCTTGTGTTGTCTACAAATTTAATGTGTCTTTATTTAAGTGAAAGATAACAATGTTGAGTAGTCCAGGGTTAAGCACAGATCTTCCGGGAGCTCCTGTAGTGACTTCCTCCCCAAAATGGCATTGACACTGAACCATTAACTACATTGACTACTCTTTGGGCCTGCTCCTTCAACCAGTTCTCAATCTACCTATGTTCTCTATTCACAGGAAGTAATCTGTGTTTACCAAAAGGAATCATATTATACATACTGCCTAAAACAATTGTGATAATGAATTTAAAGTTCTATGTGACCATTGTTATTATTGATGACTGACCCAGTCTTACAACCTAGCTATCATTCTCTCTCTCTCACACACACGCACCCTTATTCCCAATGTCCAATAAATTGTTCTCTCCTTTGACGCTACCACCCTACTTCAGGCTCCTAACCCTTCATGCCTTGGCTATTGCAATAGCCTGTGGATTGGACTCCTTGCCTCGTTTCTCCCCATTATTGCAGTACGTCTTCCATCCAGATGTCAAAGTTAATCTTCCTAAAGCTCAGATCTGACATGTCATATGCCCCCTTCCCCACCCCAATTCAATAAACCCCAGGGTCTTCCTATTACCTATAAAACAAAAAAATCCTCTGTTTGACATTCAAAGGCCTTCATCGCCTGGCCCCTTTTTACCTTTCCAGTATTCTTACACCTTACTGTTCAACCTCTCACCGGTATTCTTCAATCCAGTGATGCTGACTTCCTTGCTGTTCCTCGCATGTCTTGACTCTAAGCATTTTCATTGGCTGTCTGGAGCTCTCTCCTCCCTCAACTCCTCTGACTTCCTTGACTTCCTTCAAGTCTCAACTGAAGTCCCACCTTCTGCTAGAAGCCTTTTCTGATCCCTCTTAATCCTATTGCCTTCCCTTTGAGATTATCTCCAATTTATCCCATCTATATCTTGCTCATGCATAGTTGTTTACCTCTTGTCTCCCTCCATTAGATTATAAGCTTTTTGAGGGACTATTTCTTTCTTCTTTCTTTGTATTCCCAGCACTTAGCACAGTGTATAGCACATAGTAGGAACTTAATAAATGCTTGCTGATTTATTATGATTATTTACACTGAGGAAACAAGAGGAGACAACAAGACAGGGTAGATAGAAATCTTCCCCTGGAGACAAGAAAACCTGGGTCAAGCTCCAATTCTGACATAGCCTCTGTAACCCTGGGTAAGTTACTTCCTTCTCAGTTACTTAGGCAACTTTCTATGAATGTCAGTTTCAGAACAGCTGCCAATCTAACCAGGAGAGAGTTTCCTTACCAGGGTGGACTATAAAAGGGTTGAACTGGATGAACTTTAGGTCCCCTTACATTTCAAAACCCTATGATCCCATGAGTGTTTTGCCCGTAATTCAAAGACTTTAAATTTTGTCAGCAGGTACTGCCTCCACCAACATAGATAGTAACTCCTGCTATACCTTAGTAGAATATCTTCTTGAATTGTTGTTGGCAATAATATAGTAATATATAATAAGTAATGTAATAACAACATAATAAAATATATACACACATATTACCTGCTTTGCTCCTCCCCTCTCCCTCAACTAAACCTGAGGCCTCCCACTCCCCACCCCACCATTCTGGTGATGCATTACTCTAAACTTAGCTAAGCCATCCTTCGATGACAGATGCACCGGCCAGTACTCAGACACACACAGTATTCGAGGCTTTGCCAGCTTGGTAGGGCCAGCCAGAACTCACATTCCAGTGACACAGCCTTCCAGGACCTCAACACCACATTGAGGCATTGGAAAAGGACTTTAGCAGAGGCCTTGCTCAGAGAAGGAAGGCATAGTATGAATGTTTGTTGAACTGAGGCAAGTCTGCTCTGGGTTGACTAGAGACTTAACTCCTTTTTTTTGGTGCCATATACCTGTACAATCTGCTGTCATTTCTTGTAAATCTCCAGGGCTGTGTAGGGATGATCCATTAGTTGGCCTGGAATAAGTGTCTGTCAGACAACAACATCCAGAACTATGAAAAGTCTTAGAGATTATTCTGCTCAATGCAGATAAATGAAATGAAGCTGGGAGGGATGATATAGCTTATAGATAGTAGAATCAGGATTGGAACCTCGGTTCTCAGTTTCCTAGTTCAGCCTGCTTCCCAATACACAATCCTGTCCTGCTCTGTCTTGCTTTCTCTGGCTTTGATCCCCAAATTCCCTCCTCCCCTACAGAGGCCTTGGGAGATACAACCACAGGGAGTCTACAAAAGCACAGATGAGAGACACATCGGAACCCTGCCATATGCAGACAGAACAACTTTATTAAAAATGCAGCTGTTAGAAAAACCCTCAGAGGGGATGTCTGACGCAGACAGTGGCTGGCACTGAGAAGTACAAATCTTAAATAAACTCATCAGGATAGGCACATGCAAATACATTTTTCTTTAAAAAAAAAAAAAGAAAAAGTTCTTCCCTCCCCAAATAAAAGAATACAATAAAGAAAAAACCCCACCAATTTGCCAGTTTGTTTCTGATTGCCTGCAAGTTTGAAGAATCATGCAACTCAGTCCTTTTCAGGTCATTTCTTTGGCTAAGGATAGAGAAAGAGTGATGGGGGATGAAGTTTCAATAGGGATTACTTGGTTCGCTTCCTGGTTCAGAACTGAACTGCCCAGTTGAATTTTCATTGCTTAGTTTCTTCCCCTGGAAGAAGAGAAGAACCCAGCTGATAACAGAAAATATACTGAATCTGGCATTGGAGAGGTCATAGAAGGCACTTAGAAAGCATAGCACAGAAGAAGTGGAGGAGGGCAGCCAATACCACGGTCTACCATTATGCTTTGCATGGTTTTGTGGCTGGCCTTAAAAGAGGATTAATGTCACCTCCAGTCCTGGTCATGGGAAAAAGTGCAGCAGGTGTGGGCAGCTGTCAGCTACTGGGAAGAGGGGGCTTATGTTCATAGGCTCATAGATTTGGAGCTACAAGGGACCTTAGAGGTCACGGAGGCCCAGGGAGGTTAAAATACATGCTCAGGGTAACAAAACTGGCAAATATCTCAGGCAAATTTGAATCTAGATCTTTGACTCCAAGTTCCCTGCTATTTACTCTACCATTTTCTCCCCTAGTAGGGGGAGGGCCCAAACCTTTTCTCCAATATGGTCCATTTTTTTGTGTTCATAGGAAGTGGGGACTGTGGGAAATTCCCCTTTAGTTAATACTGGATGGAAAGGTTTCTATTTTCTGGTTGAAACCCCCCAGCCTCCACCTCCCAGCACCCAATAGAAGTAGCAGTGTATCTCAGAATGTTTCTCCAGGGCAAAAAATTCCCACCTTGTCCTGCTCCAAGGCATAGGTGGCTCACAGACCAGCATTTGGACCTGCTGGGTTAGCAGCTGGGGAGTGCCTAAAAGCCTTCAGAAAGAGCCCTTTGAAGGATGACCCCATCTCTCAGCTCTAGTGTCCTGCTGCAGCTGACAGGAAGTATAATTCCCTGGTTACATGAGAATTCTGATCCTTTTTTCCCACTCTGGGGACACTCTGGGATCCAGGCAGCAGTTGGCCTTGGGGTTACCAAAGGACTTTTCCTGGCAGTCAGCAGGGCTGGAGGAATGGTCACTGTCGACAAGCCTCCCTGGTGACATTGGGCAATGGGTAGGCAAAGAGAGAGAAGTCCAGGATATACTTGGGCAAAAGCTCCTGCAGCAAGGCCCTGGGGGTATTGCAGAGATGGTAGTGGAGGCTCTCAGGACTGGCTGGCCTATACCAGGTCTGTCGGGAGGGGAATCGAACTGTGGGTGGTGCTCTCACCCACTCCAACACTTGGTTGGCATCAGCCTCCAGCCGCTCATAGAAACCCACGAAGTCATAGTGCACCGCACAGGGTTGGCACAGTTGGTACACCGGCATCCAGTGCTCATTCATACGCTCTGGCTCTTCATCCACCAGGTATCTAAGGAACTCGGGGAAGGTGACGTCATCACCAGCAGGGCTAGGGCCTGCACCCACACGGTAGCGGCGGACAATCTCAGCACCATAACGCTGCTGGTATTCCCTGATCTCACCAAATTTGTTTCGGTAGGCAGAGAGGAGGCGCTCCATCGGGTCACGGACGAACAAGAATTTGAAATAGTGCTGTAAGCGGTATCGGATCTCCTCTGGACGTAGGTCAGCCAGGAATACCAGGTCACTCCGATGGTCCATCTTGAGCCTCACATCCACACTGTCTAGGGCACCAGCCAGGACCTTGAGGACACGCTTCCAGTTGGAGCAGGCCACTTTGGGGACATAGCAGTAGAGGAAGTGGTACTGGTCACTCACCAAGATGTGCCGGAAAAGAGTCCGACGCTGCCCTGCTGGGAGGTCCCAGGGGTCGCGGGGCATGCCTGGCTGCCCACAAACAGCCCGTAATGTACGGTTCCGGACATCCTGTCTCACCTGGTGGTCCGAGTCTCCATGGTCCAGCAGTATATCTGGACCACCAGCTGCCACCCTACGCCAGTCAGGGTCCATTCTGCCGTGGGGGTGCAAAGGTGGAGGTTTCATCTCAGCCAGGATGCCCCTCTCAATCATGAGCAGCAGCCCACTCGAGGCCACTATCACTCCAAACATCAGCATGGAGGGGAGAAGCAAGGGTGGCCCTCCTGACCCACCCCGACCCCTTCCCGCAACGAGTGGGGTCCTCCTCGATGCCCGCCCCAGGGGCTCCGTGCCCTTCGGGGCTGTCAGTGGGGTGAGAGGTCGGGGGAACATGGGCTTTGCTCCCCACTCCGGGGAGAAGGACCTACTCAAGTGTTAGCTTTTACGGAATGGGGCAGTCACTTGGAGACAACTCAGAGTCTAGGCAGCTAGAAAGGGGATGGAGGAACTGAAAGCAAGTCCAGTTTCAGGCCTAGCCTAGTGGAAGGGTAGGGGCTGCTGGGCTCTGGTTCTAGACGAGAGAAAGCGCCGGGGGACCTGGGAGGCGGCCTCGGGAGGGGCCCAGGGCACTTGACTCCGGCCAGGCGGAGCAGCCCAGAGAGGGCAGCTGGACGTTACCGAGTATGGAGCTGCAGACGCCGCGGTTCGGGCCGGCTGGGCAGGAGGAGGGAAGCAGCGAAGGCCGGATGTCCCGCCTGGCCCAGCTCCCCTTTCTTGGGCTCGGCCCGGCCCCAGCTGTGACATCAAGCAGAGGGCGGGAGGAAGGGCTCCGCCCCTACCCAGCCGGGGCTCAGGTTGGGGGCTCCCACTACCTCTTCCCGCTCGGGATACATCCCGCGCCTCTGGTCCCAGCCCCTTACAGAAGGGATTCCGGGGGGGCATCCGAGCACCGCGGGTCCAAGGTTGTGGGCGTCACAGCGCTCATGGGCCAGAGAATTGGAGCACCCAAGGCTATGAGTGAGCTCAGTCCTCAGTAAGCCTGGCGAGGGTCCTTAAAGAGAGGAACCCAGATGCCCCGCACCTCCCCACCAGCTGCATGGACAAAAGAAACCCTAGAGTCCTCTAAAGAGAATTGGGGCGGGGTGGGGGCGCAGCCAGGATTACTCAAGGGCCTCCAGGCACTGGCAGTCACTTTACTCTCCTTTCCTTTCACCCCATCACTCCCAGCTTCCTACAGCTGAACACCCTGGTGTGCCCGAGGACGGAGGGGGCCCGCCATGGGATGGATGGAGAATGGGCCCTCCCTCTACCTAGGATATTTTCCCTCCACAGAGGTTTCTCCTGCCTAGGTTCTACTCTGTTAAGCTTCATTCAGTCTGAATCCCAGAAAGACAGGAGGCTGTTGGTCCAACCTCACAGCCAGGTTAGGACAGGACTGGGATTCAGATTAAGGTTTTGGCTTCCTATTTCGAAGTTTCGCCCTCGAGTGGCCTCTCCCCACTCAGCCTCCCAAGTCCCTGTAGCTGCAAACTGTTGGACATAGTTTTCATTCAGAGCATGGGGAATTGCGCCATCAGGCACATTTGCAGTTTGGTATAGTCGGTGGAAAGGGCATTGGCTTTGGTGTCTGCAGGCCCAGGGCTTCTCTTCCTCTTTTTGCCTCTGTGACCTTAGCCAAATCCCTGAACCTCCCCTAAGGCTGTTTCCACCTCAAAGTGAGGAGAGGACTAGATGGCTAAGGTCCTTTCCAGCTATAGAACTACGATCCTCAAGCACTGACCAACATTATCACCCAGCTTGGCTCCCTTGGAGGATTCACAGCATGCCTTGCCTATCCACTACAGTAGTAATCACTCATGTAGTTGATTTGCAGTGGAAAGAGACCCAGCAATAAAACACCAGGGTAATGAAATCCCCCAGCTTGGTACCTCTGCTTTGGCACATGGATCCCTGGAATAACTTGTTTGACTGCAAAGTGGGGAGTGGGCAGGGACCACATGAAGAAGAGGAAGGAGGCAAGAGTGACTCCAAGATTGGCCCTAGCATGACTGATAACATGGAATGCCATCAAAAAAATGTGGGAAGAGCTGATTGGGGGAGGAAGTGTCTGGAGCGAATGCAGTCCACTCCAAGAGTTGCAATGAGTTGGTAGGAAGGAGGTGGGGTAAATTGCCTATCCAGATCTTCCCTGTTGGCTCTTCACAGAGTTGGGGGGGGGGGAGGAGAGGGATAAGATTTATATTATTGCAAGTGATTCTCTTAGCAGTCAACATCTACTAAGTTTGAAAGTTCAATATGTAATTGTCTGCACCATTTTTACTTCTCCAGCAGTGCAGATTAGTTTAGTTGATTGCATATGCCAGCTTCTATCATACATTGGAGTCTCCTGATGTCCTCCCTATGCTGCCTGCAGGCAAACTCCCTAAGAGCAGATACAATGTCTTCTGTCAGTATAGCTTTGTCCAGGATCTTTGTTCCATTTGCAAGTTCATTGCTAGATTACCTTTCCCATCAATGCCCCATGGGCAAAACTTGTGCCCATTATCTTTCCAAGGCTGGCACCAAATGTATCTGTTTCTTGCTCCCTCTCAGGCATACACTCCTCAAAGTACACAGAAGAGAGCCCTGACTCCTGGGGGAATACAACCTTAGGGCAACGCCCTCCTCTTCAGGTAAAGAAATTCTTAGGGTTGGGGGAGAGGGGAAACAGTTAGCAGAGTATCACCTTTTACTGGTTCTATACCCATGACACTTAAACGCTTATTATAGTTTCTTTGTCTGTAAAATAGGTACAATAATTGCACCCACCTTACAGGTTGTTGTGAGAATATACAGAAAACACTCTCTAAACCCTAAAGTCCTGTGTGAACTAGTTGCTGCTGCTGTACCTCCCCAGAGCAGACTGGTCATTGGTAAACTGAGAGTGAGAGCTTAAGATCACACCAAACCAACCCTACCAGCTGAGTCACCCTACATCAGTGATGCATTCCCTCCATCATGCCCATCTTCGGATAGAGAGAGAGCACTATTTAGGTCTGATTTGGGACAATTTAAGAGGCATTTCTTTCCATCCTCATGCTAAGGAAGGTAAATTATTGGCAAGGGATGAAAGGCACCTTAGTGATGATCCATGATTCATCTGACCTACCCCTTTTCCTTTGAGTTGACCAGTAATCTAATCAATACTATCATTGCTTCTGGACTAGGAACATCAACCACGAGATGTCCAATGGCATCATCACCCTTTCTTGGCTATGACTACCCTTCAAGTGTGTCCCCTTGAGGGCACTCCTCGAGGGCAGGGGTCACAGCAAGCATTTAGTTGCATATTCATTCCATCATCTTATAGATCTTCAAGTTCCAGTCCCTCCACTCCATCCCCATAAAAGAGTTCAATCCTTGCCCCAATTGCTCTTCAATTTACCCCACAATTTTTTCTGGGGGTGGGGGAGGAAAGTCTTTTGTACTGAAAATTCCCACTTCGAGGGTTAACACACAGACACATTAAACAGACTCACGGGCAAAAGATGACAAGACACTAAAGAAGTGAACCTTTTCTAAATCAATACAATTTCTCAAATTTATTTTTTTCTTAAAGAATTACTTCTAATTTCTCTGTCAGAAGGGGGTGAGAGGGAAGGTTTCTCCCCCCTTGTAAACACTGAAATACAGATCTGGGAAACCAGGGGAGACACAAAAAAAGTGCATTTTACAAAATTATCAACTAAAATATATTTTACATGGATTACACTTCCATTGAAATTCTACCAGCTGCATTTTCAGTTTCAAAAAATATTTCCATATCTAAGAGATTAAAAAAGCATGAAAGAGTCCTGGGTGGCAGCAGGAAGCCCTGCCTTGAGGAGAAGGGCCCGGAGGAGCAAAGTCTCTTCCCTCCCTAGGGGGAGGGTGGGCCTCCTTCTGGAGGGCTAAGGGAGGCTTAGCTTTTTCTCACTAGCAGGATCATCCACGATCCTTTGGGATGGAGCGGGTAAGTGAGGATACCCCGGCTGCTGGGCAGCACGAAGGGCTCCAACCCCAAGCCTCCCTCTCATTATTCCCCTACTGCCTGCTGTGGGCAAGGTGCCCTGAGCACCCCAGGATCCCCATCCCTCCCAGACTGATTTTTTTCCCCTAATCAGCTTGTTTGAGGGGCCCTCAGATTCTTCTCCTCCTTAATTGGGTCTGGGCTCCCCTCTTATAACTTCTCCTCTGTACCCTAGGGACTTCATCCACTCTTTAGTGGATATGAACTGTCCCTCTCCCTTCCCCCCAGAAGCCTCAATATGAAGGGACACAGAGAGGACAAGGACAAAGCAGGGGCGCCACAAAGGCCTTGAGAAGGTCCGGCCTTGCACAGGCTATCCCCAGATCAAGAGGCTCTCTGCCTCTCACACAGCCTGATCCCTTCGACTCCCTATGAATCCACAGCTTCCCTGGGAGCAAGGGTGAGGAGGGCAAACACATTGGTGTGGGGTGGGCAGCTGGCAGCCCAGCTAGAGGCAAGACCCACGGTCTCAGCCTTTCCCTCCCCCATCACGGTCCCTCTTTGGTATGAATAGAAAATAAACAGGGCCTGCTCACTGCTGCCACCTTACCCCCCACCCCCCACCCCCACCCCAGCTAGGCCCAAGCAAGAAAGGGGTGGGGTGGAGGGTGGGGGGCTCCTAACCTGCTCTTTTCTTGGGGTCATCCCTAGGAAAAAAGGTGAGGTCAGAGCCGGGCCCTCAGCTCAGGCTAGAAAGGAAAACGGAAAACCCAGGTCCCTCCCTAACTCCAGGAGCGAGTGGCTGCAGCTCTCAGCAGGTCTGCGGACTGATACAGTGTTGATTCTCATTCTGGTTTAAATTAGTGCAATCTACAAAGGGCTTCCGGGGGGACTGACGGACGGATGGGTGGGCAGGTGGGGGAGGGGGGGAGTGGTAGACCACCCCACTCTCCTTTGGTTTGTTTTAGGACTGGGCTCCGAGAGTTGGGTGTTGAAGGTCTGCAGGAGGCTCTGTAGAACCGCAACGTGTAAGGCAAGAGGGAAAAAAGTCTCCAGCAAATCAGGTAGTATTTTTTTTTTCTCTCTCCCTGACCCCACCCCCCTCCCAAATACCCACCCTCCCCGAAACACACACCCTTCCTTGGGCAGTTTCCTTCTGGGAGCCCCTGGGCACCTTCTCTGTGCCAGGAGGACGGGAAGCCAGACATCTTCAGCTAGGTAGGGCCCATGCTGGGCTCACTCCCGCCCTCCCCCCATGGCAGCAGTATACTATGGGGTGAACTGGGATGAGAAGTAGAGGGGATGATCTAGGGTCCTGGGCCTGGGGTGGGGGGCAGGCCCCTAGCTTAGGGAGAGGGAGTCAAGTGCTCAAGAAGACAGGCTCTGGCCTTCTGAGGTGTGAGCTCAGTGGTCTGCTCAGAGCCTGGGGGTGGGGAAGGAGTCCCTAGGAGTGGGCAGCAGCTGGTCACAGTGTGGTGAGGTAAAGCTGGTCTCCCACTCCCCCTTTCCCACCAAGGGCAGGCTGCAGTGCCAGGAATGCTCCCCTGCTGCCCTGCCCTATTTTGCCCCACCTCCTTCTGGGGAAGGCATTTCCTCCCATGGGACCGCTGAAAAGATTTCCTGGGGGAGACTGGTACCTTCCTTGGACCCTGGCCTGTGCTAGGCCAGAACAGAGATGGCCTGCTCAGCTCCACCCACCCTCAGCCAAAGCAGACAACACCTCCCCCAGGTCCCTTTTGCTCTTTCTAACCAAGTGCTGTGCTTTGAGCTGCTGCCATCCTTGCCCTGGGGAAGCCACGCTGGCATATGGGGAACCCCCCCACCCCAGATGTTCCCTGCCAGCTCTTCCCCTTGAGCTGGGGATTGGGCAGCTACTGTGGGTTCTTGAGGATGCGGCCATGTCGGAAGTCATAGACGTGGCGGCAAAGAAACACCAGTTCAGGGTCTGTGTCTTCGGGCACTGTGCGGTGGGGTGGGGTAGAGTACTCTACCGATGGGGGCACCAGCGCTGCTCTCTGGCCAGGGAGACCTTCACCCCGACGTTTTGCCAAGGCACAGAATCTGTGGGGAACAGTAAGGCCATGATTCGGGGTTTCATCCCCTGAGCCCTCCATCTAGGATACACACTCTTGTCCAAGAGTCATCCTCTCCAATCCTCCTTCCCTCCCCACATGGGAACACTACCACCTCTGAGCCTTCTCACAACAAACACGTTCCAGGTTCTCCACTACCCTACTGGAAATCAACCATGCTTGAAGAAGACCCCAGCAGAGTTTTCTTCTTCTTAGGAAGTGTTTTGGACAGGGTCACCCTCCAGTCTTTCAGGTCACACCCACCCTGTCTCACCCCGTCCCACCAGGCCCAGTCAGTGGTGAGAGAAGAAGAGCCCCCAGGAGAGCCAGGTGGAGTGTCAGAGTTGTCTTGGGCCTCTTCGGGGCAGGAGAAGGAAGAGGTTGACTGTAGCTTCCTCTGGGCCACATCAGCGGCCTTGTTTGAGAAGGTAGGCCCGAGTGGACGGAAAGAACCACCTACCTGCAGTACTCTGCAAAAGTCAGGACATAGCACTTCTCCTCAATGCAGGCCACACTGTTCTCATCCTGGTGGCGGGATGCAAAGATCTCATTCTGCCAGACGGTAGAGGAGGAAAGAAAAAGAGAAGTAAAAGGTTTAGACACTGAGAAGTGCTTTCTGTAGTCACAGCTCAAGCCAAGCAGAGTGAAGAGAAATCATTACTCTCTCTTTCTCCCCTGGAAAAAGTTTAAGCTGATGTTCCCACAATCACCCACAATACCAGGTAGCCATCTTCCTCTAATCACTCCTCCAGACCAAACCCTGAACCCAGTCCTACATCCTACCTCCTGAGCCCTACTCTATTTTCCACTCACAAGGGGAATTACAACTGAGGCCTCTGCCAATAGCTTCCTTTCCAGAGACTCTGTAGGGAATCTGCAAGGTGTTCCTTTCATTTTATCTCATAGCCCTGGTTCCAGCACTGGGGTTTTACAGGGGTGAAAGAAGGGAAACAGTCCCTTTCAACCCAGTCAGCTGAGGAGCCTAGAGGGAAGGACAGGCTCCAGACCTTCTCAAAGCCCCACTCAATCTGAAACAGGCTAGTCCTAGGAGACCAGAGAGAATGGGAGCAGAGTCAAGAATAGAATCCAGGCATCCTCGCACTTAGTTGGGGTGTTCTCCACCTGTTCAGTCTTCTTCTCAGAGAACTTAAGTTTACTGAGGGAATTTGGGGTGCTCAAGCAACCTGATTAACCAGAGGGATCATGCATTCCTTCCACACAACTCCATCTTCAGGAGAGAGGGATTATTCATCCTGCCCCAACTCCATTGCTGTGTAGCTAAGCAGATCCCCCTACCTGCTCAAATTTAGCCAGAAAACCGACTCTGTAATCTTTAGGCTGGAAGCTGTCAATAGGAGAAACTAAGATTCCAGCAGGTTCTAGACACAAGTTCTAGACTCTTGCAGAGTCCTGCAATGTCTTCAGTGACACTCTTCTCTCTCTAAACAAGGTGCTGTTGTTCCCTTTCCCCTAAGAACCAGAAAGGCCCAACAGGAGAAGGTTGCTGGAAAATGGCAAGAATAATCCCCAGTTTTGTAGAGGCATATGCTTTCTGGGGGACCCTGGAAAAGGCCTGGCTAAGAAATCTAGGTTCTGCCCTCCTTTCCCCAATTCTAATCCACTCTCCTTGCATCCATACCTTTTTTCCACCCACCCCAGAGATCCACAGGGCAGCCTATGTTCACTTTTTTTTTTTGTTTTTCAGGTGCTCACCTGATGCATGCTGGGATTTCGGCCTCCCTGAGTATGTTCTGGTCTATAATACCACAGTAGGCTCATCATCAGCTCTCCTGGGGAAAGATAATAGAAGTGCTCAGGGATGGAGTTGGCAATCCTAAAAAGACTGGACTCAAGTTCTCAAGCTGCTGTCAACTCTGGCTAGAGATCTTTGCCAGATTAGATTTTGGTAATGATTTCTTGTGATTCCAACGTTGCCCAGAGAAACTGACCTCTACCTGACCTCTCTCCCTAATCTGAGCTTGGATGAATTTATGGCATGGAAGCACTTTTACGGTAAACAGGATAGATGCTTGGGCCTCAAGGTGTATGGATAAAACCTGAAGAAAAAACTTAATGAGGCATTCAGTCCCTGAGGTGTTATCTTCTAAAGCCTGAGACTTTACTAAGAGAACCTTAACCCAGTATCAAATTCCAGGTGTCATTTGCTTCCTCTCCCTGAGTTAATACCTGTTTTAGGGTCCTCCCAAAGGGCAGAGATCTTGGCCACATAGGGCATGGATTTCTTTCGTGGTCCTGACTTCAGAAGGACTGTATCTCGGACCCGGATCATCTCTCCATCACGCTCCACCGCCTGGTAACTCTTTCGGATGGCTGGTGCTGGTTCATTCTAGGCAATGATATAAGTGGGTTTCAGATTCTGCAGTCTTATAATAGGAGAAGAAACAAATTATAATCCTTTTGACATATACACTCTACCCCCACCCAAGGAGAGAGAGGTCAAAGAATTACATTTTACCTTGCATATTTCCTTTTCAAGGATTAGGGTAGGGGAGAACTTCCAGAGAGAGGTTAGGAAATGAAGTAGGAAACTTTAGGGGACCAACCCTATGGGCTCAGGGCATTAATTATCCTACTTCATTGCCATTTGGTCCCTCACTCTCATATCTGTCCTGTGTCTGTCATTCCATCATCTTGTCTCCCAGTACGTGTCTTCTGGTCTGGGGTGATGGCACTTCGGGGCAATGTCACTTTGGGTTTCCTTAAGGAAGCGATGAGGGAACTTGAGTGTCGTTTTCGCCTCTAGCTCTAATACTTCTGAGTTGTTTTCTTGTGGTTTCTTGAGTCATGGTATCCAGGTTTTTTGCTTGGTCATGCTTTTTAGGAGATATAATGATCCTTAAATACCTTTTCTGGCCTCGTTTTCCAAGCCTTTTACATACCTCCCATGTGCTGCTTTTTCAGTCTTCTTACTTTGTTCTACTATTTCACGTCTCCTTCAAAATCTGAGTTCTGTATGCTCCATTCTGCTTTCTAGGTTGTTCCTGACTTGAGTCATGGTTTCCACCTTCTATTCTAAGCTTATACTCCTATTTTTTTCCTCAAGAGTTCTAATTCCATTTTTTTTGGGTCTCTGGCTTTATTTCTTTCATACATTCCTGAAGTCCTCGTTGCCACGCCCTTTTCCCTCTTATATTTATAATGGAATTACTCTCCTAGATTTACTTCTTGGGTTTCTAAGCCATGTTATTTTTCAGTGTATTAGAGGTTTTCTTCTGTTTGCTCTTATCTTTAGTCTCAGTTCCTAGACAAGACTTTTGTGACAGGTCCACTCTTCTTAACTCTTGGCTGAGGTGCATAGATCCTGCTTCTGACTCTGATAATGTCCTTCCAACATTCTGGATGGGGTGGCTGAGTCCTGCATGCCATTTTTCATAATCCAGACCTGTGACAATGTGTTAGGGCTCAGTCCCTGGCTTCGTTTTCTAACTCCTAATAGTCTACTGGATTTTGTCCCAAATCCATTTCCTTGATCCTCTAGTGTGGCTATTGGACATCAGTGATCTCACTGGCTTCTGGTCTCCTGGAGGGACCCATAGCTCTGTCTGCTAAGGCACTTCTGTTCTGTCTCTGTTTCCTTGGGAAGTCACCTACAGGGAGCTGGCTCTATCCCCTACTGTGGCTCCTGGGATCCCACTGGCTTCAGTCATGTTTACCAGATTTCATGCTGGCTATAGGGTACCCTGGAGCCACCCTGACCAGAGTGTCCACAGGCTTCTGGTCATCTTGTGAAATCCTGGACTAGACAGAGGAGCTTCCTGGTGTTTTCCTTTCAATTTAATGAACATTTCCTTCAATAAAGTAAATGTCTTTACTATGTAGCTCATGGGAGCTACTAACTTGACTGGAGGCTTTCAAGTAGCCTCCTGTTTACCAGAAGTCTAATATTCATTTTCCTAGAGAACCAAAAAGTTTCTTGGAGTGGTTCCCATTTTATGAAGTAGGAAACAGGAAAAAGTGGAAGTTCTGTGGGAAGACTACATACCCAAGAACGTCCAGGGAATTAGTGGCAGGCAGACAGAATCCACTACCAATGATTATTCAGGCTTTGCTCAAAAAAATCAAGTGACTTGCCCAAAGTCACTCAGTGGCAGAATTATGATTAGAACCTGTCTACTATACTACAACCGCCTCAGGTACTTGTATAGTTCCATTCTGGAATTCACCAGATCCCATGAGTTCCTGGCAGGAACCATGGGAATAGGAGGTGAGAAGTGTTTAGTATTTCCTCCACCTTTTACAGCTTAATGCCCCAAAGAGCTCTGCCCTCTATCCCTTGCGTCCCCTCACCAGGTGGTAGGTACTCACCACAACGTACACAGCCTTTTCACAGGCAGTCCCAACAGGCACCCAGCCATTGGTGGCCCGACGACGCTGGATGCGTTGCTGCTTCGGGTGGCTGTGACCACTCACTGCCTTGGCTTCAGAGGGGTGCAGGCAGCTGGGTGCCGTACGCAGGCCAGACTTAGAGCCACTGGGAGGTTTTGCACTTTGTGGGCATGCTCGAGCCATTGTCTGGGGCTCCGAATTGGGTGTCTGCAGATGGGGGACGGGCTCAGCTGCAGGCGGCACATTGGGCACAGGACATCCTGAGAGGGGGTGGGCAGGTGAAGCTGGATGGCCAGCCACAGGAATTGTGAGGTCCAGCTGGTCCAGAGACCTGCAACTCTCTAATGGGAGAGGAAGGGAAAATGTCAGGGAGAAATCTGTAGTTTCTTTCACCCACATTTCCAAAAGCTTAGTCCCTAATCTAAAAGAGAAATTTTGGTATCACAATCACAGGAGGGCCATTGGAGCTTTACAAAAAGTGAAAGAGTTTTAGGTTATTAGTTATGGAAGTACAGTATCAAGGTATCTGTGTATAGAAAAAAGGTGGGTGAGACAAGAGAAGCCATATATTTCCTGCCTTGAGTAGGGTGGAGAGGAGAGGAAGGAAAGGTAGCAGAAGAGTCAGGAAGAACCCTGCCCTCATTTTTCAGAGCTCTAGTCCAACATGGGACCTGGAACAACGAGTCGGGTCAGAGCCCATTGGTCTATAAAGTTGTTTTATAGCCTCCTATAGAGAGGGTGGAGAGGGAGTCACTGGAAAGCCTAACAGCTCAGTGCCTTCTTGACAACTCAGGCTCCTGGAAGCAGGGCAGAGCCACCTGGAATGACTGAGTTATTGCCCCAGCTTATTTGGTCACCTCCCTAGGAAGGAGAGAGAAGGTGCTACAAGTTGTCAGTGTCTGAGTTGGGAAGAAGAGACCCCAAAAGTCATGGCGCCCACTTTCTGTCTAAACTTCTTTTG
Source organism: Petaurus breviceps papuanus (assembly GCF_028583685.1). NCBI lineage: Eukaryota > Metazoa > Chordata > Mammalia > Diprotodontia > Petauridae > Petaurus > Petaurus breviceps. The sequence continues at coordinate 3,049,495 of NW_027186492.1, read as the reverse complement.
GCAAGCAGAATCACAGAATTTCAGAGTTAGAAAGGACCTCAACAGCCATTTAGTTCAACCGATACCCAGAAAAGAATCTCTTACAACATAAATAACACAGGCTCATCCAAAGGTCTAGCAAAGGCTAGAAGACCTTCATGAGAGGGAGCCCCTTGCATCCTAAGGCAGCTTGCTGCACTTTCAGATAGCTCCTACAAGACATTTTTCCTAAAGTCAAGCCAAAATTTGTTTCTCTTAACTACTACCAATTGCTCCTTGTTTTGTCCCTGGACCAAAACAGAAGATGCCAGAAATAGCAAGTTCAAATGCCACTGGACTGGTGTGCTTCCTAGAGCACAGTAAGGCTGCCCAAGTGGACCCCTGCAAGGGGTCTGCACACGAGTCTGCTATTGAGACAAGGCAGCTTAGCTTCCCTAACCCACTGAGGACACCAACGCTACACCCAAGCAGACTGCCCTGGACTTAGCCTTGGGAGGAGATTAGTGATTTCTGTCTTCTTAGAAAAGGGGCAATAGCAGCCTGTAAACCCCGAGACCCACAAGAACTCCCCATTCTTTCTTATTTGAGGATTCTACTCTCTAATTTTTTAAGGAGATTTTTTTTTTCCTGCCAAAGGTATTACTTCCATATCTCTGTATTCTTTCTAGTTAGCCTGGGAGGGAAAAAAGATATAGTTGATTTTTTTTTAAAGCAATTGGGGTTAAGTAACTTGCTCAAGGTTACACAGCCAGTTATTTCTGGGTATGGAGATAAGTATCAGAGCCCGGATTCGATCCCAGGTCATCCCGATTCTTGGGCCGGTGCTCTTACTCACTGCGCTACCTGGCCGCCTCTGGGAAAAAAGACATAATAGAGACTGAATTCATCAGGCCTGGAACACATTTTCCTGAGGTGTCTGTGTCTCACTGAGACAACAAGAACCAAGGCTGTGGGCTCAGATACTATTATGCTTAAGCTGTGGGAATCCTGACCTGCCTGACTTCCCAAAGGGAGCGATCCTACCCGAGTCCACACACTAAGGGGGCATGTAAGGAAGGGCAAATGGTCCTTGGCACCAAGGCCAGTGTGCTTGAGGTTATAGCTGCCTTCACTTTAAGGCCTCTATCTAGACTCCCAGTCCCATGCCCCAGCCACCTTTCCTGCCAGGGCTCAGCTCGGCACTCCATAGGAATGCTTCTATAACACACACTGGTCAATACATATGTGGGGCTTTCTGCAACAGGAAAAGAGTCATAGGATTCAGATCCAACGTGGAAAAGCAGAAATGATAAGGACACAACTTGACAAGAACAACATGCTCAGAAGGCAAAGCTACATCTGAAAAGGCACCAGTATAGCCCATTCCACACCCTTAACTGCCTCTGAAAAAACGTATTAGCTGAAAGCAGCTTTAGGAGGGCAGTCTGCTAGGCTGCCAGAGAGGCCCTTCCCCTCATCAGTCAATGTTACAGCAGAGTTCTGAATCGTTATGGCAACATTTGGTTACACAGGCAGGTGATCAAAAACATATGTTACAAAACTACATGCATCTTCTTCTGGATCTACTGGTAGGCAGGACCCTCCAATGAGCATCTCAGGGGCACATGGAATTAAACCTGCTCTAGGTCTCAGTTATACTACACTAAATTTTGGGGTACCTAAGCTTTGACCATAGTACAAGTACTTTCTACAGGAGGCCTTTCCTGATCCCCCAGCCGCTAGTGCCTTCTCCTCTTACATTACCTTCCATCAATTACGTATACATACACACACATGTGTACACATGTACGACACACACCCCTATATATCTTTTGTGAACTTAGGTGTTTACAAGTTGTCTCTCCCATTAGAACGTAAACTCCTTGAGGGCAGGCACAGTTTCTGGCCTATCTTTATAACCCCACTGCACAGCATAGCAGCAAACACAGAGTAAGCAATTTTACTACCCAGCTATCATATCGTGCTATTCTCCATAAAGTCCTGGAAGATTAGCTGGGCACAGCTTCAGCTTTCAGACATGCCTAAGTAGTCTGATGCCCACCAATGGAGAAAAAAAAATAAAACTGAGGTTTTCTTTTTTTTAATTTAAAAAAAATTTTTTTAATAAACTTTATTTATTATCTAACTGCCTTAGAGATTGGACCTTGCCTGAAAATGCCAGAACCAAAACTCTCCCCACTTCTCAGGGCCAGGCTCTCCTAGCACCAGCAGAAGGCTCCCTGATGACCAGACTGTCATCTGCTATGACCCTAGAGAGAATTCTCAGGACACGATGCCATAGGCAAAGACTGGAAAGGTATAAATCACCACAAAAATCCTTTGCCCCAAGGCGAAAGACTTTCCCAGGAACATCTTACCTGCTGCAAAAGGCATTTTGTAGTGACAGCTGCCATGAGTAGCATGGAGGCTGCTGACGCGGCTAAGGGTCATGGGGAGAACCCCGCAGAGGCTGTAGCTGTTTACTTCTTCTCCTTCTCCACAGCAGTAGCGTGATGAACACCAGGGGGGGTGCTGGAAGGGGGTCCCTGTGGACAGGGAGCTGGGGGCCACCAGAAGCCCATCACAGGGAGCAGAAGGGGACAGCTCTCCCCCCTCTGGGAACACAGGACAGGGCGAGTAGCCCCCACACTGCAGTCCGCTTTGACCGTAGTACAAGTAGACCCCGCTCAGGGTGGTAAGCTCAGGGCCACCATAAAAGCAGCCGAAGTCAGAGTGGTTGCCGGGCACAGGCAGTGGGGGCAGCTGGGGGAGAGGGAAAGAGGGCTGGTGTAGGTCTTGTTTGGGAGTGGGGGACTTCTCTCCTGGACGCCCATACTCTGGCTTCATGGCAGCCTGCCCGCCCATCAGCAGGGGCAGCCGGTGGTACAGGTCCCCAGGGCTCTCATAAGAGTGGCTCAAGGATTCAAAGGGTAGGGGCTCTGCTTTGCCACATAACCTAGGGGAGCCGGAAGAGGCAGCTGGCGGCCAGGTTCCCTCAGGGGGTATTTGCCAGCTGGACAGCCCCTCGGTCCCTACTAGGCCAGCTTCCTGCTTAGCAGCCTTCATGCAGTTCTTCCGATTGGCTTTGGCCCATTTAAGCCTCAGTGTCTTAGGGCCTATAGAGTCAGGCCGGACATCCCCATCAGTGGGGTTTCGGGGGGCACGATGTGGCAGTTCCCGCTCCTGGCTCAGCTTGAGGAAGGCTGCTGCATTCAGGCTGGCCAGTCTCTTGGGAGCAGTATCACCTTCCCGGCGGGCACTGTCTTCAAATACTTCCTCAGGCAGAATGTCCTGGCTACTACCCTTGAGTCTTCCTGCCCGAGTTCGGCTCCGTCCCTTAAAGCTTTTGGGGACTGGCTTCTCTGGTGAGGCCCAACTCCCACTCATTTTATCTCGAGCCCTCCTAGTTTCCCCACGGCATCGCCGGGTAGCAGCAAGCCCAGCCCCATCATCCCTCTCTAGGAGGAGGTTATTAAGGGCTTCTGCATTGAGCGAAGCTAGACGCCTCTTTCGTGGTTCCTCAGGAAGGGTGTTATCAGACCCAGCATCCTGCTCCCCACCTGTCTCACCCTTGCCTGGGATAGGAGTCTCGGGCAAGCCAGGTGCAAGTGGCTGCAGCTCCTCAACCCAACCTGAGGCCTCCTTGCCTCTGGGGCTGGCCACATGCTCCAGGCGGGTCAACAGCACTTTGCAGGTCTTGGGCTTGCCTGGGCCCAGAAGCCGCTTGCGTAGGGGATAGTTTTTTCTAAGCTCTTGTAGATTGGGGAGGCTTGGAACCTCTGGAACAGCCCCTGGTTCACTGCCCTCCTGCCGTTCCATCCTCTTGCCTTCCACCCGAAGTGGCTCACGGCCAGTGGGGAGAGAGCTCAGCAGGGACAGAGATTTCCTCCGAGCATGCGTCATAGAGCAGCTTCTGGACCTGTAGGAGAGACAGCAATAGTAATAACTGACAATTCTATGCAGCACTTTGCACCTACTATTTCATTTGATATTTAACAACCTTGTGAAGTAGGTGGTATACAGGTATGACAAGGAAACTGAGGCTGAGAGGTTAACCAACTTGCCCATGATCACACAGCTGCTAAGAGACAGAGAAGGACTGGAGATGAGGTTTCCCTGGCTCTCCAGTCTAACATTCTTGTCACACTACATCTCTCTCTGACCCAGCCTAAGCCCACAGCTCCCCCCACTCAAAGCCCACCCCCATATTCATCAACTCCTCCTCACAGTCAATTTCCAATTTTATTATCCCTGCCAACTCCATTCTACTCACTACCAGAACTCCAATGCATCACCTGGTCCCCAATTTTTCCAAGCCTAGATTTTTCCCCCCTCCAACTCTCCTCTTTTCAAGTCACTGATGGTCCAAAAGGCCTGTGTGTTGTCTCAACTGAAGAAAGGAATGCTCACCACCAAAACCCATTTCCCCCATTAGCCTCCTCGCCCAAGGCTCTTGCCCATCTTGTTCATGCTCATGGAAGGAAAGGGAAAGGAATTATCCATTCAGAAATGGAAGACAAGCAGATCCAGGGATCAAGGAAAAGTAAAAAGGAAATCTGAGAAAAGAACCCAGCCTGGTACTCTACTCTGTTCTAATTCATGTGATTTGGGGATTGTATACTAAGGACTAAGCAAAAGCTGTGTGGTTATGGGTGACAGCACCCCTTGTTCCCATGGGAACAGAAAGGTTCCTATGAAGGTTATACAGCAATAATCCAATTTAAGAGTAAAAGGGAAATGGACAGAGATGGTACTTCTGGGCTTTAGTTTCTTCACTTATTAAGGGGTTGAACTAGATGACCTTGAAGGATCCTTCAAGTTAAAAAATTCTGTAAGAAAAAAGCCACTCCCTTCTCACGAATGGAGAGAGGGTCCCTGTTGGCAAGCGTTAAGAAGTGGCAGGAATTTCTGGGTAAAGCTACCCCCCCCCCACCTCAACCCCAAAGGTTCCAGTCATAGTACAAACCATCCTCAAAGCCAGACATTCCAGGGTCTAGATTCTATGAAGAAAAGGCCTTCAGGGAATCAGAAGTTTTCTCCTTACCCAGCACCCAGGCCAAAGCCACCACCTCAAGCTGGCTCTTTAAGGGCTCCCATAGGCCAGGAAGCTGTCACCTAATCCTGTGGAGCCATCACCAAATGTGGCCCCAGAGGCTCCAATTTCCCTGGGAAGGGCAGCTAACTGTCTGTGCTTGGGGAAGGGAAGATTGGAAAGCTGGCAGTCTGGGACCCTTCAGCCCTTGTGTGGGTACATGTATATGTGGAAGCAGGTCCAAGTCACAGACCCAGAAGCAGATGCCTTAAATCCCTGTTTAAACACAAAGGGATTCAGGAAAAGGAAGAAGCAAAGAACAAGTCAAATAAAAGTTAAAGGGCTGGAGCCTTTCCCCTCTCCTGGCAAGTCCAGTGATTTGGTATTATTCCAGCTTAATAACAACTTATTCATATGGTGCTTTAACTTGTGAGGTAGATAGTGTTAGTATTACTGTGACTACTTAATACATGAGGACAATAAGGCTAAGTGACCTGCCCAGAACCATAATTGTCAAAGCTAGGACTGGAACATAGGGGTCCTCCAGACTCCCATGTCCGTGGTTTGCCACAAAAATCATGCTGCTTCTTAAATCTGAAGACATTCGAGACCACAGACCCCACAGAAGAACAAACCAGATGTAGGAAATTCTTCTTCAACAGTGTGCTCAGGCCAGAGCACATACACATGTGACAGGTAGCAGAGGACCCTGCTCTTGCTCTTAAGGGGGCCAGGAACACTGGGGAAGGAGCACTGGGCAGGAAATTTTCCCCCAGCAAAAGAGGCTGCAAGGACCTGGACAGCCAATGGATAAGGCGAACCTAACTGGTCACAGGGAGTCTTGGAATGCCTATTCCCTGTCAGACCAAATCTGCCCTCCAAGAAACTCAAGTAGCAGCTGCAGCCAAGACACAAGGTGAGTTTCTAGCTTAAGGTCCAACTCAGCAGACCCTAGGTCTCGAGGGGGGTAGCCCACAGGGGCCCAGTTTCTCCCACAAGCTAGGCGACAAAAACCCAATCCTGGCCCCTAGGCTCCTCTGCTCCTTTCTGCCTACCCTCAAGGCCGGCCCATCCCCACTTCCCACCCTTTCCTTCTTAATTTCCCCCACTGCTATTGTTATTCACATACACTCCACTCTAAAGAACACAGAGTTAGAGTCCCTGCTGGGCTAGGATTTAACCCTGAGATTCCCAAACGGGAGTTGGGATCAGGCTTCCTGAAGCCTTCCTTCCCCAGTGATCATGCCAAATACCCATTCAAGATCAGGAACAGGGTGCAAGGTGATCACTGGCCAGCCAGCTGGGCCAGCACCACCCTGAGCTACTCACTTTCAGCGCCTGACATTTCTCCTGGGGAGAACTGGGCTAACTGAGGGGGGTTGGGGGGGAAGGGCTTTGGGAACTGTCAGAAGGACTCCCCTCCCTGCCATAAACCAGTTTGATCAGCGTGGGCGACCCCCACCCCAGAGCCCTGACTCGGCAAACTGGAAAGGGGAGGCAGTGTGCCAGAGAGAAAGCTGTGGCTTCATGTGCTGACCTGCCCTGGCCCCAGGATAGGGCCAAAAGCAAGACACTGGGGGCAGAGGGAGGGTGGAATGGGCGGAGGAGAGGGGCAGGTCAAAACCAAGACCCCTTTCCCCAGAAAGCTCAAGTGACCCCAGGAGGTGGGGAAAGAAATGGAATTCAGATGGAGCAGCTAAGCTGGGGTGGTGGCGGCTCCCTTCCCCCTTCAAGGTCTAGGCAGAGAGCCCACCAGAACAGAGGGGCAGGGGATGGCCTAAGGCCATGAAGCCAAGCTCACCCAGACCGGTGGCCCTCACAGACATGTATGCATACTAAGAATCAAAGCCAAGCTGGGAACATAACTACTAAGCTGGTAGACAGCCGTCATACAGAGATCCAAATGACCAAAACCAGAAAGGCTTGGCCCTTGCTGTGAAGCAAACCAATGAAATAGCAGAGGACAGAGGCAAGTACTCAAGGGCCACTTGTCAATTAACTGAATGGGTAGGTGACCTCAGGGCCCCAACCTAGGAGTCTTTTCCATCATATAAACATGAAATCACCAGTGAATTAGCAAAGGGGGAATAAGGGTCTCAGGGTTATGCTTCTCTCCCTTCTCACAGCTCTTCTCTAGGCCTGAACATGTGAATTTTTTTTTCCATTTGAACAGCCAGCTCCAGAGCCTCAACATTCATGTCTCCCAAGGACATGTACCTACACTGTCTGGTCAGGTGGAGATGTCTCTCAATTGCTTGACCCTGCAGCAGATAAACACTATGACCCTTCTGAGCCTGGGTGAGTATGGGGTGCTCCCCATCCCCCTTTAGTGAAGTTATCAAATCCCATTTAGCTCACGGAGAAAACTCTAAGCCATCTAAAACACCACAGCCAAACCACCCCAGATCTTATGTAGGACCCAAACTGTGAACTGCCCCCTCCCTCACCCCGGAATCTTCCAAGTAGGGGCTGGGAGATTTGGCTCCAGCTTCCCTCGAGCATGCTGAGCTGTGGGCTTTCGAGGCACGCTGAAGAAAGAGGGGAGTGAGTCACACTTTGAAGCCTGACGTGGGAACTACTGCAGCAGCTTTTCCCTGGGGTGGAGCTGGGCAAGGGAGAAGCATCTCACAGCTCTTTGGACATACCCCCTATCCTCTCCCCCCCAAACCCCTAAAGGATCTAACCTAGTTGGGTCAAAAGAGAATCCTAAGAAATCTGAGTAAGGTATGAATCTCAGTACAGTTAATTAGTCCTTCCCTCTCATTTATACAATGGATCAACCAATAAGTAAAATGACTATTTTAGCTGTTGGGAGTGGGGTGCTTACTAGGAATTTGATTCTATCACTGCCAAGAGCCAAGGAAGGCAGCTGTGCTGATCCCCCACCCCCACTCTACTGCTAACTCTCTGGGTTCTCTCTCCTTCTAAGGATATGGTCATTGGCTACCTCCTAATTGCCACTCCCAATAAGAAATTCCAAGGAAAGTGATGCTGGGGAACCTGATTCTACAATCTAAGATATTTCTCATGCCCTAGGGTAATGTCTAGCCTGTGAATACTGGAGAAAACCAGCCCAGCAGTTTTTCCTCGGTGTTTTCCCCTTCTCATCAAACATCCAGGTAGTATGAAACCCTGAGGAAGAACAAGCAGGAGGTCAAGACCTTCAGGAGATAGAGTAATAAGATGTACAGTTTATGCTTGTTAGGTAACTAGTACTAAAATTACTGCTTTTCTTTTCTATTTTAGGAAACTCAATCTCAGAAAAATGACTTATCCAAAGATAAGTAGCTAATAAATGGCAGAACTAAAAATCAAACTATTTCTTCATTCTAAATCCAGTGGTCTTGTCACTATACTACAGTGTTTTCAATCAATGAACAAGGATTTATTTAAGAGGCTAAGATGGGCCAGGCAAATGTCATCCTGGCAAATCTCAATCAGAAAGACCTGGATTCAAGTCCTTGCTGGATCGCTTAACCTCTCCACACTCCAGGCAAATAAGACTGAGTTGTAGAGCAGGAGTATATCTACACTGGCAAAGGGAGTCTATGGAAAAAGGAATTCCCTACATCAGTGAAAACATGGGTCCTATTTTTTAAAAAAAGGAAAAAAAGAACAGTCTTTTCCCTCAAGGAGACTCATGTGAAGTCACCCTAGAGACCGAGCAATCCAAAAGTCTTCAGTTATTGGGGGGCAGAGAGGCTGAAATCAGGATGGTAGAGAACAAGGGCCAGCTCTCTTCCAAAGTCAAAGTATGCTCTTTACTAGGGTTCTGGGCCTCAATTTTGTCTGTCTTGTTGAACAGGACTGGAAAGAAGAAATTAGGATATAGATCTGGAGTTAGAAAGGACTTAAGAAGTCACTGAGTTTAACCCCCTCCCCTCCTTTTACAGATGAGTAAATTGAGGCCCACAGACCACTCAAAAGACCTGAGAAGACAACTTCATCTTGATTCTATACTCTAAAGCTTCAGGCTGGTCTCGAAATGGTTCTTTCTAGGCCTTCCCCTCACACTGTCTCAGGATAACTGTAACTAAAAAGGGAACTGACACATGGCCCTTCCCTTCTCTCTGCAACAAGTACCATAAACCAAAGGTGGTTAGGGCTAAAGGGGTGACAGGGAAGGACAAGCTGAGGCAGGGACATTGTTACAACCTTTGCAGATTTCTAGTCACACACTAGTATACGTCTTGGGTGAGGGGAGAAAGGCAAGTCAGAGAGTGCTTCTGGGCCACCACAGGGCCCCACCTGGCTGCTAACCTCAATGCCACTCTAGTTTTGCACCTTTTTTTTTTTTTGTCAAGATGTTTCTTGCTGATACTAAAGGGCTGGCCTTAGAGGAGGCAGAACCTGGAGCTGCCTAAGTAAGCCCCAGGAAGGTTCCTATCCAAAAAATTCTTCCCCACTGATGACTGAAATACCACCATTAGCAGTTAAACTTTGCCTAGTCCTAGCAGCTTCTTATAAAATGTAAATATTCCTTCAAAGGGTAGCATATACATTCCTAGCGGTGTGAATTTTAGGCAGTGTGGGATAGCAGAAAGAATATTACTTATAGCTTCAGGGGATGCCCATTTCCAAGTCTTCTCAGGTCTATACAGAGATAAGTTATCTAAGGTGCATAACTCTAGACAAAACTCCCTGGACCTCAGTTTCCTCACTTGTAAAATGAGAACGATCACCAAATCTTAGATGTAGAGCTGAAAAAGATAGTTAGAGGCCCTGGAGTCCGACCCATTCTAGAGATGTGGTACCGGAGGCAGCAGGAAGTTAAGTGAATTGCCCAGTCACATAGCTAGGGATCCTTTGAGGGAAGGATTTGCACCTCCCTTTTCCTGACTATCAACTACACCACACTAGACTAACTGATTCCTTCCAGTGCTAAATCCTACTAGTTCCTCAGCTTTTTCTACCAAACAAAAAGGACAAGGAAACATGAGAAGACTGGAACCCTGGGGCTGGTTGCTGAGTTATGGCAAAAGGGCACAGAAAGGAGAGGTGTCCTTATTAGGCTGATTCTCAATATGGCCTAGAGTGAGGGCCACAGGACATGGGACTGGGGGAGGGGAAAGGTACAGAACAAATGGGCAGGGAATTCCTTGTTTTCTTCTACATCCTCCCAGCTGTGCTTATTGTACTAAAAGTGAGACTACTTAATCAACTATACCAAGGGTGGAGATCAAGAGAATCATCAATTCTCAGCTATCACTCTGTGATTCATAACAGACAATCCAAAAGCCATCTTGGAGGGCTGCTTGGGTCTCCCCTTCCTGTCCCTCCTACCATCTGGGTTTGGGAGGGCAGAGAGCTCCCTTACAGCCTGGGAGCTCACTAGATGAGTGACAGCAGCTGGTTAACTTCAGAAGCACCCAGGGTCCGTTCTTTATAGCCCTTCTCTATATTAAAGGGCTGCACCTCTAAATGAGGCCAACTCCCTTTCTTCTCATTTGTAAAATAAAGAAATTCTGCCTGCATACTGAACTCTGTCATACTGTTATAATTCTACATTTTAAAAGTCCAAGCCTTACACCTTGGGAAAATTGGGATCTTCATTCTTTTCTAGTTGTGCTGAGTGTGGTGTGAATTGGGGTCAGGGATCTCTCACTCCAACACAGCCTGAAAGTCTGCTCTCTACTTCTAGGTAGAACTTCAAATTTAGCATAGTAAAACCAGCCAAGAGAAATACTTTTAGCCTCTTTGAGGAGGTGTGTGTGTGTGTGTGTGTGGGTGTGGGTGTGGGTAAGGGAATGTGGATTTTACTCCCAAATTCACTGTGAGCTCATGTCCAGGAACCACAGAGAAATATTACTCCTGAGAGGATAATCTTCCTCAGTCCTGTTAGGTGTCTAGTAAAAAGCTTCATCAGCTATTCAATCCATTAGGACAGAAAATCCTAGACAGTGTTAGATAATACACATAACAAAAAATGAAAACTGGGGTCCAACATAACCTAGGAACAGGCTTTTCCATACACCCCGGAAAGTACACTTACGAACAGCTTCTCTGAGCTTAGGGTTCTATAGTTAATGTCTTAGGAGTGCCATAGTAGCATGTTCTTAAGAATCAAACCCTCCTGGTTGGGAAGGAATGGTGGGATGTTGCCCATATCAAGTTCAACAATCCCTTCTACTATCTCAACACCCTCTGACAGGATGTTGCTAGACTGGTCTCAACATAGCCTAGCTAGGTCACTGATGGGTATTCACCAAGAAAGCTTTGCCCTGAGGAAAAGTGGCAGAGGCAGTGAGGGTAACAGTTTTTCCTAAGTGGGCACAAGTTAGACTGTCTTTTTATTCCCCTTTAGCACCCAGCATAGTGTCTGGTACATAGTAGGCACTCCGAATAGGGTTGCTGAATGAATGAAACCTAGACACCATCCTGGCATGGGCATACATATACTCAGGGTGCTCTGGGGAACAACTCCAACCACCGCCACCTGACCCTGTTGGAAGGTCTGCCTTACTACCAGCTCTGCCTTGCTGCAAATATACTGGCTTCACTTTTCACTCCTCTTAACCCTCTTACAAGTGATGTTCCTAAGGTGCTGGGCCTCAGTGTACCTCTAAAGTCTGTCTGATGCCCAGACCCTTGTCCCACTACATTAACCACAAGCTCCAGTTTGCCCAGCTGAGTATCTTGGTACACTGACCCAGCAAATCTGGGATCTACTTCTATCTTGTTGTTGGGAAATGGGCTTTAATTTGCCATAAGTGAAACTGCAGAAGCCATTTTTCCCCTTCCCTCATGATGTAGTGTTATCTATGTAAGTAGTGGAATTTTCATTGAAGGTTAAAAAGTGTTGACAACTCTTCTCCCCAAATGGGTCTGCCCACAGGGAGAGAGATGTGACTAAGTTAAGGAGAGGAGTCTGAGGAGTCTAAGTCTATAGCCCCTGGGCCCCAGGTGGTGAAGGTTACCCGGAGAACCAGCTATGCCTCTTACAGCACAAAGCAGATAAGTTAGTTTATAACTTGTGCCTCACTGGAAGAAGCTACAAAGTGAGAGAAGAAACAAATTAGGAAGTGATTACTTGCATCACAAAGGGATTCTTCAAAGGGTTCTTTTAAATGGTAAACTCTTCAACTTAAAATGATCCCATTTACAAAACTTAACTTGACACACTGCTTTTTTCCAGGTAGGTCATTATTACATGAAAGAAGGCACACCTGCATAAAGGATTGTGGCCACTGAGGCAAAAGCCTTGGGCTGTGACCCAGCAGGGCCAGGTTCTGGTCCAACGTCAGTCACTGCACCTTCCTCTGGGACCCTAGGCAAGAACTGAGCCTTCTTATCTCCTTCTACATCTGTACAAGGAGAGGCATGGACTAAACAAAGCATGGGCTCTTCACCTTTTTTTTTTTTTTAAGTTCTAAGAACCCCTCTGGCAATCAGGGGAAGACTTCAGTCTCCTCAGAATAAAGATGTTAAACACATAAAATACGTCAGTTTACAAAGGAAGCCAATTATAATGAAAGTTATCAAAATATTAAAAAACAAGTTCATGGACCTCAGATTAGCAACCTCTGGACTAAATGATTTCTAAGGTCCCTTCTAGCCCTAACATTTTATGAATCACTATAAGAAACAGCAACAAAACTTTATAAGTACACAGATCACAAAGGGACACGGAGCGGCAAGGAAGTTGCTATTGTTATTTCATTCAGAATTTGTATATTTAACACATATGTGTATATATATACATATACACACACAATACACATTTCTATGTATGGCATGATGTATGCATAGATGTATAATGTAACACTTTAGGGGGACTCTCCTATGGAGGATTTATGAACACTATGGCGTACAAGAGGGCTTCAACCTGTACCTCCGGGAAGGTGGAGCCCCATGGCTAAGGTCATCTAAATATCTAGACAGAAGTAATTCCAATTATATTTCATTCCTTTTTGGTGTCAATTTGTATTTGATGAAACTTCTATTTTTAATAAAAAAAATAGGATCGTCTTTGCAATTTTCCAAAAAAAGCAATTAACCTGTAACATCCAAGTGATGTGGTAGAAAATGCTTTGGGCTTAGAGTCAGAAGATATTAGTTCCAATTCCAGCTCTGACCCTAGCTATTCGGCCCTAGGCAGAGCCTAAATTTTCTTATCTGTAAAATGGGAGTAAAAATACTTGTACTACTCCTGTCAGAGGATTGCCATGTGGAAAGCACTCTATATACCGTAAAGATTTATACAAATAAGTAAGTCCATATTATGCCATTTCACAATGGGATGCAGACTGACAAAAGGAAGTTTTCAGGAGTGAAGGACAACTCATCCCCTCTACATACCTGAACATCACTGAACAGATCCAGATCCCTGGGAGGGTCTCAAGATTGCAATGGCCACTTGGGAGGAAGCTCTGAATTACATATGACCATTCTGGTCTCTCAATGTCCCCATACTTTCCAGGCTGGACCGGGAAAAAAGTCTAGTCTGGTTGGGAAGCCATTTGCACCATAGTATTTAACAAACTGAGAGACACAAGAAAGGCAGGGAAAGTTAAGACAGACATATGCTCATTAAGCTTCCTTCACTGGATTGAAAACTACATTTCACAGCAAAATGAATGAAATCTTTTCTTCCCCCCTCATATATTTTCAATCACAAACCTTTAGGATGGGGAAAAAGACTCATGTAAAATATATTCATGATTTGCTCATATTCAGAGGTGACATTACTGTAATGCTCTCTCTTATTTCAGGAATGGGGACGGATTTCTGTTCATATAGCCAAACTTTTATGCTGAGACATCTGACAACTAAGGGCACAAATTTCTAAGATGACTCACCAGTTATGGATAATTTTTGGCTGTGGAAAAGACCAAGCTAACTGGACCATACAAAGATTGAATATGTGGACTGGTCTTATTAGTATAATATTCTAATCAACTGAGACAAAAATAGATGCAGAGAATAGAGAGAAGCCAGAAAAACTTCCCCAACAACCCTGCCTCCAGGAAGCAGTTATAAATACCTGAAGTATTCATATCATATACATAAAAAGAATAGGCAAGACCCAAACTGTCCTGGATGGTGGAGAGCATGGGAATACTATCTGACCTGAACCCTAAGGCCTTTATTATTGTTCAGTTGCTTTCAATTGTGTTTGACTTCTTCATGACCCTATTTGGAGTTTTCTTGGAAAGGATACTGAAATGGTTTGCCATTTCCTTCTCTAGCTCATTTTACAGATGAGGAAACTGAGGCAAACAGGGTTAAATGACTTGCTCTGGGTCACATAGCTAAAATGTTTGGGGCCAGATTTGAACTCAGGAAGATGAGTCTACCTGTCTCCAGGTTTGGCACTCTATTCACTACACCACCCAGTTTCCCTTACCCTATGATCTACCACCTCCTTTCTTCTCTTTCAGGGATCATGCATTTTTCCGGGTTCAAGATGAGCTCCGTTATTCTCTTTCACAGCTGACAGCACAGTTAACTACATACATCTCAAGTACTCTTATATGTGCATGTACATCCTCTTTACATCCTTTCTTTCAACTCTCGCCAATTACTTCAGAAAAACACTTCTCCCTCTCTCATTTCATTTGTAAACTAAAATTGACCCTAATCATGTGTGACAAGTTTAAGAGTGGTAGTGCTGATTTACCTTGAGCAAGCAAACAATCAATTAATCAACAGGCACTTATTAAGCACCAGCTACCTTTGTGGTATGGTAGATAGAAAGCCAAAAATTAATGCCCCTGATATCAAGGAGCTTACAACCTATTAGAAAGGGGAAAAAAAGCTGTAAATTTATAAGTGAAATTAAACAAAGAATTTGTGCCCATCAACCTCTTGAGCCCTTGAAATTATGCTGTCTTTGTAATCCCTACAAGTTTCTATCTGCCTTCTCATTCTTCTCTAAATATGCTTTTCCTCAAAATGCCAGCATTCAAAAGAAATAAAAACTAATTTTTTATCTTTAATCTTTTAAATTTTATCATGTGTTACAACAAAATTGTTTTCTACTATTTTTGTTATAACTATACAGTATTCAGTTATATTATAGATTAAATAGGTTTTGGGTGCTGGTCTGAAAACGAAATTTCCATTTCTAAAATTTTTTTCTCCAGAAGAAAACCTCAACAAATAAAACAAATAAGCTCCCAGTTAAAAAAAAATTAATTGGACTTTTGTAATAGAATTAGTTTGTAAAGTGGGGGACCAACTGCATTATCTTATAAGGGGAAGGGTGTTTTGGGGCAGGGGAGAAGAGAAAGAAGAAATTTTTGGATATTTCTCCTATTTTCAAATATTATTCAGGGAAGGAGATTCTATGACTTCCTTCATAACCTCGGAATTTTCTTTATACTTCTCTAAAATTCTCTTGCTACAATCAGCTTTCATTTCGTTTTCAAAGTTTTATTGATGTCTTTTGATTTTACATTTCACTCCTTTTCCCATAATACATGATCCCTCCTTTGCTGCCCCTTTAACATAGAAAATATGGTTAGGCAAAACCAACCAACATAGTGACTGCTACAGTGTATGCAACACCAAATCCATCACAATCCCACCTGTGTGCACCAGGAGTAGAAAAGGTTGTGTCTCGTTATCTGTTCTCCAGGGACAAAAGTGGTCAATTAATCCAAAAACATTTCTTTTACATCTGCCTTCCTTGGAAATAGAGAATAGCCAACCATTCTTTTTCACAGAACCCAGATAGTTGAAAATGCATAGAATTATAGATTTAAGCTGAAAGGGTCCTTTGAGGTAATTTAGTCCAGAGAAGTCCTAAGAGGTCATTTGACTTGCCCCAACACAGGAAGGTCAGAACCTAGATTCAAACACTGATTGCACACCCCACTAAGTACTCTTTAAATATAAAATTGTATTAAGTGATCCCTCAGTCTTCTTTCTCTTCCTTTCCTTTTTCCTTGGTGATTTTACCTTTCAATTTTTTTTCCATTATTTTTCTAGCTCTTTCCTGGATCCTGTCTAGGTTTTCCACACCTGTCAAGTCATGAAGCCGATACAGTGATCTAATAAGAGCCTAACCATTTTGAATATAGTTGGATGATGACCTCATGGCTCTTAAATGTCAACCTTGTGCCAGCACATCCTAGTATCATGCTGATACCCCAATAACAATTTTTCCATGAGTTTATAAGCAAGACCCATCCTCTTTGACCTTTCTGTGTCATTTTACGACACCTAACACTACACCTCCCTCCCCCCCCCCCCCACAGGAGTGCTCTCTCCCCTTGATACTCTTAAAAAGCTGGCTTCTATGACACTGTTCTCTCAAGGTTCTTTCTCTTTCTCCCCCCAGACAATTCCTTTTTGGTCTCTTACTGGCTCTTCTTCCTCCTCCTCCTTCCAAACCCTAAATGTGTGGCGGGGACCCCTGGTCCTGTCTACCTGTATTCTTCATTTCTCCATTCTCTTCTTTGGCTTCAATTATTACATCTAATTGTATATTTACCATTTCTGTGAGGGCATCTCTACCTGGATGTCCTGCTAACATTTAAACTGAACTCATTATCTCTCCCTCTCCCTCCAATAAAAGGAAAAAAAACCCCACCACAATACTCCTAACTAAGCTATTTCTGGAGATGGTACCACCACTCTACCAGCAATGTAGGCTTGAAATAGTCTTCTTATATTTTTCCATCTTATTTGTCCCCACATCCAATCAATGGCCAAGTTCTATCTTAATCTTTTCTTCCCACTCCTGCTACCACCACAGTATTGCCTCCTACTAGGTAGTAACAGTCTGGAACCTGGAATCCATCCTACATATTATAGCCATATCAAAGCAATCTCCCTAAGGTACAGGTGTAATCGCATTGCTTGTCTCCTTGAGGAGGTGCTCTACTCTCTACGGACAAGATAGAAACTCTTTATCCTGACATTTAAGGCTTCTCATCCATTGGCTTCAATCTACCTTTAAAAATTTTTAAAAATTTTTTTTGTTTTGGAGGGCAGTTGGGGTTAAGTGATTTGCCCAAGGTCACATGGCTAGTTTTAAGTGTCTGAGACCGGATTTGAACTCAGGTCCTCCTGACTCCAGGGCCAGTGCTCTATTCACTGCACCACCTAGCCACCCCGTTTTATTTTTTAATGGACAAAAAATCTATTTTCTCTTTTGCCCCCGGCCACTAGAGAAGAAAGGAAAAGAAAAACAAAACCCTTATAACAAATAGGCAGAGTTGACCAAAACAAATCTCCACACTGGCCATGTCCAAAATGATGTCTCATTCTGAGTCCATCACACTTTTTGTCAAGGGGCTAGTGCATTTCATCATTGGCACTCTGAAATTGTGGTTGGTCATCACTCCAAACCACCTTTGTCATGTTGTTTCTCACTGTTTCCCCTTCACAATTTACATTTCGGTCAAACTGGTCTATTAATCTTTCCCCACCTCATCCTACTCTTTCTTGCCTCCTAGGAGGCACTCCATTTGTGCACATCATTCTGACTCCCTGACTCTCCAATCTCTTTAACCCCAATGCCGGCAACGGCCACCTACGTCTTCGCCAACTGAAATCCTTTCTTTCCTTCATGTCATATGCACTGTCCTCGTCTATTAGGTCTTTCTCTGATATTTCTACCTAAAGAAGTGATCCCTTCCTCCTAGAATCTCTAGCGACTCTCTGTTTGACCTCTGATTAGTCTTATTAAGTCTTAACTTATTGGTTTTAACTTGCATTATACTCAACAAGATTATAAACTTTTCTAGGCAAGGAACTGGGTGTATGTGGCTTGTTTGTTTGTTTGTTTTTCTACCTCTGCAGCTTTCCACACCTTACAGTGACTGGCACATGGAATCACAAAATTAGAGCTGCCAGGAACTTCAAGATCAACCCTCTCAATTTACAGATGAGAACACTGAGGCCAGAGAGAGGGGAAGTGACAACCAAGGTCACAAAGGTTTGAAATAGCTGAAATGTGATCTGAGCCCAGGTCCTTTTATTCCTTACTCTATGGTGTATCTAAATGTCTTTTGAATGACAATGACCCTCAAAACAGCATTCGTCAATTCAAATGATACAGGGCAATGTTATTTGGTCTCTTCTGATCTTTCAGTATCAGCTCTAGAGCTCTCAGGGCCCAAGGAACTGGGATCATAAGCAGAGGAGAAGGAGGAAGAATCAGTGGGGTTTTTAACTTTACAGGTTTTTATAAGAATCTTTGGCAATAAAAACTGGCTGTGATCCATAATGACTGAAAAACACTACCCTAACACATGCAAAAATTCATAAAGAATCAGAGTTGATGCCAGTCACTTGGTCCAATCTCTAACTAGAATGTGAATCCAATCTACGTGTCTAAAAGCCATGGCTGTGTGTGTATGAATATAAAAAATTTTAAAATAAAGAATTAATTTTCAAGTATATTCTGCCTCTTCCCAGACACAGGGAGAAAGATTTTTTTATTTATGTAATAAATTATGTAATTTATGTAATACATAAATTATGTAATAAAGATTTTAATGAAGGGAGAGAAGGGAAGCTCACAAAAATTAAGAGGGACCATTTCTGGAACTATACACACTATTCCATAGCCAAAGCACCCAAGTCTTACTTTTGCAACAAAGAGATACATTTTCTTAACTCTACTCTAGATCATTGGTCATTACATTTTACAACCTTGGTCATTATAATTACACAGGGCTCAGTTTAGATTTTTTTCAGGTGAGAATATAATTAAATATACTTAAAGATTTACAAAGCCAACAGTTCAAAGCTGAACAGTAATATTTGTGGAATTTTTAACTGACAAAATCTCCCCTCGCCATTAAACGACAATGGCTCCTGGTATTGACAACTGGATGAAGGGTCAAAATATCTACCTCTATTTCTTTTTCTCTGTGTCTTAGAAACTGAAAACAGCACTATCTACCTAGGGCAGAAGGACCACCAAGGCAACAGAATGACAAATGATTGTTTGCGGAACAACCAACTATGTATCACAGCAGTGAAAAGGAGGGAAATCTGTTCTAAACTCTAGGGGTGAAGTCCAAGATTTAAATCCCATTCTCCCAGAATACATCGAGAAGAAAGAGCTGGAAAAAAGTTACACCTGACTTTGATCCTACAGCAAAGAGGAGATTCACTAACAAGTCCTTTCACTCAAGCAACCTACTGTATGCTACTTCAAGCAGGTGTTCCTTAGGATAAACCCCCATCTAGGCCGAGGTTCCTTTTTCTCCTTGTGGAAGGGCCTTCAAACAAGAGCTCAAGGACAATGTGATTTTTGTGAGATACTGAAAACCATTCCTAGCAAGTGTTCTCCACTGGGAGAGTGGTGGGGTTTAGATGTTCACTCTCCCTGAAGAACCCCTCCTACGCCTTCCTCGCCCACATCTACTCAATGAGCCCATGGACTCAAACCAGTTTTGTCAGGGTCAGGGCTCCAATGCCTTAGCTAACCTGAAGGAAAATTGGAGGAAGTTGTCTGGAGCTCAGATTTTTTAAAGCTATCACAGTAACTTCTTGTTTATTCAGGGCCTGATCAGTCTTCCAACTATACTCCTCCTTCCTTTTAACCATTTGACTTATCTTTAGTATCTCTATCATAAGATAGAGATGGGGGCTTAGGGGAAAGGTGGAGAACCCGATGGGAGCTGAAATTCCAACCAATCTGTCTGACTACAGTTAAAAGAAGGAAGGAATTCAATTACCTGGGACCTCCCTCTTCCCCAGGGAATGGGCATCAGGCTTCAGTGGTCAGTAGCTGGAGAATACCAGGAACCCAGTCTGCTGGTGATTTGATTCCTAATCACGACAGGCTGGATTTCACCTCTCTCCTCCAAGTTAAATAGGCAGCACATCCTAACTATAAGCTGGTATATTCCAAGCCAAGGTTTCCTCTTCCCTGCCCAAGACCCTAGGTCTGGTCCTTTTTGGAAGAGGAGCGGCGACCAACACTCTTCACCCCAGCTTTTGCCCTCACCCCACTGAAGGCCTCGTGTCCCCAGCACAATGGCAAGTTCACAAAGGAAGTGAGCCTCGCCAGACTGTGCTAGCAAATTCCCATAAATACTTGGGCCTGGGGTAGCGCTGCTTATGTAAAATGCTTCCCCATTGAGAGATGCTGCTTTATTTACATTCCTCACTACCCATTCATAAAAAGGAGGCCTTTTAAAGTCGGAGCTGTTCGTATAACGCTCCATAAACCCAGCAGCTTCAGCTGGCAGTCTTAGACCCAGCCTGCTTCTCAACGCCAGAGATTTTTTTTTTTCAGATATTTTTTTTCCTTAATGGCTCACCTTGCGACGAGGCATTGAGGCCAGATGCTGCCAGAGCAAGGCCAAATAGAATAAGAACAAGATAAAATGAAAGAAAAAAATCCACAGAAAAATCCTCCCAACCCCTGAGAGAGCAATACTGAAAGGAATGAAAATAAATTGAAAATTCCTACAGAAGTCCAACTTGGGAGGGGGGGTGAGATGGGCAGGATGGGAGTGGGGGGAGAGAACAGGGAGGGCAGAAAGGAGAATGTCGAGGTGAGGGATTTTCCTTACAAATTTTCTTAAACTTCCTTTATAGATGACAACACTTCCCAGTTTCCCATTCATCCTTCCAGGTGCCAGAGGGTGTGGAGGGGATTTTTTTAAGTTGAAGGTGGAGCTGGTATTGGGGACTTTTAAATTTCAGATAAGGGTAAAAAAAAAAAAAGGATTACCTATGCCCCTTGACCTAAGGGCTTTTTGGTCCTTGTGGGGAAAATAAGGATAAGTTATCCAGACATTGCTTTAGATGAATAAAAATTATGCTGATGCCAGTAAAGAATTGTGTCCAAAGGCCACAGAGCAAAGCAGCTTGGAGCTAGGAATGAACCCCAGTTCTAAGCTGTAGTACCTCTTCTAAGCTACAGTAGATGAGGAGGAAAGGTGGTGGTTTCTTTGATGGGGGAGTGGGCTTTGTTGCCATGGCAACAAGAAGAGGTATCTTTCCCTTCTGGAAGGAAATGCTAGTTCATTTATCATCAAACTGGGGCACAAAAGGGGAGATGGGGGGGTAGGAGAGCTGAAGAATGAATTTTTAAGTATCTAGACTCAATGCAGTCAACAGTCTTATAACCCATTCTCTATACTGGTTAACGATGGGCAGTAACAAAATCCCAAATTTGATAGGATTCCTAATTACTTCTTTTCAATTAGCTTTAATTATGGATAGATCTGTTTTTCAAAGGACCTCTGTCCCAGAGTAGCTGAGACAGAGTGTACACTCCCTCTACACCAGACTGGAAATCAGGAATCCACAAAATCTAGGAGTCTCTATTCTCCCCTCCAAAGTATTTTTTCCTTCATTTACACCCAAGAATGAGAAGAGATAAAACACATGGATTCATTTAGCATGGACGACAAGGAAAATTGCATAACGACAGCTAAGTGTGTGGGTGGGGGGAGATGGTCTGGTTGAGTAGGAAGAAAACAGGATTACAACATTTTCAAAAGCCATCTCTATATGGTGTCATGAGGCCAATCTACTAGGCAGTAACCACCAAAAGTGCAGTAGACGTTATAACAAACGTGAGTCCACAAAATCCCAGAATGCTAAGAGCAAACAAAAATACAAAAGAAAAACAGCAAAATAAGAAGATAGCAAAACCTCATTTCCTCCCCCATCAAATGACCCAGCATGTCTACCTCCAATGAGGAAAGGTCAGAGTCCCTTATAAGGGTATACAAAATACTGGGTATTTTGGGTCAAGTGCTTCTCCAGCCACAATTCAATAGCATTCTTCATTCATTCAGGACAAAATTTTTCACTGAATGCCTATGTGTGCTAAGAGCTACAAGGTATAATATGAAAAGGGAGAGCATACAATCCCTACTCTCAAGAAGCCCAGAATCTAACCATGGAGACAAAACTAAAAAATACGCGAACCAACCAGAAAATAATATAAAACCAAGTGCTTTATTGGTGCAAGCACTTCAGTACTGTGGAGTTCAAAGAAAGAGAAAAGTGAAAGCCAGGGAAGGAGAGAGAACTGGAACTCATTCTTGAAAGATGGGGAGGTGGTATTTGGTTGAGGTAGGGGCAACATTTGGTTAGGGGAGAATTCTCCCCTAAAGTGGTAGAGAAAGGACTGCCCAGGGAGGATTACCTGCTTGGCTGAGTAATGATACTACTACTACTACTAATAATAATGATAACACTTAATATTTTATATAGAACTTATTATGGCATTACCTCATTTGATCCTCACAATAACTCTAAGAGATAGATACTATTGTCATCCCCATTTTACGGATGAGGAAACTAAGGCAAACAGGTAAGTGACTTGCTTAGGATCACATGGCTAATACTTGTCTAAGGTCGAATTTGAACTCAGGTCTTCCAGATACCAGACCCAGTGCTGGTAGTACTGCGCCACCTAGCTGCTCCTAGTAGAAGGAAGTAGTAAAGGTTGGAAGGTCTTAAAATTTAGAGCTGAAAAAGACCTCAGATGTCATCTGGTCCAACCCCTCCTTTATAGATGAAAAACTGAGGTGCAGGCAGGTTATTGATCTGATCTGCTTAATGTCAATAAGAAATAAGTATCAGAGTTGGGATGCAAACCCAGCACAGTTAGTCAGCTAAAGCTTTCATTTTTACCATGCTGTCTTATGGGGCAGGATAGCAGAAGCCTTGAATGTCAGTCTAAGAATTTGGGTGTATTCTGTAGGCAAGTGAAAGCTATTATAAGGTTTGGGGGCAAGGAAATGACTGATCAAAGTGAAATTTTAGGACAACTGTTGTGACCATGTCATGTAGGGTTCTGGGGAGCAGGCTGGAATAATGATAACAGAGACAACAGGTAAAATGCTATTGAAAAATCCAACCATGAGGTGATGAGGGCCCAAACAAGGGTGGCACTCAGAATGAAAAAGGAGAATCAACAGAACACACATGGAAAATTTCATCAGTCAAACTCTCCTAGAGCTAAGTTCCTCTACAACACTGGCTGCATCTGATTTTGGTGGTTTCCCTGAAAGACCCCCCCACCAGGGAAGGAGCAAGGCCATTCTACAGCTCCATTCTGAATTCCAGTTATTAGAAGACATTGTCTCATATACAGCTACCAAAACAGATGAGTGCCTTGGAATCCCAGCCCCTGGAGGCCCAGAGAGCATGAGGACCCGGATTCTCCACCATTCTAGTATGCTTATGCATTGAAACCCTCTCAGTCATTCTCCAGTCCACCAAATCTCCCTCAATTCCAGCGCTCAAGGCTGCTCATGTTCTGGCCCAGAGGCTCCACCCTCAAGGGGAGATGGTAGTGCAGCCCACACTGCACCACTGGGAAGATTGACAGTCTGAGCATCAGCAGCTTCCCATGAGCTGGGATTAGATCCAACCAACAGCTGGTGGTAGCTCTTACTCAACACTGCCTGAGGTGGGATTTGAACTCAAGTTTTCAACCCATACCTCATACAGCCCCTAAACCTCTAATTCTCAATGTTGCCATCTCTTCTATTAAGAGAAATGGCAGCTGAAGGGGAAAAAGGACTTCTGGAGTGTTTACATGACCAGGAAGATAGCTACCAGATTAAAGCCCAATACTGATGTTGGAGGAGGTGTCTACAATTTAAAAGAACAGAGGGCAATGGCTCCCACCCCACCCCCACTGTCCACAGAGTCCTCTTGTGGTAGTGATGCACTCTTCCTTGCAGGACACTATGTCCCTCTAGGGCAAGGTTTAGTCTGATAGGGACCCCTTCTTCCCTTTTTATGGAAGTTTTATGATGGGGGCAGGAAAAGTCTCCCAGGGGGACATCTCGAGGTAACTACGCAGCTTTTTTTTTTTTCCTTTTATCATCAAAATCTGGCCCTGGGCTTTATTAATAACCTCCAAAGTCAAAATGAGAGCATTTTTTCACTAACTAGGAGAGCATTTTTCATTAAAGGAAGACACTGGTGTGGGGCCCTGGAGCTCATTTTGTGAGCCCTAATAGAGATTAGGGTTGTGGAAAGCAGGGGGATCAGAAATGTGCCCCTAATCCAATTTATTCCCCTAAAATTTAGGGCCCTAACAAGACGAAGTCAATTAGGAGGCTAATGCTTATTTGCAAGTCTTTTACTTGAACCTGAGGTCCTGTTCCCCGATCACCCCAGTATAATACATACATCATTCTCTCCCAGTACCCTTTTTCTGGAGCTACTCCCCACAGGGTGATGTCTCAGCTACAGAAAGGGGACCTCCTTAGCTGGAGCTCATGCTCACTGCCACCCCTGGGAGGGAAAGGGCTTCAAAAAATGGGGCAGAGTCCCCTACCCTATGCCTTCCCCCCACTCCCGCCGCCTTCAGAGGCTCCGGGAGCGCCTCCCTCGCCAATCGGGCCGAGGGGCCTGCCTGCCTGGAGGAGCGCAGACGTCCTGCTGCTACCCCGCCCCCGCTCTCCTCGGCCCCCGCCGGGGCCTGACCCCAGCAGCCAGAGCTCTTCCCGGGAAAAAGCCCGACAATTCAGGGAGCCGTGGCAACAGCACCGCGGCTCCTCCTGCAACCGGATCCCCTGGAGCCCGGAGCCCGCTCCTCCGGCCACGCAGTCCCCAGGGTCGACCGAGCTGTCGGGCCATCCCAGAGGGTGGGGGTGGGCGCCTCGGACCCTTGCGCCCCTACCCGACGCCACCACCTGCGCCCCGCTCCCTCATGGGCGCCGCCTTTGTCCAGCGCTTCTCGGCCGCGTTGGCCCCTCCAGCCGAGCTGACCCAGCCCCCCAGGCCGCAGCCGAGAGAAGGCGGCGGGGCGGAAAGGGCAGGGCCGGGCTGGGCTCCGAAGCCCGGGCTCGCTGTCACTTCGACGCGGCTCTGACAACTTCAATTCCACCCACCTCTCCGCTAAGCACCGCAGCGCCTCGGACCCGTGCCCGCAGCCCAGCTCGTCCTCCCCTCTCCCCTCCCCCGCTCCCCCCCCCCAGTTCGAACCTGGTCCTGTTGCGTACCCAACCCCGAGCTTCCCTGGGGGCACCCCGCCGGCCCCCGCCCCCCCCCGCCGGGCCCGGGCCCTGGCCCCCCGCCCCCCCCTCCCCAGCCTGACTCTAGAACCGGCTCCGCTCCCCATCGCGGGCCCTCCGGGGGAAGGCGCTTCCCACAGCGGCGGGGCCGCCCCGGGCCTCGGCAACCCACTCGGGGGGCTGGTGAGGGGGGCGCGGCGGCCCTGGGAGGGGAGCGGGGACACTAGCCCGCGCCCGAAGAGCCAAACCCGGGCTCCCGAAGCGCAGCTACCAATGCCCCTACCTCGGCCGCAGCCCCAGGACGCCCGCCCGCGGTCGGGATGCACTCCGCCGGCCCCTCGCCCCACCCCCCCCCAGCCTCCCGACGCGGGCAGCGGCGGCGGCCCCCGGGGGCTGTCACCTCGAGGCGCGTCGCGCTCCCCCGATGGCGGAGACCCACCCGGGCGCCAGGACTCCCGGGAGAGAGGCGGCCCGCGCGAGCGGTCAGCACCTGCTCAGCGTCCGTCCGTCTGTCCTCATCCCCGAGCGGGGGCGGCGGCGCGTTCGGCGGGGCGAGCGATCGAGAGAGAGCAGGCGGACGGTCCCTCTCTTTCGCCTCCCTCTCTCCCTCCCTCCTCTCGGCCCCCAGCCCCCTGGCTCACCCGACTGGTGGCGCGGACAACGGGGCCCAGGACGCCCGCAGGCCCCGGCCGGGCTGGAATCCGGCGGCTGGAACCCCCCGGGGGCGCTCAATTCCCGGGCTCCACGCTGCTGCGTCAGCGCCTCCTCCTGGGGGCCGGGGCCGGGCGGGCGGGCGGAGCGGGGGCCGCGACCGGGCGGGGCCGTCGGAGGAGCGGGCGGGCCGGGCCGGGGCGGGAGGGCTGCTGGGGCCGTGCAGGCGGGGCGGGCGTCCAGACAGGCGGGCGGCGGGGCCGGGCTCCGGGATCCGCTACGCCGCTCGCGGTTCCCCCACAAACTCCCCGAGAGCGGAGCCTCCGCCGCCCTCCTTCCTGCTTCCTCGTCCGCAGCCAATCGGATTATGGCCCTCCGCCACCTCCACCAATTAACAACAAGCCCTGGGCTGGCCCCCGCCAGCCAATCCCGGCCCTCTGTTCCCCCTCCCCGCCCCGGACCAATCAGAGCCGCCCCCACCGGCCGGCCTGTCCCAACGCAGGGGGCAGCACGAGGCTGCCGGGGGAGGAGGTGCGGGGAGTGGCGGGGAGGGGGGGTCGTATCCAAGGGGTGGATTTCCTCTGCCAGCCCCTTGTACCTCTCTCTTCCCCGGAGCGCCCCCCAACCTGGGCCTTCACCCCCAATGGTCCATACCCCCAGTCTACCGACCCCCAAGACCCTCTCCCCAGAAGCTCGCCCCAGCTAGCCCCCAGGAAAGTCTTACGTAGCGCGCCCCCCCCCCCCCTACCCTTCCCCTTCCCGTCCCCCCCCCCCCACCCCCTCCATCTCCCGCCCTCCCGCCCAGCCACCCATCCAGGGAAACTGCAGGAGGCACGGACACACCCCACCCTAGCAGGCTCCTGCAGCCCGAGGTTAAGCTAGAGGGAACCCAGCAAGAAATGAAACAAGCTTGGACGCCCCCTTCTGCATTAGACCCCAGATCCCAGTGAGAGGAACCCCTTTGCAGGGAGTCGAGTCTCTGCCTCACCCTTCCATCGTCCCCTAGCACAAGTCTCCTTTCCCTTGCAGTGAGGTCAGCCCCTGGCCACGCCGCTCCCCCCTCCCCTTCTAAGCTCATTTACCCCCCTACGATCTTCTCCTCTTGACCCCTCCCCTACTGGCCCCCTCCCTTCCAGATCCTAATTCTCCCTCTTCCGATGCTTTTTTTTTTTTTTTGCTTAGCTTTCACCTATTTCCATCTCGCGGCAAAGGCAAATGTGCGTTCTCCAACACCGCCACCCTTCCCACCCCCTACCCGCCATCAGCCCATTAGGGGAGTCGTCAAGAGAGCTCCCAGAACAAGGGGTGGTTAGTGTGACAATCTCAGAGGGGCTACCTCAGAGTCCTCGAGCCGAGATGCAGTTATTTTGGCAGGTGGGAGTCAGAGCTGTGTAGACACATTCCTGGCTCCCCTCCCCCCTCACACACAGACACGTCCCTAGGAGCCTGAGCATGACTAGTCAACCCGGTGGGCACAGAGGCAGAGCTCAGACTATGCATGGCCGAGGTCTCTAACCTCCCAACACCCGCTCTTACCCTGATCGGTAGGGGAGTCCAGACGCCGAGGCGGAGGGGAGAGGCGAAGAACAATCTAGATCCACTGACAGTCTGAAGACCGGGGTCTGGGAGCAATATGCGCTGGGCCCCAGGCATGGGAGGGAGTAACACCCGAAGAGAACTCGGTCAGAAGAAACCAAGCCTCCTAGTAACCTAAGCAACCCTCCCGAGGGCTGCGGGATCATAGGAGCATAGATTTTGAACTGGAAGGAATCTTAAAGACCCAACCCCCTCATTTTTCAGTTGAGGAAACTGAGGCCCAGAAAAGTCACACAAGTTAGGATTTGGAAATAGGTGTTTTGAGCCCATTTCCAAGTGCTTTTTTGGAGCTGAAAAGGGCCTTAGAGGTCATCTAACTGAACCCCTCATTTCTACAATTAAGGAAATTGAAGTGAAGAAGAGTGATTTGTGCAAAGCTACATAGGCAATGAAAGTGGGGATTGGAACCCAGGTTCTCTGACGACAAATTCTGTGCCCTTTCCTCTAGTTCTCCCCCCTCTTCCTGCCTTATCACTGCCTTTCCTGACACCCAAAGGTAGCTCCAAAAAGATCAGAGCAGCCACCTCTTCCCAGCTTTCCCTCCAACCCCCTCTCCCCCAAAATGCTTACCCATCCCATCTTCTTCCGGAGCCTATACTGGGGTCTTTGCTATCCCTAGCCCGACAGGTTTAAGGAGGGGTTGGTTCACTAGGGGAAGTGTATGGTTGGAGAGATAAGAATGTGGCATTAGAGATCTCTGAGAGGGTACAGAGTTATTCTTAATCCCTTAGCCTTTGCGATCCTCTCAGGAGCACTAGTAAGTGAAGACTGAGCCCCTCCCCCCAAACCTTGAATAGAAATACACACACACTCCCACCTCCACAAAGCAAACTAAGGCATTTCTCCTTTTCCTCACTATTTGCCCCTCAGGGCGAGGTCCCAAATTAAGTCCTCCTCTGAACCAGAGGCAGCTTCCTTAACACTTGCTGAGCTACAGGCTGTGCCTACTCCCCTGCCCCTCCCTTACTCCCATCCCAGGGGACTAAGGGAGTAGGCTGATAACCCCAGTCCTGCCCCCACCCAGTTAGGGATTGTTGGTGAAGAAACAGCAGCAGTCAGCAGAGAGAGCCTTGTGCCCCTGTGCCTTTAACTGAACCAGGAGAGAAGGAGAGGGGAAGGGAAGGGAAAATTCGGAGACACACAGGCTCCCTGTCAGCAGCTGCTCTCACTTGGGAGGGGGCGGGGAAGGGGAAGGGATCTGAAATGAGGTATGGGCTAGAGGGGTTTGGTATCTGAATGCTCAGCCTTGGCTGCAGGAAGACCAGGTTATGCGCAAGCAATGCTGGCAGGGGCTAGGTGGGATGGATTCCCCCCCCCCCCCCAGCTTTGTTGGACTGAAGTTTTCAATGCCCCTCTCTGTGGCGTATTGAAGGAGAATGAATAGAGTCGCAGTGGTCCTTTTGAGAGACAGAGGAGGCATGGCAATCCACTCCAGACTGTCTGCCCGCTCAGCCAGAGAATGTCCACTGGAAGAACTCGCCCCCACATCGTTGCGGTGATGTAGATGGTGAACCTTCAAACCTGCTGGAGGCTTCATCTGATGGGGAACAGTTTTGAACCTTAGTCTAAGAGGTGAGGCCCAGGACATTCCACCTACATAAGTTACTCTGACTCTCCCTTCCCCCGCCCCCCAGTCCTTAATGGCCTAAAACCTTGAAGCCGGAGGAAATAATTAAAACCCCCAAGAGCACCTGTTCCTGTTATCTCGACCCCCCCCAAGCAGTTGAAAGTATATGCCCCCCCAAACCTGTGCCATTGTATTCAAACATGAACTCTGTTGCTGTCCTTATTCACTATAGGAAATGAGACCCATCTTTCCTTTCCCGCTCTATCCTTTGTCCCTAAAAGAGCCTTGTGGAAATTGACTTCCAGGACAGCAGACACTTGGGGGAACAGAGAATCTAAATTCAGCAGCCCCTCCTTTCAAGGCCTTCCTTCTCTCCCTTAATCCCTCAGCCTCAGGAGTCCTTATAGACTTTTCATCCATCCCAAAGCTCCCTTTAGACCTTAAAAGATCAATCAGCCCACTAATCAATAAGCACCTATGTGCTGAGCCCAGTGGTAGGATCTCAGAATGAAAAGACAAAAATAAAACAGTTCCTGCCTTCAAGGAGTTTACATTCCATTGGGGAGAGGACACCTATACATAAAAACATGCTAAATAAATACGGGGTACTTTTGTGAGATTCACTAGTTGTGGGGGCAGGGAGGGGAAGATCAGGAAAGACCTCATGTAGGAGGTAGAATTTGAGCTGAGTTTTAAAGGAAACTAGGGATTCTGAGAGGAAGAGAAGAGGAAGAAAGGCATTCCATGCATGGGGGACGGTATGTACAAAAGCACCAGTGACTACGGATGAAATTGGCTGGACCATAGGGTGCATGACGGGGAGTGATTCTTGGCTCCAATTCCCCCTCCCAGTCCAAAGTCCCCAAGACCACAGCAGAGAAGGACTTCAGGGGGCTGTCAGAAAGGAAAACTGGTACCAACTAGATTTCCCTGAGGGTTAACTCTCCCTCCTCCTCTCGATTTCCCTGGGGGTTAAACCCCCCTTCCTAGGTTGGATTCACTGTGGGCTCCAGGGTGGGATAAAGAGTACTCCCAGCATTCCTCTCCCTGCCAACGAGGAGGGCTAGGAGAGCAGAGAAGGGAAGATGCAGAAAGGAAAAAAAACATGGAGTGCTGGGGGAACACAGTGAACACCCCTCCCCCGCCCCTCCCAACTGAACTGGCAGCCAGAAGAGACAGGCTGCTCTGCATGCAGCCTATGGTAGATGCAGGTCCGGCAGGCACCTCCCCCCAGCTGCTCCCTGGCAGTGAGTGGCTTGTGGGTGCCCACGGAGCTCTGTTGGGTGTTCAGACCATGCAACACACACACGTCCACCATAGGAGAGACCTTAGCCCTCCTCTCCTCCTCCCCCATCTCCGCTCTACACCCCCCCCACCTGGAAGTCTACCCAGTGGGGCTGCTGCTCCTTCCCCAATTTTCCTCCTGAGACTCTGGACAAGAAGGGATTGTCCAAGAGCCCCCAAGGTCACCTAGCCTCAGTGGCAAACCCTGGAACCCCAGCAAATCCCAGGGGTTACTGAGTAGAACAACCGTACTTGTGGGGGAGAAAGGGTGGGAGTGGAAGGCTGCTACGTGTCTCCCTCTTTAAGGATTGCTAAACAAGGGGCTCTAACACCTTAGTCCTCTCGCCTAACTCCCTTCAAAGAAAAGCCCTAAGGGCGGGTAGAGTAGGAAAGCTGGATTTTTTTTATAACCCTTATGGCTCTGACCCCTCCCTCTTAAAGGGGTTGGATCCCCCCCCCCCTTAAAGGGATCTCCGGAAATTATTTGCCCCCGTGTAGGTAAACCATTTAAATGCTGAAAGCTGCTCAGCCTGGTGGCCACCTGCCCCAGGAAGGGGGGCAGGAGTGCTCAGGGTACCTATGAACCCTGGAACCATATAGAAGGCAGTACCCCTCCAAAGAGAACTTTGAGTTCAGTACCTTCATAATAGAAAGCAGTGACTCCCCTAGTGCAAGGACTTCCCCCTCTTTAGGCTTTTATGGGGGCTAGGAGTGGCAGTGAGAAAGGTGGGGACGAGATGTGGGGTTGGGATAGGATCGAACCTGGCTGGGTCACTCCTGAGGATAGAAGGAACTGTTGTGGGCCAAGACAGGGCTACACCCAGCTCCCGTTTTGGGGGAACACATGTCCATTTGCCACCGTGTCCAAAACCCCCATCTGTCCAGCACCAGCCTCCAGATTGCTGGCCGGGAGAAGAATCTTTGCAGACTGTGTCTCCCTGCAGAAGCTGCTCCCTTTTCCCTTCCCCCCACTGCCTGGTGCCCTAGGCCCTCATCTTTTGGGGATCTCTTTTCCACCCTTCATCCCTGCCCCTACTGGGCTGGTTTATGGCTTCAGACTCTACCCTCTCCTCTCCTTCCATCCTCGGGTATCCCCTGAGCTTCCCATCCCCCCACAGATCTACATCCCCCCCTCCCCCCCAGGACTGCCAGAGACATTGGCAAGAAATTGCTGGGAGGGGGTTGGGGGATGGGCACACTGCAGCTCCCAGAAGCCAGGAGCAGCATCCCCTCTCTCCTGCCTGTTCTCTACTTCATCTTTTTACCTTGTCTGAATGGCTGGGGTTGGGGGTTGGTGCAGGATAATATAGGGGAGGGGGATGGGCGAAGGTCTGAAGGCCACCCCATCCCTGAGACAAGGGAGAGAGCAACAGAGACCGACTCACTTTCGCCTACCTTGTTCTCCCCAAGGACTGGGGCATTCCTTCGAGGGGTGTACTTTCTGTAGCCTTTAGAAGCTGCCCAAAGCTCCCCTGGCCCTTCCTAATCTGTGCCATCCCTCAGTGAGTGAAGACTCCAGGGAAATGCTGCAACCCTTTCCCCTTCTCCCATCCAACTGGGAACCTGGGCTCCTGAGTTCTCTGGCTTCAGGCTGACTCCAGAGCTCCAGCTCAGCCCCTCCCCCTCTTTGGGCTTCGTTTTCTCCAGAGATTCACTGACAATGTTTGTTATGAGGAGGGGGGTGGGATTAAGAGTCCACTCCTGAGCACCTGATAGAACCAAGGGGGCAGTGCATGAAGTGGGCTGGTGCCTGACCCACTACACCTTCCCCAACCCCTACTGTCCTGAAGAAAGAAGCCCGGTACCACCTTCAGTGGCTAAAAGGTCTGATAGATACCTCTCTTCTCTCTCCCCCATTCTTTATTCTAGAGCAGAACCTTTAACCAGTGGTCTGTAGATAGATTTCAGAGGGTCCTTGAACTTGGAGGGGGGAAAATGACATCTTTATTTTCTTTAAACTCTAACTGAAATTTAGCATTTCCTTTGATTTTGAATGTACGTAGCCAACATTATTCTGAGAAGGGAGTTTCATAGGTTTCCCTAGACTGTCAGAGCAATCCATGACACAAAAAAATTATATACCCCTGCTCATATATCCCTGTTATATATCCCTTAATTTAACTCAAAACTACCTGGAAACGTTCTCCTCTTCTTCCTTCCCTCTCTCCCTATTGGAGGTTGGACCAGAATGATCACTCCGATGTGGAAGCAGCATAAGCCCTTTCACAATTCTTTCTCAAACTTTCATCCTTCCAACATCTAGTTCTCTCTGGAGAATCTGCATTTTCTTCAGCTCTACCTTCTCTCTAAATCACTGCCTTCCCCTTGCACTGGTCTCTCACCATCTCTAGTATTGCTATGATTTCCAGGAGGGGCACCTTCAAGAAGAAAATGAAGCCTCAGTGAGGAAGGAGAACTTGACCAAAAAAAATAAAATAAAATAGGAGAAAGTAGAATTCCATGGTCTCTTGGTTCTATTCAACTTCTCTTTCTTTCTTACCCATTCCCCTTCAGAAGTTGTAACTGGGAGCTGTGGCTTAAAATGTGGGAATGATGGGCTTCTGGCCAGCGATGGAGTACATCTAACAAGGCCTGGTAAAATATAGATTTGCCTGGAGTCTTGCATATCTAATCAAAAAAGCTTTAAACTAGAAAGTAAGTCAGAGAGAAAACTCCAAGCATATGTCTACCCAATTAGATGCCACAGACAATAGTAACTACAGTGTAGGAAGAACAGCAGTAAAGACACCCAGGAATTTATAGGTGGCAAAAGCCAAGAAAAGAGTCAAGGCCTTAGATGTTTATACATAAATTCACAAAGTATGGGACCAAAAGCAAAGAACCGGGGCTCCTAATGCCAGGAGGCAAATTTTGCCTCTTAGGTGTCTCTAGGTCTCGGTAGGAAGGTAGAGATAGAACACACTGCAGGAGTTCTTTCTCTCTGCCCAAAGCAGGGCAGCTGGGGTAGTTTCTTGACTTGCTTTAATAATCATTTTCCAAAAGGTGAAGAGGAAATGAGGGGAACTGTTATTCAGAACCTGGTTCTCACCAGTGAAGAGGAACTGGATGCTGAGGTAGAAGTGATGAGAACCGTGGGGGAAGGGACCACTTCATTTTAGAGTTTGTGTTAGAGAAGGAGAGGAAAGTAGGACCTGGCATGAACCCTAGATTTTTGGAGAGCAGATTTCAAAGGGTTTAAAGAAAGGATAGGGAAACTCCCATGGCCTACATGGGGAAGTCAGTCTAGGAGGGGTAGGAAAGCCTTAAGAATTGAAATTTTGGTGACAGGTAGAGAAACATTCCGAAGAGAAGAAAAAAGGAAAGTTGCTGAAAAAGACTGAGTAAATGAACAAGGAATTTATTTTTAAAAACACATCTGTAGTGATTGAACACATATAATCTACATCAAATTACTTACTGTCTGTGGGAGGGGGGAAGATGAGAGAGAGAAAATTTGGAACTCAAAATTTGAAAAAAGAATGTTAAAATTGACTTTACATGCAATTGGAGGGGGGAATAACATTATTAAAGATACAAATGCAGAAGATAGAAACAAGGATGATTAATGGTACAAAAACATAGCAGATTTTTAAAGAATGATGTCAAGTCCAATCATGAGTTCAATGCACTATTGATGAAGCATGCCTCCTCTTCAGAGAGGTGGTGGGCTTTAGGGAATAAGGAAAGGAATTGAAGAATAAATAATGTTATCAGATAGGATACTTTATTCCTGAATTTATTTTGCTTGAGTGCTGGGCCTGGAGTCAAGAAGACTTCTCTTTCTGAGTTCAAATATGGCCTCAGATACTTACTAGCTGTGTGACCCTGGGCAAGTCATTTAACCCCATTTGCCTCAATTTTTTCATCCGTAAAATAAGCTGAAGAAGGAAATGGCAAATCACTTCAGCATCTTTGCCACTGAAAAGTGACAACAACAACAACTCCTTGATTCCAGTTAGAGTTAACTTGGAGTTAGGGGAGTCACTAGAAAATGACAGTAATGGGGGCGGCCAGGTAGCACAGCGAGTAAGAGCACCGGCTCCAGTGTCAGGATGACCTGGATCAAATCTGGGCTCAGATACTCAGCACCACACCCAGAAATAACTGGCCGTGTAACCTTGAGCAAGTTACTTAACCCCGACTGCTAAAAAAAAAAAAGAAAGAAAATGACAGTAATGTTTTAAAAAGAGCATCAATAAAGCATTTAATTAAAAAAGAATGGTGACAGGAACTTGAATACTTAAGATGGTCGGAGGCTGTTGAGGAAAACAGAATAAATGCAAGGAATTTTTCTATGTTGAGGAAAAGGGGAAGAACAAAGAAGAGAGAGGATCAATGATCAGGGTGGATAGAAAGACATCAGCCAACAGAGGGCAAGCAGAGGCATTCAATATTTGCTTCATTTCTGCTTTTTCTGCCATAAAGAATAGTCTTTGAACTGAAAATGACAGAGTCAAAATGGCTAATATTTTATAAGGTAAGATAAGAAGAGGAACATGGTAGAGTGGAAACAGTGTTAGGTTTGGAGTCGGAAGACCTGGGTTCTGCTATTGGCTACATGTATGACCTTGGGCAAATCCCATGCCCTTTCTGAGCCTTGGACTCCTCATTTGTAAAATGAGAGGGCTAGATCCCATGGTCTCTAAGGTCCCTCCCAACTCTAAAGCGATGATCCTAGTCTCCTTTTGGAGATTGTAAAGGGCTACTTAGCTGTCATTGAGGAATTCAAGTCACTGGGCCTAGATGAGCTATATCCCAGGGTAGGGAGAGAATTGATAAATATGATGGTGAAGCCACTTCCAAATAATATTGAAAGAGAATGGGGCATGGGACAGGTGCATTGGGATGAAAGAAAGGCAAATAGTGTCTTAATATTTTTTAATAAGGGAAGAAATTAGATTCTGCCAACTATAATCTGTCTATAAACATATATTAAGTATCTATTACATGTCAAGTATTTCACTAAGTGCTGGAGATAGGAAAAAAGGCAAAAGATAATCCATTCCTTCAAGGAGTTCACAGTCAAATGATTGTGTGTATATGTGTATGTGTGTGTGTGTAAAACAACATGCAAATTGAATTTGAACAAGATGTTGCAGGATATATTGCAGGAAATTAAAAGAAGGAAGGCACAAGAATTAAGAGGAATCAGAGAAGGCTTCCTATAGAATTTTAGCTGGGCCAGGGGGCTTCGCTTCCATTCTTAATGGAATTCCAGAACCTATTATTAATGGATGGTTAGTAAATATATAGAAAAGTAAATGAGGATCACAAGGCAAGCCAAGCAAATTTCATGAGAACCAGGTCTTGCCGGACTAACCTTATTTTCCTAGTTGGTACAGTGGATAGAGTACTGGACCTGTGGTCAAAGTCTTATTTCAAACACTTACTAGCTAGATGACTCTGGGCAAGTCACTTAACCTCTTCCTCAGCCTCAGTTTCTTCCTCTGTAAAATGGGCATAATAATGCTCCCACCTTACAGGATTGTTGTTGAAGATCAAATGAAATAACATAGGCAAAGCACTTTGTAAACTTTAAAGCGCCATATAAACACTAGTTATTTTTTGGACAAGGTTACTAAGCTGGCAGATACAAAACATTTGACAGTCTCTCATACAATTCTTCTGGACAGGATGAAGAGATGTGGGCTAGGTAATGGGACACTTAGAAGGAGTGAGAAGTAGTCCATAGCAGGACCCAAAGAATAGTCATCAAGTCAATGTTGTCTTAAAAGGAGGTCTTCAATGAAATCCATGTCCCCTCTTCCACACTCCTCAGGGACCAATGCTCAGCTCTGAGCTGTTTAATATTTTTATCAATGACTTGAATAAAAGGACAGATGGTGTACTTATCAAATTTCAGATGACATAGATCTAGGAGCAATAACTAACATGTTAGATGTCAGAGCCAAGATCCAAAAATATATCAATAGACTGGGCCAAATTTAATAAGATGAAATTGAACAGGTATAAATGTAAAAATCTTGCATCTAGGTTCAAAAAATCATCTTCCTAAGTACAGGATAGTGGAATTGTGGTTAAAAAGTAGTTCATTTAGAAAATATCTGGAGCTTTTAGTGGCTTGGAATTAATATGAATCAACGTGTGATAAAATAGTTGCCTCCTCATTTCCATCCCAAAGCTAATGTGGTATTAGGCTATATTGAAAGCCTTACCATCCAGGTGGGTGAGAGTCCTGATGTGTTCTTCCCTAGTCAGATTATGGCTGGTGCACTGTGTGCAGTTCTGGACACATTTTAGGAAAAACATAGACAACCTGGAACATTTCTAGAAAGAGAGTTTCCATGGCATGGTAGCATGCCATATGAGGACTGGTTGAAGAAAGTGGTGTCGTTTAGCCTGGGACTTCACAATGAACCTTCAAGGGAGTATGACAGCTATCTTTGATTATTTGAATGACTGTCATGTAACAGGGGAGATTGGGCTTATTCTGCGTGGTACAAGAAGGCAGAACAAGAAGTGCAGGGGGGAAGTTGTGAGGAGGTAGATTTGGGCTCTATGCACAATCAGTTAGAGGTACCCCAAAGGAGGAGGAGTTGCTTTGGAAGGTTTTGGTCTCCCCCTTATTTGATATCCTCAAGCAGACTAGATGACCACTTGTCAGGTGGATTATAGAGAAGATTCTTGTTTACTCATGGGGTCTCTGAGGAACTATCCGATTGAGATTCTGTGATTATATGATTCTGTGAGATTCCCTAGGGCTGAGTTTGTTTAATTCATGCCGTTAGTGACTGGAGCGATGTATGTAAGCAAGGAGGTGTTGCCTGATAATCACTGGATAGAAATCTTAGTGGAGTGAGGGAAATTTGTACTTCACTTTTTTTTTTCAGTTACTAAACATTTATTAAACATCTAATATGAGCTAAACTTGTGGAACAGTGGAAAGGACAGTGGTTTCTAAAATGACTTCTGATGTGTGACCTGTGTGACCTGGGACAATCTATTTAACTTTCCTGGGTCTCAGTTTCTTAATCTGTAAAATGAGAGATTTGGACTTTCTGAGGCCCCTTCTAGCACTATCTAGATTCATGATCTTGTGATACCCCCTTTGGGGTTCCCATTCTTTGAACTTCCAAAGAGGAAGCACCCTCAAGACTTAGTTATCGCCTTACTTTGATTTTTTTGTTGTTGTTCAGTCATTTTCCATCATGTTCCACTCTTCATTGCCCTATTTGGAGTTTTCTTGGCAAAGATACTGGAGTGGCTTGCCATTTCCTTCTTTAGCTCGTTTTACAGATGAGGAAACTGAGGCAAACAGGGTTAAGTGACTTACCCACTGTCATACAGCTAGTAAATATCTGAGGTCTGATTTGAACTCATGAACATGAGTCTTCCTGATTTCAAGCCCAGTGCTTTATCCATTACGCCACCTAGCTGCCAACAGAGTGACAATAATCAACTACGGATATACTAGTATAGAGAGGGGCCAGTATCTTGTTTTAGTGCTACCCCTTAAGGCTCTCAACAATCAGGCTCCACCAGGTATTCAATCTTACCTCTTATTACCCAGACTTTCTTTCACTGTCTATCTCGTCTCTTGCCTGTCCTGTGGAACAGGCCACGTACACTCCCTCCCGACCTCAAGGTTTTGGTCATGCTATTCTTCCTAGTTGCAATTGCCTTCATTTTCTGATACCTGTCTCTAAATCCTACCTATCCTTCAAACTCAAGTTTCACTTTTTCGAACTGTTATAACCCTTCTTGCACATGCCACAGAAAGGTGTAGTTGTTCAAAGTCTCTGTGGTGTTTGAATTTCCTCCTCCCTGTTCAGGTCACCACTACCTCTACTAGGATAGGTAGGAGATCATTTCTTGGGGTCTGTGGATATGGAGAAGAAGGACTAACCTATTATATTATATCCACGACAAATGAAAGCCAAGAAGCTGCCAATTTCCCAAACTGTCAGTCTTAGGAAAAGGAAAAAAAGGGACAAATTCTAAAAAGGGAGGGGGAGAAAAATACAAAGGGACAGATGGGCCATTTTTAGAATAGAGTCTAGGGTGTGAAAATTTTGTTGCATTTTATTTGGAACCTGAGATCTGAGCACCTTATTCATTCTCTGGTTAAACCACTCTTTGCTAAAAAAAATCTTCACTGGCTTCCCATTGGCCTCTGGAGTGAATCTCAAGTAACTTTACCTGCCATTCAATGCCATCTACAATCTGGAGCTATCTTACAACCCTCTCTCATGCGTTTCATGCTCCTGCCAAATTGGGCTACTCTCTCACAAACCCAGAAGACACAGCATTGGTCTTCCTGGGTGCCTTTATTCAGTTTGTCCTCTACGTTTGGAATGGCGGGTGCCATTTGCCTATTGAGTCTGTAGTCAACTTCATAAAGTCTTCCCTGATTTCCCCCTGGCTCCAGACAATGACAACCTCACCCCTTGGATCAACCACGTCATTTGGTTTGTATCCTTTAATGCTTGTATGAATTTCATATTATAAGCATTTGTGTTTGTATCTTATTTCCCTGTTAGACTACAAACTCCTCTGTAATAATGACCCTGTCTTCTCTTCTAGACCCTCTCACAGAGACTCTCTCTGTACAGAGTGGGCACCCAATAAATTTTTTTTAAGAATTGTACTTTTTCTTTGTACTGTGGAGGTAGCATGGTAACATGTAAAGAACATCGAGCTTGGAATCAGGAGAGACCTGGGTTCAGATACCAGCTCTGATACTTTACTGGCTGTATTACCATGGGTAACATCACTGAGACCACTGAGGTTTGGGAATCTCTACAAGATGGAAATCATCATAGAAACACATTACTGAAAGTTTCTAGTACAACTTGTTCCTTCACAAGAAGTCCCTCTACCACACACCTAACAAGGAGTCATCCAGATTTTGCTTGAAGACTTCCATCAAGGGGAAACCCCATATTTTCCCACGGCATCCCATTCCACTTTGAAATAGCTCTAACTGGTTGAAAGTTTTTCTTTCTATCAAGCCTAAATCTACATTTCAGCAATTTTTGTTTGTTCCTAGGGACCAGGTACAGTAAGACTAGTCTTCTATTCCACACAAAAGTCATTCATATATTTGGAGACAACTTTTAGGACCCTGAAGCCTTCTCTTCCCCATGCTAAACAACTCCAGGTCTTTTAACTGATTGTTCTATGATATGATATTGATAGCACTTCTCTCTGGATACTTTTCAAGCTTATCAGTGGTTTCCCTAAAGGCTTCACCCCAAAAGGTACACAACACTTCATATGGTTTGAGCAGGGCAGAGGACAGCAGAATTATCACCTCCCCGCTCCTTCTGGACATCACACCTTTCTTAATATAGCCTATAATGTAATTGGCAGGTAGGTGGCACAGGAGACAGAGTACTGAGGGTGGAATCGGGAAGACTTCTTTTCCTGAGTTCAAATCTGGCCTCAGACACTTACTGTGTGACCCTAGTCAAGTCACTTAACCCTGTTTGCCTCAGTTTTCTCATCTGTAAAATGAGCTAGAGAAGGAAACAGGAAACCACTCCAGTATCTTTGCCAAGAAAACTCCAAATGAGGTCACAAAAAGTCAGATACAACTGAAAAGACTTAACAACACATAACATAATTAGCTTTTTGGCTGGCTATTTTACATACAACAGAAAGGGATTTTTGTGATGTAGGTGAATGCTTTTAATTATAACATTTGATCTTGCAAAAATCTTAATGGACAGTGGAAGAACCAGGAATCTCGGTGGGTGGAAATTTTGTACTTGAATTTAATATTTATAGCACCTACCTCATAGGACTGTTGTGAGAATCAAATGAGGGAATGTGCATAAAGTGCTTTGTAAACTTTAAAGTGCTATGGAGCACCTACCATGTGCTGGGTACCGTGCCAAGCACCTCCAGATTCTGCTGTTTTCACTCTGTGTCGTCCATACAAGTCTTCCAGTGCTTCTCCAAATTCTTCACGTTCTTCATAGAACAAAAATGTCCCATTATGTTCTTAAGCCATCATATATTCAGACATTCCCTAGTGAATAAGCCCATAGCTTGTTTTGCTATTAGAAAAGGTGCTGCTATGAATATTTTGGCATATATGGAACGTTTCTTTCTGTCATTGACCTCCTTGGGGGGTAAACTTAAGAGTATATCAAAGGATCAGCATAGCGATTTCCTGCATAGTTCCAGATTGTGGCAAGATCCTATAAAATCAGGGTCAGTAAAACTAAACCTCAGAATGAGCTGAGAGGCTCATAAGGAAAGTTGAGGAAAATAAAAACGAATTTTTAAAAGCTACATTACAGAGCATTTTGGGGCAAGGGGGGGGGGCGGGAAGGGGAGAGGAGAACCAAAGAAAGAATGGAATTATGTGGTGGATAATTAACAATAGTCACTATAGCTTCAGCAAAACCAAGTCATGCCAGACTAACCTTATTTGCTTTTTGGACCAGGTTATTAAACTATGAGATCAAGGAATGCCATAGATATAGTATACTTAGATTGTATACTGTCACTAAACTGAATTACTTGCCATCTGGGCCATTGGGCTTTACCATATACCCTGAAGCCAAAGCCACTTGTATTTTTATCTCCTTCTACTAGAATGCAATCTGCTTGCAGGTATTTCTAGAGCTTAGCACATAATAAATGCTTTTTTTATTCTTTCATTTTATCAAAGCATTTGATAGAATGTCTCATAGTGTTCCTGTGAAAAAAATAGAGATCTGTGAATTAGAAGATAATATAATTAAATAAATTGAGATCCAACTAAATGGCAGAGAGTTTTTGTTAAGACAAATTTGGCAAGAGGTCTCCAGTAGTGTGCCTAAGGGATCTATGCTTGATTTTGTGCTACTTAACATTTTTATCAGTGACTTGGACAAAGGGATAGATGGCATGCTTGTCAAGTTTGCATATGATATAACTAGGAGGAACAGGAAATATACTGGATGACAGATTCAAGACTTAAAAAGATGTTATTAGGTTAGAACATTGGACTGAATCTAACTAGATTAAATTTAATAGATAGAAATGTAAAGTCTTACACTTGGCTTAAAATTTGACTTCCTGTGTACAAGATAGGGGAGGAATGGTTAGTGAACAAATTGTCTGAAAAAGATATGGGGGTTTTAGTGGACTACAAGCTCAACAGAAATCAGAAATGTGTTTTAGAAGAAAAAAAGAATTAATGATATCTTGGGCTACATTAAGGGAAGGATAGCTTCTAGGAATAAAGAGGTGTGGGTCCAGCTGTATTCTGTCCTGGTCAGACTTCTGAGATTTCTAGTTTAAGGTCACTAATAAAGTGGAAAGTATCCAGGAGAAGGCAACCAGGATGGTGGAAGGCATTGAGTATCTATAATTTGAGAACCCACTGAAGGAAATGTGGGTGTTGAGCCTAGAGAAGAAAAGGTTCAGGGGGAACATGATAGCAGTCTTCATGTGTTTGAGAGGTTCCCATGTGGAAGATGATTAGACTTGTCCTTTTGGATCCCTAGGGTAGAATTAGGAGTAATAGGGGCAAAATGCAAAAGATAAAAATTTAGGTTTGATGTTAGGAAAAACTTCCTATAAGTTAGAGTTTCCAAAAGTGGAATTGGGGCAGGTAGGTGGTGCTGGCCCTGGAGTCAGGAGGACTTGAGTTCAAATCCAGTCTCAGACTTACTAGCTTAGTGACCTTGGGCAAGTCACTTAACCATAATTGCCTCAGTTCCTTATCTGTAAAGTAATGATACACTGGAGGAGATGCAAACCACTCCAGTGTCTTTGCTAAGAAAACCCCAAATAGGGTCACAGAGAGTCAGATACCACTGAAACGACTCAAAAACAGCAGCAACAAATTGAATTGGCTGTCTGGAGAGGTCATTGGTCCCCTCTTGTTGGAAGTCTTCAAGCAGAGGTTGCCAATCTCTTGTTGGTTATGTTGTAGTGATTTCTGCTGGTATGGACTGGAGTAGCCTGCTGCTACAGTCTCTTCCAACTCTGAAATACTGTGATCCCAGGATTCCATGAGCCTATGGATCTGTGGACCTGAGATTCTGTTTTCCAGAATAGTTGAACTAATTCCCCAACTCCACCAGAAATCACTGGTGTACCTTTCACTTGAGAAGTTGGTGGTCAAAGTGATGGCTAAACATGTCTCCAGAGGTCCTTTGATGAAGTATGTTAGAGAAAGAGAAAAAGGACCCTTAGTGACCCCATTTGGAGTTTTCTTGACAAAGATACTGCAGTGGTTTGCCATTTCCTTCTTCAGCTCATTTTACAAATGAGGAAACTGAGGCAAACAGGGTAAAGTGACTTGCCCAGGGTCACACAACTAGTGTCTGAGAGTAGATTTGAACTCAAATCTTGCTGATTTCAAGCTCAGCACTCTATCCACTTCGACACCTAGCTGCCCTAAGTGACACAAGGTACAGAGACATACATTTTTGAACATGATTATCACATAGTTTTGTTTTTCTTGATTGGGCTCATTTGTTACAAGGGTTCCTTCCCTTCCCCTTCTCTCTGGAGGAAGGCTGGGGTGGGGAGGGGGTGGTTGGGTGGCAAGGTGTGTGTGTGTGTGTGTGTGTGTGTGTGTATGTATGTATGTATGTATGTGTGAGAGAGAGAAAGAGAGAGAGACAGAGAGAAAGAGAAAGGGAGGGAGGGAATTAACAATAATGACACTAAAAAAGACCATTGAAATGTGGATTTTTAAAAATAAAGATAACATAAGAAAATTCATAAGGACAGTTTTGAAAGTAATGTATAGAATTTTAAAAAGTAATCTTTGTGAAATAGAGACTTAATTTCACATAGAATTTTTTCTTTTTGTGTATGGAAAGCCTTCCTTTTTGGTGTTTAAGTTCAGAATAAAAAAAATAAATGAGCATGTACATTTCTTACCACACCCTGGATTATTTGATCTTTTACTTTCTTTGTCAAATTGAAGGAAATGAAGTAATAACTTGGTGTTATTTTAATCAGCATTTCTCTGATTATCCGTGGGGAAAATGGCCTTTTTGACCTTGAAATGTCTTCAGAGTTCCATTAGGGCTGCTAGAATGGAGTGGGGTCAGGGTTTCCCCTACACGTCAGCAAAAGTTGGCAAGGGTCTGCGTTTGCTTTGGGGCTCCCTAACCCCAGATAGAGGAAACATGAGGTCTCACAGGTCAATGAATTCTCTCCTGTTTCATAGCTCCTGACTGACCTTGCTTCTCTGATGTTGGATGAAGCTGGGGAGATCCTGATGGCCTCCAAATGGCATTTAACCTTGTAATTCACTTCAGAGCCCTGAACATTTGGAACTATTCGAGAAAAGTTGCTAAACTGTTCATACCCTTCTATCCATCAACTCTGCCACAGAATTTATATCCCAAGGAGGTCACTGACTACTCTAGAAAGCAAGGATCCACATGTACCAAAATATTCACAGCAGTACTTTTTTTTTTTGGTAAGAGCAAAAAGCTGGAAACAAACTCTGACTGTAGCCTTTGGTGAACAGCTAAACAAATGGTGGTATACACACGTAATGGAATATTACTGTATTTATTTGGGGCAAGAGAGGAAACTGTAGGGGTCAGAGAGCTGGCCTTGGAGTCAGGATGACCCTGGGTTCACGTCTGCCTCTGGCATACTCTGTGACCACGGAAGTCCCTTATAACGTCTCAATGCCCCCATCCACATTTTGTTACCCATCCACATTTGTTCTGGGAATTCTTTATAAAAATGAAATCATGGGTCAGGGCAGAAAAAAAGAAGTTATGGGTAAGGGGAAAGGAAGCCATGGTGTGATGAAGAGAGTACTGAATGTGCAATCTGGAAGTCACAGGTTCAAATCTCACCCCTGACATAAGTTAACTTAAACTCATTTGGGCATGAGCCAGCTCTCCAAGATATCAGTTCTAAGTTGGGAATCTGCATAGGTGAAGGGATTTTCCCTAACATCGAAATCAGCGATCTCTGATGTATCGATTGATGGTACTACAAGGTGGTGTGGTTCAAAGACAGATGTGACACAGACCACACTGTTCTCCCGGGACTTAATAAAGAAGGAAATGGCATGCACCCAAATAATTATAACACAGGGTAATGTGTGATAAGAACAAGGGAGAAGTCCACAAAGTTCTGTGAGGAACTGGAGGAGGGAAAGCTCATTTTTATCTGGGGTGTGGAGGAGGAGGAGGAGAAGGAGAGGCAAAGGAGGGCTTCCTGGAGGAAGTGGCTCCTAGATCGAGCCTTGAAGAACGAAAGAATCCTCAATGGCCCTGGATGTGGAGGAGTCCAATGTAGGCAGAGCTGAATTTGAGTTACACTGGAGTGTTTGGAGCTTTCTCTCAGGGTGCCAGCCTTGGAAGGGGGTGTCTCTTCCCAGTCACACACTGCAAGTACGAGGAGGATGGCTTTCCCATTGCTCCTTCCTTTG
This sequence comes from Petaurus breviceps papuanus, assembly GCF_028583685.1. Classification (NCBI taxonomy): domain Eukaryota; kingdom Metazoa; phylum Chordata; class Mammalia; order Diprotodontia; family Petauridae; genus Petaurus; species Petaurus breviceps. Next base: position 3,005,135 of record NW_027186492.1, on the reverse strand, counting down.
GCTTACTCTGTTCTTCTGCTGGGGGGATTAGCCTCCACCCTGAGGCTCTATCCTTTTCCTCCCAGGGATTGGAGGGGGTATTGCTCATGGAATTTCCCCATCTTTGATTCCTCCCAGGCATTACCTAGAGGCAAGGAGAAGTACAAGAATGTCATGGACTTCTCCCAGAGATTGTACCACTTGAGGCTTCCATAACTCCTGGGGTTTCTGGTGAGCCTCTACCGACCTCCCTTCCTCCCCACCTCCTCTAAGGAGCTGTCTACACAACTTTACCCAAAGGGATGGGCTGTCCCCTTCTGACTCTTCCCTGGGCTTGCCTCCAGGGACCTTAGCATGGTATATTGGGAAAGAGTGCTGGATTTAGAATCAGAGAACCTCCCAGTTCTAGAATCAAGGGTCAGAGGTGGGGAACCTACAGCCTCAAGGCCACATGTAGCCTACTAGGTCCTTGGGGACAACCTTTTGACTGAATCCAAGTTCTACAGAACAAATCTTTTTATTAAGGGGATTTGTTCTATGAAGTTTGGATTCAGTCAAAGGTCTGCACTTGAGGACTTAGAGGGTCACATGTGGCTTCGAGGTCCCAGGTTCCCCACCCCTGTAACATTCTAAGGCTACACTGTGATCCCACTCTGGTTCCCCATCCCCTGCCTTTTGCTTTAAGATTCTGACTCCTCCATAGAGCTGCTCAGGGAGAACAGGTTCTATGGGGAAAACTGTCTTGGGTGCTCCCTATCTACTCCACCTCCCACCAATCCTTGCCTGATTTGACCTGAGGGGCGATTTTCCTCAGCCTCTTCCTTTCCCTCTTTCTTCCTCCCAGGGGGTGGTTGGAGGAATGCACTTGACCCTTTGGGGAGGACTGTATTCAGTATGTCCCCATTCACCGTGCCAACTTTGCTCCAGGCTCCAAATTGCTTAGTCCAAGCAAGGGGGACAGTGAGTGAAGATGTAGCTGAGAGATAGCAGGAGGAGAACAGAGGAAGAATTATGTTTGGCTGGCGTAATACATGACCTATGAATGAGGAAAGGCCAGAAATATAGGTAGAGGGGCAGAGTGGAAAGAACGCTTCCAGGAGGAGTCCTGGACAAGAGCCAGCGGTCTGCCAGCTTTGTGACCTTAAAAAGAGTCCCTTCATATCTGTGAACCTCAGCAAAATGAGGACCACTGTCATTTTCCATGATTGTTGCAAAGAAAGCACTTTGTAAAACCTTAAACAGTTAAATAATTAAATAAGACTGAGTCAACTGTTCCAATGATCCAAGAAGAACTCTCTGTATCCCAAAGAAATAGGAAAGAATGCCTCAGAAACTGGAAATCCAACAGCTGCTAAAATGTAGTCGAGTGCTTATAACCACCGTTCCTCATTTGTACAAAGGAATATGCTCATTGTCTGCTCAAATCTGAACTCCAAGCTTTTTAGAAAGTTTGACAATTTGAATGAAATCAACTCCTCTTAATTCCAGCACCTGCCCTCTTTTAATTATTTGCTATTTACTCTTGCATATAGTTTGCTTTGTATATATTTGTTTATATGTTGTCTCCTCTATTAGACTGTAAGCTCCTTGAGGGCAGGGTCTGTCTTTTGCCTCTTTTTGTGTCCCCAGCACTTAGCATGCTTGGCACATAGTAGGTGCTTAATAAATATTAGGGCAGCTGGGTGACACAGTTGATAGAGTCCTGGGCCTGGAGTCAGGAAGACTCATCTTGAGTTCAAATCTGGCCTCAAGACACTTGCCAGCTGTGTGACCCTGTCACTTCACCCTGTTTGCCTCAGTTTCCTCATCTGTGAAATGATCTGGAGAAGGATATAGCAAACCACTCCAGTATCTTTGCCAAGAAAACCCCAAATGGGGGCACAGTCGGATGTGACTGAAACGACCAAACAAGAACAACAAATAAATATTGGTTGATTGTATTTGAATGAATTCAAATTTGTATGAATGTGAACTATTAAAAAGTCAGTTTGTGGAAGGCACTGAATGCTAGCATCAGGAGTTTATTTACTTGACATCAGAAAGTCACTCACGGAAGGCTTTTGAGTAGAGGAATGATTGATTCAGAGTCTTAAGTTGGGAAGATTACAAATGTGACTGTGTGAAGGATGGATTAGAGCTAGCAGGAAGGCCACTTCAGAGGTTTTTTATTACAAGAGCTAAAGAGAAGAAAGTGGTTGACAGGAGGTGAATTGGAGAGATGTTGTCAAGGCTTCTTCTGTTGGGTGGCAGGTTCATATATGTGAATATGAGCTATGCGCCATATTCTCCTATTAGAATGTGAACTACATGAGGGCAGGGGTTTTATCATATCTTATTATTTTGTGTCTCCCTCAGTGGCTTCAAAAATATTTGTTAGGTTTCTTTTGAACTTAACCGCAGATTCCTAGTGGGGTGAGGTGGGAAGGAGCTAATGATTACAATTCTTTTATGTTCTTCTCCATCCTCCTTAGTTCTTGGACTGTTTCAGGATACGGTAAAGGTGCTCAGGAAATGAAAGGGACTTACTTCTTAGGTCAAGTAGTCCAACCCTCTCCTCTTACAGATAGGGAGCTTCAGCCTAGGGAGTGCCCAAGGTCACTCCCCTATATGTCTTATCTCACCCTATTAGAATGGGAGCTCCTTGAGAATGTAAGTGAGGACTGTGTTGTTTTTTCTCTGTATTCCCAGTGTTCAGCACAAGGCTAAGACACAAGGTGCTCAATAAATACTTTTTCATTCATTCACTTGTTTATTTATTCAAACAGATGAGTCAAGGGCAGCTAGGCAGCACAGTGGATAGTGCACCCAGCCCTGGAGTCAGAAGGACCTGAGTTCAAATCTGACCTTAGACACTTAGTAGCTGTGTGACCCTGGGTAAGTCACTTAACCCTGATTACCACCCCAAACAACAGCAAAAACAAATAAAAACACAGATGGGTTTAAGTAGCAGAGGTCAAACCCAGGTCCTCTGACTCCCAATATGAAACTCAGTTTCCTCATCTGTCAAGTAGGGATAGCTAATTCTAATTATATCTCATAGTGCTCCTGTAGGGAAAGCAATTTATAAGCCTTAATGGGTTATATAAATGTGAGTTATTGGTCAGTATTATTGTCTCTGGGTCTTAAACTAGGGACAAGATGCATGTGGGAGTATACTCTCAAAAGCAAGAAGCCTTGAGGACATACTTCTACCATAACTTTCCTCCTGGAGTTTATTCTCAGTCCTCTTCCTCACAACCAGAGCCCATTCTTTCTAACTGGAGCCCTTAATTATGGGAAGGGGAAGGGAATAAACATTTATATAACACCTACTACATGCCTGCACTAAGTACTTAGCTTTACAAATATTATCAACTTGAGTCAAAAGAACCCTGCAAGGCAGGTGCAATTATTAATCTTCCCATTTTGTAGTTGCAGAAACTGAGGCCAAGAGAGGTTAAGTGACTTGCCCAGGGTTATAGAGCTACTAAATGTCTGGGGTCCCATTTGAACTCAGGTCTTGCTGTCTCAGACCCAGCTTTCTATCCCCTAGCTGTCTTACCCAGCTGTGGTCCTCTTCCAGCTAGATGTCATCTCCACTTCATGCCTTCATGACTGGGTCTTGGGTTATTGTCACAGCAGGTCTCAGTAGGGTCCATTCCTGACTTTCCCATTTTCTGGGTACAGAGAGATGGGTCTCAACATCCCCATACCCTAAAGTTTCCTGTCTCTGTTCAGTTTCCTAAAGCCTGGGTTCTGAACTCTGCCCTGATCCAGTCTTTCCTCTCCCTCCACCTATTTCATTCATTCATTGCTCAAAAGAGGCAATGTCTTTCATTCTCTCCAGTCCCTTTACCCCTCACTTTTAGGAGTGGGACAGAGACCCATCCAAGTGCTTCAGACAGTTTTGTCCCCATAGAAGGCAAGGATCTAGAACCAAGAGAAGGAATGGGGCAAGTCCAGGACTGACGCAGTCTCTTCTTCCTCTATTTCCAAGAAAACACTAGGAAACACTTGCAGCATGAATGAATAAATGAAAAAGCATTAATATATTACACATAATATTTATTAAGCACTATGCTAAATGCTGGGGGATACAAAAACAAAAATAGTCCCTGACTAGAGGAACTTATATTTTTTTTGGAGGGGGAAAACAAGGCAATTGGGGTTAAGTGACTTGCCCAAGGTCACACAGCTAGTAAATGTCAAGTGCCTAAGGCCAGATTTGAACTCAGGTCCTCCTGATTCTAAGGCCATTGCTCTATTCACCTACCTGCCCTAAAACTTACATTTTAATGGTAGAAATAACCCACATAGTGGACTGGTGGCCAGGGAGGGGTATTTTGATTTGGAAAGTTATAGGGGTAGTGAGTAGAGACCTGACACAATTTTTTGAGTAGCATTGGAAATATTGATTTATTTGTGGTTCCAGATTAGATGCAGGAGAACATTAAAGTGTAAATTTCTTAAGAGTAGATACTGTAGGGGCGGCCAGGTAGCACAGCGAGTAAGAGTACTGGCTCCAGTGTTGGGATGACCTGGGGATCGAATCTGGGCTCAGACACTTAGCACCCACCCAGAAATACCTGGCCGTGTAACCTTGAGCAAGTTACTTAACCCTGATTGCTTTAAAAAAAAAGAGTAGATACTGTTTTTTACCTTTCTTTGTATCTCTAGTACTTAGTACAGGGACTGGCATACAATTGGTGCTTAGTAAATGTTTGCTGACTGAGTGAAGGTATGGGTGAGGTGACAGGGCAGGTGGGGAGAAGGGCTATATTTGGGCCATAGGTTAAGGGGTGAGGTGGGGTGCAGGGTTCGAGTTCTAGAGCTGAAAGGGTGACTGAACAAATTGGGGGATGGCTGGATGAATTACCATATATAAATGTAATAGAATATTTATTAACCCTTAAGAAACAATGAATATGAGAAAGTCTTGTATGAACTGATGCAGTGGTGTAAATAGAGTGGAGAAAACAATACATACAATGACTATAGCGTATACAATAGGTGCTTAATAAAGTCTTATTGAATGAATGACTATAAGTGAAAAGAATAATAAAACAAAGCTATGTAATTATAAATGACCAATTTTGGCCCCCAATGAGTGAAGGAAATACACGTTTTTTCTTTTGTTGAAAAGGCAGGAGGAACTACAGGTATGGAATGTTACCTACCTCGTCAGACACAGTCATTGTTTCAGTTGATTTAATGTAGCTGTTTTCCTTTGTCACAAGAGATGACTGAATGGGGGAAGAGAATATTCAGAATTGATTGTGATATTTTTCAAAAGCACATAAATGAAACTTTTCTTTTTAAAAGGAGATGCTGGGGGCAGCTAGGTGCCACAGAGGACAGAGCACCAGTCCTGGAGTCAAGTGGACCTGAGTTCAAATTCAGCCTCAGACTTTTTACTAGCTGTGTGACCCTGGGCAAGTCACTTAACCTGACTGCCTCAAAAAAAAAAGAGAAAGAAATAAAAGGAGATGCTGCGACATTGGTTTGAGGCAGGCCAGTACACAGGATAGAGGTCAATTATACAGGAAGGCCTCGGACTTCAGGATAGGACAAAAAGTAGCCTCTATTTCCCTTCTTGGATAAGCAGCTTCATTAGGAAGAACTCTTGGGAATGGTTCCAGACCACTCTGTGCCCAAGATTCCCAGCTGTCATCAGAGATTTGAAATTTTGCTGACACTGCTTATACATGGTACGGCTCTGGCTCAAGTCAGTCAGAAGACCTAGGCTAAAATCTCTCCTCAAAAACTGACTATGTGTGTATGACCCTGGACAAGTCACAGACCCCCTGGCCGTCGGAGAGGGGGTTAATCCTGTGTTCTACTCTTCCGTGAAGGACAGTGCATTTATACAACTGTCCTAGTCGGGCAAATGTACCAGGTGTACCCAGAGTTTATGGGGTGGGCATAGTGAAATGGTGCTGGAGAGGGAGCTGAAAGATTAGGCATAGGAAATGGGACAGGAAAATTGGAAAGGGTGGGGAGATCTAAGTGTCTGAGATCACATTTGAACTCAGGTCTGCCTGACTCAAGCCCAGCACTTTATACACTGCGCCACCTAGAGGCCTCTAAAGGAAGAGGAGAGAATCTTCAGACTATGGGCCAGTAAATTGGAGTCTGATCCCCTGCAACATTCTAGAATGAATTATTAAAGAGATAGTGAGTGAACATCTAGGAAAGGCTTTGAAGTTTACAAAGAACCAGTACAGTTTTATAAAAAAAACTCACCTTATTTCCTTTTATGACAGGGTCATACAGTTTACCTAGATTTTAGCAATGTATTTGATAAAGTATCCACATTATTTTTTATTTCCGATCTCATTTAAAAAATTTTTATTTTATTTTTTTGTAGTCCTGATTTGTTTCCCTCCCACTTCTCCCTCTCTCACTTATTAAGAAAGCAAGAAAAACAAAACCTGTTGGAAATCTTTATAGTCAAGGAAAACAAATTCACACATTAGGTGGATGGCTGTCCACTTGTAGGATATGTTGTAGTAGAGATTCCTTTTGGATATGAGTTGGACTAGATGGTCTCTGGAGCTACAATTCTGAGTCAAAGAGCACTGGTCTTGGGATCAGGAAGAACTAGGTTCCAATTCCACTACTTATAATGACAAGTTTTATGCCTGTGGACAAGTCATTTAACCTCTGAGCGTAAACTTTCTTATCTTGCAAAAGGGTGTATGTACTAATTGCACTACTAACCATATAGGGTTGCTGTAGGTAGCTGAATGGGGTAGTAGATGTAGCACTGCATCTGAGTTCAAATCCAGTCTCAGACGTTTACTAGCTATATAACCCTAAGCAAGTCACTTGTTTGTTGTTCATCCTATTTTCAAAGAGGACTAGCTTATTTTACAGATGAGGAAACTGAGGCAAACAGGGTGAAGTGACTTGCCTTGCTTCAATCCAATTCATTCGAAAGTCAAGACATCACCCCAGATGTCACTGGTCCTTTTTGAAACGGATGAATAACAACTTACTCTAATATCACAACTTCAACTTATTTGGCAGGATTGTCAGAGTATGACAAAAAAACAGTATAGTTTGAAGCTTAAAGCTGCACTCACCCTATATATACAAAGTGATTAAAGCCCAAAGCACTATGTGAATGTTAGCTGCAGCTGCTGCTGCTACTACCACCACCTCCCCCTCTCCTTCCAGTTCTTCCCCCTCCTCCTTCCCTTTCTTCTTCTCCTCCTCCCCCTTCTCCTCCTCCTTCTCTTTCCCTCTTCCTCCTCTATGTCCTCTTCCTCATTCTCTTCCTCCCCTTCCTTATCTTCTTCTTCCTCTCTCTTCCCCTCCCCACCTCACCTCCTCCCTTTTTATTCCCTCTCGTCCTTCTTATTCTCTTCCTCCCCCTTCTCCTCTCCTCCATTTTCTACTCCCTCTCCTCCTTTTCCCCCTCCTCCTCCAGAGGAAAAATTGAGACTGGTGACTTTGTACAGCCCTCCTCACTTAAGTCCAATTCATTTGCAAGCTATGGCATCACCTTCCTGATGCCATGGTCCTCTTTGAGAACAAAGGATAAACAATAACAATAACCTCCTCCACCTCCTCCTCTCCCTCCTCCCTTTTCTACTCCCCCTTCTCCTTTTCTTCCTCCTCCTTCTTCTCCTCCCCCTCCCCCTCGCCCCCCTCCTCCTCCTACTACCGCACCCTCTGCTGGTACCTTGTACCAGCTCCCATCAAACTGGATCTCAAAATTAACATCGGCAAGGTGGTAGACTTAGACTTGGAAGGGCTCTGTGGTCATCCAGTCCAGTCCCCTCACTTTATAGATGAAGAAGTTTATTTAATCATTTATTAAGCCCTGCTATGTACCAGGCACTGTGCTAAAGAAAAGCAAAACCAGTCCCTGCCCTCCAGGAGTTCACAGTCTAACGGGGGTTGGGGGAGACAATGTGCCAACATCTATGTTCTAACAGGATACAGACAAGATCCCTTGGAAATCATCTCAGGGAAGGCACCCAAATTAAGGAGGGCTGGGAAAAGCTTCTGGAGAAAGTGGTCTTTTGCTGAGATCGAAGGAAACCAGAGAAGCCAGGAGACTGAGATGAGGAGGGAGAGCACTGCAGGCAGGGGGACAGTCAGTGACAAGGCAGAGTCAGCAAGCAGAGGGTCTAGTAAGAAGAATAGCAAGGAAGCCAGTGTGCCTGGATTACTGAGTCTATGGAAAGGAGTGAGGTGTAAGAAGGCTGGAAAGATCTGGAAAGGGGCCAAGTTATGAAGGACTTTGGAAGGCAGATATTTGATTGATCCTGGAGGTAATAGGGAGCCACTGGAGTTTCTTGAGTAGGGGGTGATATGGTGATACAGTGCTTTAGGAAGACCAATTTGACGGTGGAGTGGAGGATGGACCAGAGTGGGGAGGGACTGGAGGCAGGGAGATCAACCAGCAGGCTGTTTCTGTAGTCCAGATGTGAGCTGATATGAAGGCCTGGACCAGACTGTCAGAGAAAAATGGGGAAGCATATAAAAGAGGTATTTTTTTTGGAGGGGGGAAGGCAGGGCAATTGGGGTTAAGTGACTTGCACAAGGTCACACGGCTAGTAAGTGTTAGGTGTCTGAGGTCATATTAGAACTCAGGTCCTCCTGACTCCAGGGCTGGTTCTCTATTCACTGCACCACCTAGCTGCCCCTAAAAAAGGTATTTTTAGAAATGACAGAACTTGACCATTGATTGGATATGGGGGGGGGTGTGTGGCAAGAGAGGGTGAAGAATCCAGGATGACACCCATATTGTCAGCCAGGGTAACTGAGACAATGTCAGTACTCCACACAATTTTAGGGAAGTTGGGGGAGGGGAAGGAGCGTTTGAAAGGGAAGATAATGAGTTCAGTTTTAGATATATTGAGTTTAAGATGTCTGAACAGGCAGCGGGAGATATGAGACTGGAGGTCAGCAGAAAGGTTAAGGGTCAGGGTTGGACAAGCAGGTCTGAGATACATGTACAGAGAGATGATAATTGAAAGCATGAAAGCTGATGTGATCAAGTGAATTAGAATAGAGGGAAAAGAGAAGCCATAGAGCTCTGGGGAATACCAATTGTTGGTAGGGTGATATGGATGAAGATAGAGAAAAGGAGACAGAATACACACACACACAAATGTGAATATGTATATATACATATATGTTTATATACACATGGCTCCACATACACATGTGTGCATGGTATATACAGTCATACGTGTGTATGCATGTATATATATGCATATGTGTGTATATATGGGTATGTGTGTATCTATATCTATCTATCTAAAGAACTAGAAGAGAGAAGTGTCACAAAAACCTAGAGAGAAGAGAATATCACGGAGAAGTGGATGATTAACCATGTAAAAGGCTGCAGAGAAGTCAAAAAGTATGAGGACTGAGACAAGGCCATTAGATTTGATGATTGAGAGATCCTTAGTAACTTTAAAGAGAGTAGTCGTTTTAGGTGAATGATAAGGTTGGAAGCTGGACTGCAGAGTTAAGAGTGTGAGAGGGAAGGAAACGGAGGCATTATTTATACTCCATTTATAGCCAAATAAAAAGGGGCAGAGATGGACAATGGCTAGTGGGGATGAATAGTTCAAATGAGGGTTTATTGAGGATGGGGGAGAAACAGGCATGTTTAAGGCAGTAGAAAATCAGCCGGGATACAGGGAGTGATTGAAGATTATCCAGAGAGTAAGGCTGACAAAAGGAAGCAGTTCACTGGAGAAGACTGGATGGTACAGGATCAAGCAGAGAAGTTAGCCTTGGCAAGGAGAAGGGCCATCTCAATATGGGAGCCATGTGGGTGGTGTGGGGGAAGAGGAAGGGAGAATAGAGAGCTCTTAGGAATGGCCTCCATTCTTTTTTCAGTGAAAGATGAAGTGAGGTTCTCAGAAGAGACAGTTGTAGGGAAGGGAAGCCATGGGGAGTTTATGAAGGTATTTTTCATACCTTTTTAGAAAGGCTTTTGCAGTGAGTGGGATAGGGAATTGATTAGGAAGGTGTTAAATTGCTTTGCCACATCAAGGGTTTGGCTGAGATTATATGATATAAAGTCAGTCCAGTATTATGACTTTTTCCAGAAGGTCAGAGAGAATAAGTAGTGAAGATGGGATTTGAACTCGAGGCTTTTGAATCCCAGTCCAACAATCTTTTCACTGCTCCTTGCTTCCTCTTATCTTTTAGAAGCTTCCCTAATCTTCATAGTCTGGGAAGGAACTTTAATAATTATTTTACATGAATCCCATTTTACAGATGAGAGAACTAAAGCTTTGGCTTGCCCAAAGTTAATTCAATTATATTCAGAAAATACTTGAGTGTCTATTATGTAGCAGGTGTTGGGAAATAGGAAACAAAAGCTAAATGACCCCTGGTACTAGGGAGTTTACACTATACTGGGGGAACATGTATATCAGGGGTGAGGAACCTGTGACCTTGAGGCCCTGATGTATATGTAACATAATGTAAATAAATATAAATCATGTACATATTGGGGTGGGGAAACAACTTGGGAGATTAAAAAAAACTTACATAAGAGGTGGCACTTGAGTTGAGCCTTGAAGTCAGCCAGGAGTTCTAAGATGCCCTCTAAATGAGGAGGGCATTCTGGGCATGGGGAACAGCCCAGGAAAAGGAATGGAGGTGAGAAATGGGATGTCGATAATGGTCAATAGACCAATTAGGCTGAAATACAGAATGAGTGAGCAGGATAATGTGTAATAAGCCTGGAAAGGTAGATTATAAGCAGATTGTGAAGGACTTTGCATTTTATATTATAGGCAAATAGGAAGACACAAGTTTCTTGAGCAGAGGAATGACATGGTCAGAGCTGTGTTTTTTTGGTTTTAGTTTTTTTCCCTCTCTTTTTGGAGGGGGGAAGGAATGGCATTTGGAGTTAAGTGACTTGCCCAAGCTCACATGGCTAGTTTTAAGTGTCTGAGGACGGATTTGAACTCAGGTCCTCCTGGCTCCAGGGCTGGTGCTCTATTCACTGTGCCACCTAGCCGCCCCCAGACCTGTGTTTTAAGCATATCAGTTTGGCAGTTGTTTGGAGGATGGTTTTGAGAGGATGCAGGTTGGATGCAGACTATTGTAGGAGGGTAGGGGAAGGAGAGAGAGGAAATTCTGAATTCAAAAGTTATAATGACCAAATGTAAAAAATTGTTTTTACATGTAATTAAAAAATCTAAAACACATTCTTTATAAAAAGAAAAGAAGAAAAAAAAGACTATTCCAGTTGTCTAGTCTTGATTTGTTGGGGGCCTGTGTTAGGGTGGTGGCTGTTTGTACATGCAGAGAAAGGGGCAGATGGAGGAGATATGGTAGACATGCCACCATCAGTGGGCAGTATGTGACTGACAACACAAATGTGGCCAGAATCAGATTAAAATATAATTCTTATCTGATTTTAATGTCTTAATAAAAAATAAATATATGAACATGTGATTTTCTGAGTCCATATGCGGCCCACAGGCAGTTTGGGGGTGTCTCCCTCTGTCCATTTCTGAGTTTGACACCAGTGTTGTAAACAAGTCTTGGCAACTGGTTGGATATGATGGGGCGGGAGAGTGGTGAGTGAAGACGAAGAACCTAACTCAGGAAGTTAGGAAGAGGGCTGGGTGCAGATAGAAAGATAACCTGCTTCAGAAACGTTAAGTTTGAGATCATCACAGCATCTTGTGACATTTATCAAACCTGCAGGTGAATATGAAGTTGAGAGAGAGACCTGATATGCTGTACAACAGAATCAGTATCTAAAAAGATCTCGGTCTGAAACGATGGATGAAATCTAATAAGGTGAAATTTAGTGGAGAAAAATGTAAAGTGCCACAGTGCCTTATAGTGGAGAAAACACTAGCTTTGAAATCAGGATACTAGGGTTCAGAGCCAGACTCTCCTACTTACAAACTGAGTGATGCTGGGCAAACCACTTAACCAATCCAGTCTTCAGTTACCTCAGTAAAATGGGGGCAGTCAGACCAAATGACCTCTAGGCTTCCTTGGGTTATTAAGATCACCTGCACCTGTATAGCATTGAGGAGGCAGATGTGATTAGACAATAGCGACAATTAGACAGTGAGTGACAATTAGGACTAGAACTTTGGTTCCCTGCCTCCCTCATCTTCTTTCTGCTACTTCATTAGTAAACATTTATGGAGACCTGCTAGACAAAAGAAAGGCCCAGACAGAGCTCGGCCAAGAAAGCAAAGAAAGGGCTAATTGTATTTTAAACCTTATTCTAAGTGTCTAGTGAAAGACTGTCCAGTTATAGGAATTTCCACTTCAAATGAGTAGAGAAGTTCTTTTTTTGAGACAAGGGCCCCTCCGTATTCACTCCTTTTTTTGAAGGACCACATAGAATCACAGAGCTGCAAGGGACCTTTGGGGTCACCTTTGAGGTCAATCTTTTGTTTTATAAATGGAGAAACTGAGTTCAGAGAAGGGACTATGTCACTCTGGCAGAACTGCAATTCAAATCCAGAGATTCTGACTCCAAAATCAAGATTTTTTCCAGTAGAACAAGAGGCATTATCTAAACTTCAGGCAAGCCCCAGAGATGAAATGGACTTATTGGGGTAAGCTGTTAGCCCTTTGCTCTGAAGAGGACCAATGACATCATGGGGTGCTCGACTTGAGCAGAGTTGTGCAAAGTTGTCAGTCTCACTCTCTCTACCAGAACCATCGAAGTCCAGTGGGAAGAAAAAAGTCAAGATGGCCAGTGATGGATGACCCAGGATACAGCAGATGATCTTGTTGTCTTCCATGTTTGACCAAGTTCTAAGTGCTCCACATTGCCTGCTTTGGCCACCTTCATGACCAGGGGAAGTCTTCACATGCTTGAAGTAGACATCCCCCTAACTCACCAATGGGTTTAAAGCTTGTCTGTTACCCTCAACCTGGTTTAGCCCATCTGCCAAGAAGGTTTTACTGGGGTATGGCTGCTGTGCATGTTACAGCTTCCTGGAGCCACGGATGAGAGCTGGGTGACAGCTTGCCTGGGCTCACATTGCTATTAATTGTCTAAAGTCTCCTTCCTTCCCTTTCTCCCTCCCCCCCTCCCTCCCCCCCCTCCTTTCCTCCCTCCCTCCCTCCCTCTCTCCCTCTCTCTCTCTCTTTTCTTTCACTAAACCTTAGACCCCGTTCACTCAGAAGCTCATAGATTGGACCACAATAGGTCCCTACCCAAGCTCCACTGAATGGCTGTATTTTGGGCCCTCCTGGCTTAGAGTGAATGGTAACTGTTTCTATTTGGAACAGCAACCCAGAGGGTCTTCCCCTCCCAGCTTGATTTTTTTTTCTTTTCTCTAATTAAAGGGGCCATCCCTTGACTACTCACTTCTTAAAGAGGTCTATTCACTGAATGGGCATTACCTCACTCTAAGTGAGTATGTGAAAAGGCCTTAGCCTAAAAGGGCCAGGGTCTCCTATTACATCCTGGGCCATCTCTAGTCATCCTGATGAATATCCAGTCACTGGATCCAGATGGCTCTGGAGGAGAAAGTGAGGCTGCTGACCTTGCACAGCCGTCCCTCACTCAAATCAAAGTCAACTGCAAGTCAGGTCATCATTTTCCTGATACCATGGTCTTCGAAAACGAAGGACAAACACCACACAAATTCAGATTTGAACTCAGGAAGATGAGTTTTCCTGACTCCAGGACTGGCACTTTATCCATTGAGTCACCTACCTGTTCCATATCTGAGAAGGGCATGTCTTTTTTTTTTTTTTTTTGCTTTTTGGCAGGGGGAAGGCAGGGCAATTGGGGTTAAGTGACTTGCCCAAGGTCACACGGCTAATAAATGTTAAGTATCTGAGGTCAGATTTGAATTTAAGTCCTGATTCCAGGGCCAGTGCTCTATTCACTGCACCACCTAGCTTCCCCAAGGGCATGTATTTTTAAAAGATGTTTTACTTATGTTTTTATATAAGTTATTTCCCACCTTCCCTCTCTAGATTAAGCTTTCCCTTGTTATAAAGAAAAACTAAGTAAAAACATCCCATATGTAGTGACCATACCTAACAATGTATGCAATATTTTGTTCTAATAGCTCACCACCTACTTCCATGAGAAGATATGGCTTTTTTCATTCTCTTCTCTGGAGCCATTACTAACTTTTCAATTAAGTGTGATTGCTTTTGGTGATTGTTTCATTTACATCATTGTAGCCCTGTATTTTGTTTTCTTGGTTCTGCTTATTTTGCTTTGCATCCTTTTTACAAATCTTCCCAATGTTTCTCTGAATTCTTCATTTTCCTAATTTCTTACTGCACACTATTCCATTGCATTCATAGATTATGAATTGATGACCACTCAGTTTGTTTCCAGTTTTTTGCCACCACGAAGAATGCTGTGACTTTTGTTGTTCAGTCGTGTCTGACTCTTTGTGACCCCATTTGGGGTTTTCTTGGCAAAGATGCTGGAGTGATTTGCCATTTCCTTCTCCACCTCATTTTACAGATGAGGAAACTGAGGCAAATAGGGTAAAGTGATTTTTTCCCAGGGTCACATGGCTAGTTATAAGAATGACCCCATTTGGGGTTTTCTTGGCAAAGATACTAGAGTGATTTGCTATTTCCTTCTCCACTTAATTTTACAAATGAGGAAATTGAAGCAAACAGGGTAAAGTGATTTGTCCAGGGTCACATGTGCTAATAAGTATCTGAGGCCAGATCTGAACTCAGAAAGATGAGTTTTCCTGACACCCGGCCCAGCCTTTATCTACCTAGCTGCAATAATATCTTGGTATATATTGGACTATTGTCTCTTTGTTTGACTTCCTTGGGATATATATGTTCAGCAGTGAGATTTCTAGGCCAAAGAGCAAGGACAGTTGTCATTTTTCTTGCATTATGCTAAGCTGAAGTCAGGGGTGTGTCTTTGTGAGTCATTTATCTGTGGTTAAATGACGCATATATGCTTGAGTTAGTAGTTGATGTTTCTCACTGTTGCTATTTTCATTCTCTTTTTCACCTTTACTACTGCTAGGCTTAGTTGCAGGTTTTTAGGCAATAATCCATTCATCTTGGATTAGGTGCTGAGGGTTAGGTACTAAACCTGGGGGGTGGTGCATATCACGGCAAGAGAGAACACAGCTTACTTTGGCTTTTGACTTCCTCCATCCTAGTGCAAAGAATATCCAAAATTGGCAGCTAGAGGGCATAACTGGGGTAGGATACCAGGTTTAGCTTGTATCTCTCAAAAAAAAACAACCCAAACTTACAGGGGCCCATCAAGGAAAGTGTATACTCTGACTGTTTCTGTTCTAGCTCCAAGAAGAGGAATCTATACATTATTTTTACTTTATAGCTTGTAAATTACAGAGTATTTAAATAATTCCTTAAAGAATTAATTCAAATTTGTAAGACCAAGAGTCATTTCCCAATTGAGAAA
Source organism: Petaurus breviceps papuanus (assembly GCF_028583685.1). Lineage (NCBI taxonomy): Eukaryota > Metazoa > Chordata > Mammalia > Diprotodontia > Petauridae > Petaurus > Petaurus breviceps. The sequence continues at coordinate 2,989,792 of NW_027186492.1, read as the reverse complement.
TGGTCAAAGGATATGGATAGGAAATTTTCAAAGGAAGAAACCGAAGCTATCAATAACCATATTTTTAAAAATGGTAAAAATTACTAACAATTAGATAAATGCAAATTAAAGATACTTTAAGGTTTTACTTCACACCTATCAGATCAGCAAAGATGACAAAAAAGGAAAATGACTAATGTCAGAGAAGCTGCTGGAAAGTAGTCACATTAATACACTATTGATGGAGCTATCAGAATGGTGCTACCATTCTGTAAAGCAATTTGGAACCTGTCCCAAAAGGCACTAAATTGAGCATACCTGTTGACCGGATAGATACCATTACTAAGGTTATATCCTCAGAGACAAAAGAAAGAGGAAAAGGACTCATATGTACATGACAGCTCTTTTTTGTGGTGGCAAAGAACTAGAAACTTAAACTAACAATAATTTGGGGGAACAGCTTAACAAATTATGATATATGAATATAGCAAAATACTATTGTGCCATAAAAAATGATAAGAAAGGGATGGTTTCAGAGAAACCTGGGAAGATTTGTATGAGGTGATGCAATGAAGTAAGCAGTCAGAAAAATTTATACCATAGAACCTATAAAGGCAAACAAAACTCTGAAAGACTTTAGAACTCTAACCAATGCAATAATCAATTACAATTCCAGAAGACCAAAGATGAAGTTAGGGACTAAATATTGCAGACACATATTTCTGGTTATGGCCAATGTGGAATTTGTTTTTACTTATTGTTCCATAATTATTATAAGGGTCCCACCACTCCACCCCAATGGAGAAAAAGAATATAAATGTGTGTTAACTGGAAAATATAAATAATTAATTTAAATTCCCATATCACAGTTCCTTTGATGCAAGTTTGGGTTCATCTTGGTTGAGGTGGGAGCCCCTAAAAGAGCTGGCAAGTAATGTGAATGTTGATGGAGACTAACTCTGAGCCCCTTGGGTTGGGATGGAAGCTCTTTTTGTCTTTGGTACTGCTGGATCTTTGGTGTATCCTTCATACTGCACAAACCTCAAGATGCCTGATTATTCTTCTCCTTGGAAAGATTCTCCATTTTTCCAGGCTGGAGTATTCTCTAATCTTTTTCCATTTACTTCTCAAAGGGAAAATTCCTGTTTCAACTAGGGACTTATCCAAGAGTAGTCAAGTGAGAGCCAGGAACATGTGTGGATTCTTGGTCCACCAGGGTGGACAGGCCCATAGGTGAATTGGGGGTGGGAATGGTGATCTACATGGACTGAGCAGTTTTGTTTCTACCAGGCCTGGGAGCGAGCTTTTTTAAAATATCATTCAACAAGTATTTGTTGAGCATTCGTTATATGCAAGGCACTTTGGCATATACAAAGTCCATATCCCTGTCCTCAAGGAGCTTACACTCTAAAAGACTGTATACAAATAACTACAACACTAGGTATCATGTGATATAAATGACGATGAAGCTAAAGCTGGATGAGTGTGAAGGAATAGCTCAAGACAGCTATAAGCAATCAGGTAAGACTGCAAATCCCAGTGCACTTCCTTTCTTTGCTAATCAACTGAGATACTGTATGCAAAGCACTTTGCTAAGCCTTACAGTGCTGTACAAATGTCAACTATTATCTGAATATTCCCAGGGGCAGTTAGGCAGTACTGAGCAGGATGGGCTCTGAACAGGCTACCTTCTAGGAAGGCAGGGAGGTTTCAGTAGAAGGGAAAAGAGCTTGCTCACAATCTTCTGAAATTCCGGCAGGGGGCAGGCAAGCTCCACTCAACCCAACCATCAGCATAGGTTGGCAGCAGAGCCCAGTCCAGCCCTGGTACTGAGAGTTGAACAGAGATGGCCAGAGATAAAGCTGAAGTATTAGCCAAAACCTAGCCAGGAGATGAAGAGATGAGGTGGTTCTGCCTCTTACAAACTGCACTGCTGAAGTCACTTTCACCTTGGAATTTTAGGATCTTTGTGCAAGCTACAGCTTGCCCTCCCACTGCCCTTCTCACAATGTTTTTAAATGCATAAAATAAAACATATAGGATTATAAAGTTACTTATATTGAGATAAATGTATAATTTTGAAGTTTGCATACACTCCCTTCCTCCCCATCAATTAAGGGAGGCAGGGGCACCTTGAAGGTTTCCAGCCCCTCCAGGTTAAGGAAGGCAAGGGCATCTTTGGAGTTTCCCAGCACTATTTTGCCCCTCCCTCCCATCCCCAGTGGAAATTGGGCTGCATTTTCCTTGAGGGTGGATGAACCAGGGAGGGGGTCTTCACCCAGGCCCAGTCTGGAGGAAGAGCCCAGTAATGATTCAAAATGTTAATGCTGACTATGTAATGGACTAGGGTTTGTATCTTGCCTTGTGCTTCTTATGAGAATAAGATCACAGGACTCAGACATAGAAAGGACCTTAGAAATTATCTAATTCAACCTCTTTTTACAGATAAGGAAACTGAGGCCAAGACACTGAGGTTTGCCCACAGCCATACCAAGGCACCCTTTTGCACGTTTTGTTTAAGACCACCTCTCCTAACCCCTGAATGTTCACTTTTATACCTTTGGCTAATTTAAGCCACTAGTTCTTTTTTTTTTTTTATTTTATGCTATTCACATCCAGAGAAAGAACTATGAAATCTGAAATGCAGACTGAAGCATACTATTTTTTTGCTTTCTTGTGGTTTTTCCCTTTTGTTTTGATTCTTTATAACAAGACTAATGTGGAAATGTTTAATATGAAAAAATGTTTTATGTATAGCCTATATCAGATTGCATGATATCTTGGGGAGGGGGAAAATTTAGAATTCAAAAGTTTAGAAAAGTGAATGTTGAAAACCAAAAATAAATAAAATTTTAAAAAGACAAAAAAGTTTTTATTTTAAACATTTTTTCATTTTTAAATTGAGCTCCAAATTCCCTCCCTCTCACCCCCTCTACCACCCACTGAGAAGGCAAACAACGATAGCAATTATGCACGTGAAATCATGTAAAACATATTTCCTTATTAGCCATATTGCAAAAAAAACAGGCAGGAAAAATAAAGTGTGAAAATTATACTTCAATTTGCACTCAAACTATTGGCATTTGATGGTCATTTAAATCAAATTTTACTTGAATTAAGGTGACACAGATGCACCCTCATATTACTCCTTTAAACCCTTCCCCTTCTCCAAATTCCCCCTGAAGACTACTCTTGGTGTTCATCTAAATCTGATTTTACTTGTACTTTTAAAAATAAGAGTGGAGGAAGGAAAAGCTAAGGGAGAGTCTATTGCATGATTTATCTTAGGGCTACAATTGAGAAAGGACACAACTTTGGGGCTAGTTAACAGAAACTCAAGCAGGCAAGAAGCCAAAGGGTGCTCACAATGCTTGGCTAGTCTTCCTGCCTAGAAGCCAGGCACAGGCCCTGCTGGGCATCATGCTAGGATCGCGACTTCCTCTTTCTCCTTCACTTCCACAGTGCTAGGTAGCATGTGCCTGAGGAAAGTGCTGCAGCGTGGAGGGAAGCTGAGCAAGGGGTGGAATGACAGTTTGGTGGATTCAGTACAGCAGCAAGGATTCAAACTCAGCCTCAAGCCTTCAACTTTCCTCTGCTATTCCAAGTTACAAGACTCCAAATCTAGCCCTAAGCTCCACTTCAGGCAAGTGACCACCTCTCTAGCTAGGCCTTGATAATAAGTCAGTATTTATATAATGCTTTAAAGTTTGCAAAGCACCATGTATATGACCTCATTTGAGCCTTACAACAACCCTATAAGGTGGGTGCTATTATGTCCATTTTTTTTAAAATTTTATTTTTAAGCAATCGGGGTTAAGTAACTTGCTCAAGGTTACACGGCCAGGTGTTTCTGGGTGGGTGCTAAGTGTCTGAGCCCGGGATTTGATCTCCAGGTCTTCTCAACACTGGAGCTGGTGCTCTTACTTGCTGTGCTACCTGGCCGCCCCCTATTATGTCCATTTTACAGATGAGGAAACAGGCTGAAACAGTTCCATTTTTGTCCAGGGTCACACAGCTTGTAAGTGCCCAAGGAAGAATCTGAACTCAGGTCTTCCTGACTCCAAGTCTTACACTCTGGATACTACACCACCTAGCTGCCTCAAATATCCTCATTTGTAAAATAAAGAGGTCCCTTTCAGCTAGCTTCTTAGCAATCCACTAATTCTAACCCTTAGAGAACTTTAATGCAGCTAGGGCAAGCCAAGAGACACAAATGATTTTGCCAGCTGGTTAAAAAGATCGGTGATGTATGTGTGTATGTATCTGAGATGTGTATATGGATGTACATATGTACGTATGTATATACATAAATGTCGGGAGGGCCAGTCTCTGACCCAGTCCATACATGGGAAGACTCTGGGGTTCAGGATTTCTCCCCGTGATGGCTATATTATGTCTTAAGATTGGCTCACCTTCTCTTCCTGACTTGCAGGAGCCTAGGACGTGATAACCAAGCTGTGACCCAGACACAGATGCATGCAAGGAAACAAAGATATTAAAACATATGGATTTAGGTAAGTCAACAAGGACATAAAAACATATAGATATGCTCAATGTACAAGGACAGTAAATATATTTGCATGTATTCCTAAGAGAGAATTGCTTTGCATTCATTAAATAAATCCTGCCCTCTGATCAATAAATCAGAACTGCCATGACAGATCTCGCTTGGCTTGCGTTCATCATTCCACACTTCTTGGTTTGGCCTGTGCCCATTTTGATGCAGGCATCACATAAACATACATACACCCCTTCAGGAAACGGGTTAGCCTTTTTGGACTTCTCTTCCCATTCATTTATCCCTGATGGTCACTTAAACTTGATTTTACACACAGAAAAATGTCTGACAGGGGAGAGATGGCATGACTCACAGAACTCTTTTAATACCTCAGGGAGGTAGGACTAGATCCAGCAGGGGATTCTCCAAATCCCTTAAGCCAACAATGAGGGCTAAGGGCAAGAAGGAAGCCAGTACCCAGAATTTCCATGGTGGCCAAGGCACAGGACACCAGCCAGAGTAAGAGGTTAGGGAAAGAGGCAAATACCTGTCACCACTAAAAACACATTTTGAAACGGATGGATTTGGCTCACCACATGTATGCTACAAAACAGCCAACACCAAACTGCTGTGATAAAAAAAAAGCTCCTGAGGTTTCAGGGAAATGCTCAGAGTCTGGAAACTGGCCAGCACTGTTCAGGTTCAGCTGGCACTGCAGGGAACAGAGACAGCTGCAGGTGCGATCATGAAGACACAACTTAGCTCCTGATGTTGGAAAGGGTGGGGAAGAGGGTTCAAGGACGCTGACAAGTCCAACAGAGCAGAGTCACAGGAACATTGTAGCTGCTGCCTTAGTCCACATACAGGTAACATTTCTAACATGATATGGCTCCAAAAGCAGGTGAAATAGGCATATGTTAACAAAGTTAGATAAAATTTAACTATTAAATATGCTTTCCAACTCAGATAAAACTATATTTATCTGTGCTGCTTCATGCTCGTTTTGTCTTCTTAATAGATGTGTGATACTGGGCTGTATACAAACCAGATTAGGGGCAAGTGTGGCTTCTGTTCAGACCAATACAGTCCTTTCAAGTCATGCCAACCTGAACTAGTCTGTTCTTTGCTAAGCTCTAAGGCCACTAGGAAGTTAGGTCAGGATGCTTGGTACCTTTGTAAATGACACGTGCTTTCTTAGGGTAGACAGTCCAGCAACATGTGGTTTTGGGGGAATGAAAAATATAGTATATGTCTTTGTAGGGTTACATGTAACTAAAAGGACCAAGGGACTGCAGAAGATGGCTAGGTGTGATGCAGCCCTTCTTCCTTCACCTATCATAGCAATAGGGTACTTGTTTGAGGCAAAATTTAAAAGGAGAATGCCTTATCTAGAAGAAACTAGCCTTACCTGTTCCTAGCAAAGAGCTTCTAGGATCTGAGACTGCTGAGTGTGAAGGGCAGCTAAGGCCATTTTTTTTACTTTAGGGAGGAGGGTAGAAACATGCAGGAAAAGGGTTAGCCTGAAGGAATAACTAATTCTTCTCTTCCCTCACAACCATGGCAGGTTCAACTATCTCAAAAGTTCAACACGAATTGGAAAAAACAAAACACCCCAGAACAAACTAAGGAGGGAGAGGTGGTCAATGATCAGTGTTCTGTAACAATTCCCAGGAAGAAATTTGTGTGACTGACCACTACCTCATTGGACGTTTTCAGTTAAATAGAGAATGTTAACCTCTGACTACAGACAAGTGCCATGGAGAAAGGCAGGATGGAGTGCCTGGATGCATCTGTGAGCGTGTGCAAATGAACTGAATAGAGAAGCCTTGGTTTAATAAAAAAAGAAAACTAAGAAAAATTCAGCAATTGTTGCAGCTATCACATGCTGCTCCTCAAGAGCAGATAGACAGAGGAAATGTGAGGCTAGAGAACCTGAGTGACAACCTGCAGTTGTGGAGAGAAGGCCCCCCTGCACGAACACCTCTGGTGATGACCCTTCCCCAGGCAGCCAGGACCTTTTAGAGCAGAGGAGAAATGTAGAAGTGTGGAACTGGTGGGGAGTGGGGAACAGGACAAAGAAAGTCTGCCCTAGGAAACTCCAAGGCCCTTTTCCAGAAGTGTCAGCATAAGCTGACTTTGTGTACTGAACCCAGAAAAAGCCTTAAGGCTTAGGAAAACAGTGTCCCTGGCTGGCTGACTATAAAAGCAGAGTCAAGGTTATCTTGAGTGTGATTGCTGCCATTGCCCCCATCATCCTCAGTGGGCGTTTCTCAGTAAATCCTGCCCAGTGTTGAGTTCCAGCTAGATAGGTAGACAGGCAGTAGGACTGGCTTTTGGCTGTTCTGGGGTATAGGAAAGAGGCAACAGCTTCCCACAGAAACATCCTTTGGCTATTCTGCTTAAGAGGTATATAGACTTTTAGGGGTTACTTGAATGCCTTGTTGAAGGACCGGCCAATGATCAGTCTCCGAATCTCACTGGTTCCAGCCCCAATTTCATACAGCTTGGCATCTCGAAGAAAACGCCCCATAGGGAAATCATTAATGTATCCATTGCCACCTGCAGCCAAGAAGGGACAAGATGACATTAATGGGAATAGGATGTAGGAAAAATATCTGTCTTTTGCTACCATTTCCTTCTGGGCCTAAAGTAGGGAGTAGATGGTGGGGAAGGGTGGAGGCAGGATAAAGAAGGATAACATGTCGGGGCTGCTTCTCAGCTGAGGCCTAGACTGAAGAGGATCTGAAAAAGGCCCAGGGAACTAAGAAGGGTGGAAGTAGGAAAGGGCATTGGGACTGGTTGTGGTAATAATGCTTCTTACTCCCCATTCTTCTGTAATTACAGGCAGCTATATTTGTATGTCTGCATAGAAGAGTCATACAGAAGAGTCTGCATACTCCCCCAGCAGCAGCCTTTGCCCCCACCAGCTCCTCATGCCCTAGTGTGGCCTGAACAGTGTATCAGGAGCCAAACAATAAGAGGGTCTGGGTGAGTGACTCTAACAGGCAAAAAACCTCAAGAGAAGCAGCTGAGTGGTGCAGGGGTACACTTACCTAGGCACTGGATGCCATCCAGAGCCACTTGTGTGGCTGACTCTGCTGCATAAAGGATCACGCCTGCACAGTCCTGTGGGAGGATGACATCATCCTATACTTCTGATAGGGCCCCTGCTGGACCCTGACAGAGGAGAGCACCTCAAAAGCCAGGGGGCCCTTTTGGTAGGGTCTCTACCAAAGGCTGGTATGCAGAGAGAGCCCCCTTCTTCAGTATTCCTTCCCCCTCCCCAATTCCTTTGGGTTTGAAAGCCCATCTTCTCTCCCTTTCCTTGACAGGGGAGGCGCTTACCTTGGTATTATTATGCCCCTCATCACAAGCTTTGGCAACATTATAGCAGTATTGCCGACTGGTTGCAAGGCGAGTGTACATATCTGCCATTTTCCCCTGCATCAGCTAGGTACAAACAAGTATCCAGCATTAATATCTCCAGTCCCTTTACTTCCAAGTGGAAAAGGAGTGGCTCTAGGCTCCAAGAGGGGGAGCAGCAGCAGCGGGAGGTAGGGAAGGAGTCCTTGGGGAAGGACTGGAACTTGTTCAGTGTGCCAGTGTTGGCTGAAACCTGGGAAGTGACACTCTCCATCATTCCACCCCAAAAGATGTAGGGCATCTCGAAAGCACTTCTATTTCAACAACCTTTCAGGGGAGTTATTAACTTCCTTCTTTCCCCATATCCTTTTCCGCCCTTGCCCCAAACAATAACTGAATGTTCCCAAACCAATAGCAGAAGACAAGCAAAACTAAGCGTGGATATGGTAAGGGAGTAAAGGCATGTTTAATAAAGCCCACTTCCTACATGAAAGCACCTAGAGATCAGGGGAGTGGATGGTGGGTCCCAGGGACACTTCTTGGACAGCTTGTGCCATAAGTCTGGCTCGAGGGAGATAATCAAAGAACAACTTCCAAGGCCACTGGGCTGATGTTTCCACAAAGCACTTGGAGTGCTCAGGGAACCTCAGCCAGATCTGCATCCCAAGGACTGCTCCTTCCTCTAGCATGGCACACCTCCCCAGCCAGATCCTACTTACTTGAAAATGGCCGATCTTTTGGCCAAAGGCTTCCCTCACATGCAGGTAGGGGATGGTGTGGTCCAGGACGGCTTGCATGACCCTGCCAGAGGGAAGGGAGCCCTTCATTGCCCATCCCTGAATGAGGATAGCTGGCAAAGGAGCAAGGTGGGAGAGAGAGGGTAGGACTAGTAGTCTCTTAAAAGCGGGAGTTAGGGGTGAATGATGGCAAAGTCACATAACATAAGGAGAAAAAGGAACATGACATCCCGTAATCTTCTGATCTCTTTCTTCCTCTGATGCCAAAGCAGAGATGTAATATACCACAGATGAAAAAGCACTGAACCACGACTCAAAAGACTTAGGTTCTCAGGCCATCTCTTGCCACTAACAACATTGCTGAGCCTCAGTTCTCTCATTTGAAAAATGAAGCTTTTGTTCAATAACTCCAGCCACACCAGATGATCTCTAAAGGCTGTTCTAGATTTGATTTTGGTGGGTGGGGTGGGATGGGGTGGAATAAGTATCTGGATCTGTGATTTTATCCATACAAGAAATATTCCATGTGAAAACTGCCTTCACAGATTCAGCCTCGGAACTCACCTACAGCTTCTAGTCTGAGAGATGGGAAGCACTGGGAGGTATATGACTTGCCAGGATCCCACAGTTGGTATGAATGTCTGTGTGTGAGGCAGTACTTGAACTCAGTCTAGTGTTCTATCCACTGTACAGGCTGCTTCTCTGTCCTATGATTATGACTTATTAACTTTTCTTTCTCTAAGGGGAAAACTGAGACCAGGAAAAAAAGTAGTGATGTCTGCTACTCCCTGGCAGCAGGCTGGGGTTTAGAACTCAGGCCTTCTGCTTTAGCCTGTTTGCTGAACAACATAACTCGTGGTCTTTTCATCTTGCTCTGAAGCACATTTTACTGCCATGCTAAGAAATATAAAGAGTGTGTGTGTGTGTGTGTGTGTGAGAGAGAGAGAGAGAGAGAGAGTGAGAGAGAGAGAGAGAGAGATCATTTCTGTTCCAAAGAAGGAAAAACTGAAGCCAAAGTGAGGAACCCACAGTCCTGAAGAGAGACTGCTGATGGCAGCAGCTGATAAGAAGAAAGACTCAAATCTAGGTAATGCATACTTACCCCAGGGGCCCGCCAGACAGCACCAACCGCTCCAGATCCAGTCCACTCATCAGTACATAGACACCCTTATTCAGGTGACCCAGGACATTAGAGACTATTGGGGAAAGTGTCTAGTCAGTCGGAAGCAGAGGACTATTCAGAGCTGCAAACAGACAGTATCACTTCATCTTAGATGGACTTTTATCAAAGTACATGTTAGCCCATACAGTTCCAGACGCATGAAAGTGCTTAATAAGCTGCATCAGACATAGGACCCATGATGGAAGACTTGAGCTTTTTCAAGAGATATTTGCTGGAGGATATGTTGTACACAGCAGAGTAATCTTTAAGGCTAACAACATGTGTTGCTCACAACAACTTTCTGACGTTAACTAATGCCAAGTATTATTTGCCATTTTACAGATGAGAAAATGGAATGTCTGAGAGATAAGAGTGATTTGCTCAGGGACATACAACTATTAAGTATCTGAGGTGGAATATGAACTCAGGTTTTTTGACGCCAAGTCCATTTTTCTTTCTACCACACCATCTACAAGATTTAAATTGTTACATCTGCTTCCTTCTCATGATCTATTGGTCTGATCACTCACCCATGGACTTTAGCAGACCTTGGAAATGAGGTAAATCAGGTTACTTCTTGGACCATATGCTCATCTGTAGACTGAAGAGATTGGATTGGGTAATCTTTAAGCTCTAAAACTGTCACTGTGAGGGCCACGTTTAGCAATATTTAGGGTCAACATAAAAGAACACTTTGTGTTCTTTCTTTTTTATTTTTTAAGTAATCGGGGTTAAGTAACTTGCTCAAGGTTACATGGCCAGTTATTTCTGGGTGTGGTGCTAAGTATCTGAGCCCGGATTTGATCCCCAGGTCATCCTGACACTGGAGCAGGTACTCTTACTCGCTGAGCCACCTGGCCACTCCTTAAAAATTTCTTTTTTCATGTCATTCTGCAAATGACCCATAGGCAGACTGTTGTTGTCAAGTCTATCCTTGGATCTTGTTCAATACGTTTTTTCTGTATTTTGTTCTTTGCTTTTTGGAGGGCAATTGGGGTTAAGTGACTTGCCCAAGGTCACATAGTGTGTCTGAGGTCGGATTTGAACTCAGGTCCTCCTGACTCCAGGGCCAGTGCTCTATTCACTGCGCCACCTAGCCACCCCTGCTCTTTCTTTTTTTTTATTTTTATTTTTTTAAAGTGAATTTCTTTTTTTCTATCTTTTTTAGTTTACATCATTCATTTCCACAAGATTTTTAGTTACAGATTTTCTCCCCAATTTTTCCCTACCCACCACCCCAAAACAGCATTCCCAATATCCCCTCCCCCAATCTGCTCTCTCCCATATCTTCCCCCATTCCCCTCTTGACTTTCTAGTAGGGCAAGATGGCTCTCTATATCCCAGTGCCTGTATATCTTATTTCCCAGTTGCATGTAAAATAATAATAATATGTATATATTTTTTTAAACATTTGATTTTAAAACTTTGGATTCCAGATTCTTTCCCTTCCTCCCTTATCACCCACCCTCATTGGGAAGACAAGCAATTCAATATAGGTTGTACATGTGTAACTATGCAAAACATTTTCATAGTGGATATATTGTGAAAGGCTGACTATATTTCCCTGCATCCTATCCCACCCCCCACTTGTTCTATTCTCTACTCTGATCCTGTCCCTTTTTAAAAGTGGGTGCTTCTAACTTCCCTCCTCCCCAGCCTGCCCTCCCTTCCATCATCCTCCCTCTCTTCCCCTGTAGGGTGAGATACCCCATTTATTGTGTATGTCATTCCCACTTTGTGTTCTTTCTACTCACACCCACCTTCCACACTGATGTTATGCTTCCTGCACACCAGTCCCCAGCATGATCTGGGTTAGGGTAGTGGCTCTAAACTAGGGAGATCGTGGGAACTTGTGATCTGGGTCAGATCTCCTTCTGGGAAATCCCACAGGACTTCTAGTGTGGTGGAAAGAGCACTGGGCCAGGTCCCAGAGTCCTTGGCTTATGACCCTTATTAGTTACATGAACAACCTTACACATCTCCAGTTTCTGTTTCTTTGTAAAATGAAGGGGTTGGCTGGGTGGCACAGTGAATAGAGCACTGGCCCTGGAGTCAGGAGGATTCACCTCAGACACATAACACACAAAAAACTAGCCATGTGACCTTGGGAAAGTCACCTAACCCCAACTGCCCTCCAAAAAGCAAAAAAAAAAAAAACCAAACCAAAAAACTGAAGGGCTGGACTCCGATCTCTACATTTCTTTCAGTTCTATCATGGAATCATCATTCTGAACCACTCCAGGGTCAGAGACACTCACCTCTATGCTCAGTAAGAAAGGGACTTTGCTGAAAATCCTTCTAGATAATCCATCAGGATACTGCATATCCTTAAGGACAATGTGGCTGTCCCATTAATAAAAATGTACTTTAGTCCTGAGTTTACAGAGATGAAGCACTTCAGTGAGTTGAGTTTTGAGCTCACTCACTGCCATGGGACAAAAGCAGTCTTTGTGAGGCCGGCAGCCTGGGTGAGATGTCTAATTCAGAACTGAACAGGAGTGCCACCTGGATCGTGGAATGATCAGACCAGGGCCGGCCCTCCTCAGGTACTGTCTCTCCACATTGTCACCTTGTCACAGATGCTGTGTTTGATCAGGTACATATGAGGGAAAATTCAGATGGTAAATTAGCATCCCTCCACTGGGTCTACACTGATAGTTCGGTTCTGATGGTTTTTCGCCCTTGCCAGTGAATAATTCAAGTTGTTCATGTAGAAAAACATTCCATGTATCAGAAGGGAATTAGTGGCTCAGTATAGATTCTGTTTTTGTGTCCCCACATACTATTCCTCTGTCAAGATTATCATGAACCAGAGACCTCGCCTATTTCTCTGCATAAGGACTATAATTTATCCCCTTAGACTCTGGTGTGTGGGCATGACTGCCTAAAAGTACCTGGTCAGGACTGGTATCTTCCCAATATCTAGACCTATGAAAACAGTGATAGGTTTAGGGCTTAACTACAGATCCTTGATGAACAGTCTAACAGGACTTTTCAAGGAAGAATGGGTTGGAAGAATGGGAGGAAACATGATGGAATGAGAAAAAACCATGGATTTTAAGTCAGAAGAACTGGGACTGAAACCTGGCCCCAATGCTTATGTAACCTTGGGTAAGTCATTAAACTTCTGGGTCTGTTTTCTTGATGGTAGAATGAGAGGGTTGAACTTGATGATCCCAAGAACCTCTTTGGTGCTAAACCTCTGATCCCACCATCTCTAGGTGGAATGGCTGGAACCAGGGCTCATGTTCAGGAATACTCACCAGGGACCTTGCAGTTTTCAAAGATCAGTTCACAGGTATTAGAGCCCCTCATTCCCAGCTTGTCTAGTTTCTGGGATGTGCTAAACCCAGGCATGCCCTGTGTGGAAGAACAAGAAATGTTCCTAGGCTAGATCCTCACAAAAGATCAAAGATCCTCACAAGAAGGCAGAAAGCAAATACAGAGTCCAATTAGACCCAATTAACACCATATTAAATTAGAAATGGTGATTCTGTACTCAGGTAATGCAGAAACTGCTAAGCCTCGTGACCTGAGGGACCCTAGGACATGCTTTGGGATCTCATTCTAGCAAATAGCTTCTTATTTCACTCAGATCCTCCAAATTACTAATTTAGGAAAAGATGAGGAAAAAAGAGGGACTGGTCTTTGGCCAGCGACACAAAACATTTTAGCTAAGCTTTTTATCTTCATATGGTACTGGATGAGGGGCTATATACAAGTAAAACTCCAGACAACGTCCCTGCCATCTTGGAGCTTAACACACATTGACATACAAGGAGATAAATGGACAAAAAGACAAGATAATATTATATAATATAGTGACACAGGTGGAGAAATCTTTGGAGTTGCATTTTTTTTTCCACAAGGAGGGTCCAGGGAGAATGAACTGTTTCTTTCAATTAATTAAGAAAAGGCTTCAAAGAAAGTATAGCATTTAAAATGCTGCTTGAGAGGCGATTTTTTTTTGTGCAGCAAGGGAATTCTACACATGGGGTGTAGTATTGGGCAAAGTTTAAAGACAGGTATAAAGTGGTCAGAAGCAAATTTGTCTGAGATTGGTGGAGAGGTTAGTCCAGAGGCACAGGAAGAGACATAGGAAACGAGGTATCTTAGACTTGACATATTATGTAACATGAGGCCAGAGGGTATTAAGAAGGAGGGGGCTATCAGGGTCAAAGCTGGCAAAGAAGAAAATTTTGGCAATAAAATCAATCTCTTGACTTTAGTGCTAAGAGAAAACACATCCTTCTGCGACACATACTTGCCCTGCTCACCTTCTCCACGATGAAGGCTGTGATACCCCGAGAAGCTGGCACAGCAGACATGTCTGTCTTGGCATAGACAATGAGGACGTCAGCATCTGGTCCATTGGTGATCCAAAACTTTGTGCCATTCAGGATGAAGTAATCCCCTAAGGAGATGTAGTTCTGGCTAGTTAACCCAGATTCCTTGTTTCCATCTTAACCAGTCAAAGAATGTAGACCATTTTAAGCATGGGACATTCCCTGATCCAAGGCACAAGTAACTAAAACTTATGTGTAACCCAGCCCAAATGCTACTCTCCTGATATGCCACATTGCCCCCAACCTCCACCCCAGCCCAAAGCCTTCTGTGGACCCTGTCATGGTAGCCAGTTGTCCAGGATTGAAGCTAAGAGTCGCCATACCTTTCTTTTCTGCTTTCAGCTTCATGGATACAACATCAGAACCAGCATTGGGCTCACTCATGGCCAAGGCTCCAATGTGTTCCCCACTGATGAGCTGTGAGAGACATCACAAAACCATCAAAAAGAAACCTGGGGATCTTCCAGCAGCTACCCGTTATACCAAAGTCCTGATGCTTTCTTTGTGGCTTCTTTGGATTTCACCCTTGAACACCTTCCTTTTGGGTCTGAGTATTGGTGAGGGCCCAGGAAAAGAAATGTTCATTTCTCAAGAACTAGAGAGAACCTCTGTCTTGTCCCTAAAGGTCTGATGAATCATGCCCATCTGTCTGTTTCCATAAGACCTTACATACTGCCACTATCAACAGATTCACTCTGGAATCCTGAGTTTTATTCCAACCATATCAGGTCCAGGACAGGATGGTTATAAAACTCTCATTGGATCAAATCATCATTGGAGGTTCCTGAATGAGAGATACTTCCCAAGTGCCACTTCGCCATCAGGAAACTGCTGCACAGAAAACCTGCTGCACAGACTCCTGCCATACATCTTTACCTTGGGGAGGTATTTCTCCTTTTGGGCTTCATTTCCATTCCGTACAAGCTGATTGACACAGAGGTTGGAGTGGGCTCCGTAACTGAGCCCCACAGATGCAGATGCTCGGGATATCTCCTCCATTACTATCACATGGTCCAGAAAGCCCAGGCCTGAGCCACCATATTGATCTGGGGAATGGGGAGGGGAGGGGAAGAGGAGGAAGAGACAGCAAAGATAAAATAATGGCAGCCATAAAAATACAACTGCTTTGAATTCTTTAGGAGAAAAATGCTGGGAGTGAGACTTTTTCAGGCATGGCCAATATGTTAATTTGTTTTGCTTGACTGTACTTATTTGGTGCACTGGAAAGTTCTCTTGGTGGTGGGAAGAGACTATAACAAAGAAAAGAGTATCAAAAACATTAAATCCCAGAAAGAGAATCTGTATGAGACTTCTGTGTAAACATAAACCCTCAGCTTTTGGGTGCTCTAGCTGCCTGTCATTGAGACCATTCTTAAAAAGCCTTTCCTGCTTCCTAAAATCTGGCAAAGCCCCCAACAATCCAGGGTCATCTATATGCCATAATCAAGTATTATATTAGAAGTTGGGGGAAGGGAGAGAGAAAAGCATCACTTGGTAATAATGCCTCAATGATTAATCCATTAGTGATTCTAGTCAGGTCAGATGAGATTAGAGGTTAGTTAGCACTATATGGCTCTCAAATAACTTTTACTTTTAAACTCAACCAGCCAGCCTAGAAAAGAAATGAGAAAATGTACTTCCATTTTTTAAAGGGGTGGAGGACTTTATGCTTTAAGATTTGACTAAAGGGTTGACTTATTTTGTTGAACTTGCTTCCCAAACCCGCCCCCCCTCCCCATTTCTCTTTCATTCTCTGTTAGAAGAGGTGACTTGATGGATAGGGAAGTGGGGAGGCATTTAACCAAAAAATAAAGTGCTCTAAAAATTAAAGCAATATATAAAAATTTAAAACACACTTAACCAACCCCCCCCCCAAAAAACTGAAACATGATTGCCTAAATTTGAGGATTTTTCATATTGTGAATGGAGGAAAATATTTGTGTTAGTAACAACCTTGCATAGTGAAGGTTAATTTGTTCACTATGTGAATTTAGTTTCACAGTAGTTAAAACAATATCCATTATACTTGTTTACTTATTCTTGGAATAACATTGGAAAGTTTTTTTTTTAAAGAGAGAGGAGGGGTGGAGTCAAGATGGCAGAGTAGAAACAGGACTTCTGTGGGGCTCCTGCTCCCACCTCCTCCAATTCATGTAAAAAATGACTCTAGACAAACTTTGGAGCTACAGAAACCACAAAATGACAGAGAGAAGCTAACCTCCCGCTGAAGACAGTCCAGCAGGCTGGCAGGAAGGGGCCAGCACAGCACTCTGAGAACCTAGCCCAGCCCCCCAAGAGCTGGAGGTTTGAGCCTCAGGGCAGCCACAACCAGCTAGAGGGATTTCAGATCAGCAGCAGCTGTGGCTCTTTACCCGAATTATCAACCCATAGATGCTAAGGATAAAATGAGAGGACAGTGCAGTGTGGACTTTGGGATCCTGTAGTTCATGAGTATGGTCTGGTCTTTATCCCCTGGAGGGAGAAGCTGCTAACGTATGGTGGCTGTGCAGCCACCACCTAGCAGCTTCAGCTCCTGGCTTGCAGAGTGTAGGGGGACCAAGCAACCAGTCTGAGGGGTAATCCCTCTTGCTTTAACCTGCTTGGATCTGGATTGCTGTCTAGGGTGGAGGTCCTGGGGTGTGCGACCACCTTGCCAGAGCATGGGGAGGCTCAGAGAGGGCACCCAACTAATAGCTCCAGCAGCTGAGAAAACCCCAGTGATTGGGACAAATCTCCCGTCTGGTAGCAGAGTCCTACTGTGGCAAAAAGTTCAAAAGTTAAGTAATTGAGAGGCAACATGAGCAAACAAGAGAAGCAAAGCAAGCAAAGCAATCAAACTTTGCACTTCTTTTTTGGAGACAAAAAGGATCAAAGCATGGAACAGGAGGAAGACAGTAAAGTCAGAACTCCTGCACCAAAAGCTTCCAAGAAAAATACAAGCTGGTTACAGGCCATAGAAGACCTTAAGAAGGATTTTGAAAACCAAATGAGAGAAGTGGAGGAAAAATTGGGAAGAGAAATGAGAATGATGCAAGAAAATTATGAAATGAGAATCAACAACCTGACTGAAGAAAACAATACTTTAAAAAATAGACTAACTCGGGGTGGCTAGGTGGTGCAGGCCCCAGCGTTGGGAGACCTGGGATCAGTTCCAGCCTCAGATACTTAACACCCACACAAAATAACTGGCTGTGTAACCTTGAACAAGTTACTTATCCCCAATTGTTTAGGGGTGGCCATGTGGCGCAGTGAGTAAGAGTGCCGGCCCCAGCATCGGGAGACCTGGGATCAGTTCCAGCCTCAGATACTCGGCACCCACACAAAAAATAACTGGCCATGTAACTCTGAGCAAGTTACTTAACCCCGATTGCTTTTAAAAAAAATAGTCTAACTCAAATGGCAAAAAAGCAATGAGGAGAAGAATGCCTTAAAAAGCTGGATTTTCCAGGTGGAAAAAAAATCTCAAAAGCCTACTGAAGAGAATCATTTCTTCAGAATTAGATTGGAGCAAATGGATGCTAGTGATTTTCAGAGAAATCAAGATACTATTAAACAGATCCAAACAAATGAAAAAATAGAAGGCAATGTGAAATATCTCAATGGGAAAACTACTCACCTGGAAAATAGATCCAGGAGAGAGAATTTAAAAATTAATGGACTACCTGAAAGCCATGATCAAAAAAAGAACCTAGAAATCGTCTTTCAAGAAATTCTCAAGGAAAACTGCCCTGATGTTTTAGAACCAGAGGGCAAAATAGAGGTTGAAAGAATCCACTGATCACCTCCTGAAAAAAATCCCAAAAAGAAAACTCCCAGGAATATTATAGCCAGGTTCTGGAGTTGCCAGGTCAAGGAGAAAATATTACAAGCAGCCAGGAAGAAACAATTTCAATATTGTGGAAACACAATCAGGATAACACAGGATCTGGCAGCTTCTACACTGAGGGACTGAAGAGCTTGGAATATGATATTCTGGAGGTCAAAGGACCTGGGATTAAAACCAAGAATCACTTACCCAGGAAAACTGAGTATTATGTTTCAGGGGAAAATATGGTCATTCAGTGGAATAGAGAACTTTCAAGCATTCTTGATGAAAAAACCAGAGTCGAATAGGAAATTTGATATTCAGATACAAGAAGCAAGAGAAGCATGAGAAGGTAAACAGGGAAAAGAAATCATAAGGAACATATCAAAGGTGAACTATTTATATTCCTTCATGGAAAAACAATAATTGTAACTTATGAAACTTTTCTCAGTATGAGAATAGTTGAAGGGAATAGAAATGTATGTATATATATACTTACATATATGTCTATATAGGAGGGTATATGGGCATATGAATACATATGTAAGTGTGTGTATATATGTGTACAAGTATACATAGACAGAGGGCACAGGACCAATTTAATAGGAAGGGATGGTACTTAAAAGGTGAAATTAAGAGGTGAGAGAAGAATGTAATGAGAGGAGATGGAGAGAGACAGAATGTGGTAAACTATCTCATTTAGAAAAGGCAAGGGAAAACTGTTACAATGGAGGGGAAGAACAGGAAGGCAAAAGGGAATGGGTCAACCTTATTCTCATTGAATTTGGCTTAGGGAGAGAATGACATACACACTAAATAGGAGAGTAGGGGGGAAGGGGATGATGGAAGGGAGGGCAGGCTGTGGGGGAGGAAAGTTGGAAGCAACCATTTTTGAAAAGGGACAGGATCAAAGAGAATAGAACAAGTGGGAGGTGGGATAGGAGGGAGGGAAATATAGTCAGTTTTTTACAACATATCCAATATGGAAAATGTTTTGCATAGCTACACATGTACAACCTATATTGAATTGTTTATCTTCCCAGTAAGAGTGGGTGACAAGGGAGGAAGGGAATGAATCTGGAATTCAAAGTTTTAAAATCTAATGTTTAAAAAATATATATGTATATATACTATTATTAATATTATTTTACATGTAACTGGGAAATAAGATATACAGACACTGGGGCATAGAGATCCACTGGAAAAGTTGAAAGGGGTATGGGAGAAAATATGGGAGAGAGCAGATTGGAGGAGGGGATATTCAGTGGGATCGCTATTTTGGGGTGGTAGGTAGGGGAAAAATGGGGAGAAAATTTGTAACTCAAAATCTTGCGAAAATGAATGATGTAAACTAGAAGTTAATAAAGCATTTGATACAGTAAAAAAAAGAGAGATGAAGATAATCTATTTTAGTCTATGCTAAGAAAATCTCAGCCACTTAAACCTATCTGTATCCTCCAATCCCAGAGGAAAGTGGCCTTTTCTAAATGGGAAAGTCAAAGCAGGGTGGGTGGTACAGTTGGCTAATTTGTTATATGTCTTTTCCCCCATCTTTAAAGGCATTTATTTTGAAAATTTAAAACTACATGTGTGCAAAAAATTTTTGAACTTTTTAGAAAAAGCCGACACATTTCACTGTTTTTATCCTACCCATTAATATTCTACCATAAAGGAGAGTTAAAAAAAAAATCATTGTAGTCTGCAGTTAGTGAGTTAAAAATATTCCTGTTACATTGAGATATTAAACTGCAAAAGAAATACTGAAAATGCATTCACAAAAAATAAAACTAAGTTATCTTTCTTGGTTCATATACAGTAACTAAAAAAAATTCGTTTGGAAAAATGTCTTAAAAAAGAAAAACTTTCTCACTTATAATTAATTAATTATAAATAGTACCTGAGGCCACAGGCCATATTTGTCACTTCAGAAAGAAAAGGAAGAAATAGCAGGTTGTCAGCCAATTCAAATAATAACTAAGTTTGGAGATATGGAGTATAGAGAAGAAAGGGATTTTGAGATGTCGGCACAAGAGATGCCAGTCAGGAGTCAAGGGTAGATGGGTTTAAAGTAACAGGTTTTCTTGGCAAAGATTTATAAAACTACAGAATCAGAAACTGGGCTGGTGAAAGAGATGCCATATTTTGGGTGGGAGAGTCTGAGATGGAAAGAAAAAAAAAAGAGTAGAATTATGTAGAAAAAGCAGAGTGGTTCTTGGGGAAGCCCATGTTAGGGTCTTTCAGGTAGTAAAAATGCCATGCCCTTTGAATTTAAATAAAATAAAACAAGGCTGGGGCGCTGTGTAAGCCAGAGAATTTGCCAAGCTGTTCTAGGCAAATGTACTCAAAGGTTACCCCAACTCTACAGGTGCATTTTTGTTGAGTTCCAACATTAAAAATCAAATACTTTTTAACTCAACATATTCTCTACAGGGATGACTGGTGGAGAACTAGCACTCTCATTCAGAAGGAGTCAATAGCATTTTTCCCCATTCTTTTATTTAAAGTTAGATTATTCATATGCCTTGGAAGAAAAAGAAAACTATGTTCATTTAACACTTTTAAATCATGTACTGGGACAGAAGCACCGCTCCAGTCACTGGGCAAGAGTATATCAATAAGAATGTCAGAGGAGAACAGCACCAAGACCTGCTTCTGACTATGCCCTGACTCCTAGGCTTGCCCAGGATCGAGAGTTTATCTTTGGCTCATTGCTCCAGTTAAATATAACACTCACACTGTTTGGGAACTAAGCAAAAGGAATGCATCTTGCACTCAAGGCCAGAGAGTATTAAGACATAGGGATTTCACAAATCCAAAGTTTGGAAATCTGAGGCAGACAGCAGGGCAAAGCACTGTGAAATTCCTGTTCTCAAAGTCCTGGATTAGGCTATTCTAGACAGGGGTGGGAAGTGGGAACTCTCCTAACTACCCATCAGAAAGAGTAGCTGGGTTTCATACCTACTACGCTCACATCCCTGTAGCATATTAAAAAACAACCTTGCCCCCACCCCCACTCCTATCCCCCACGCCTGCCCATGTTCCTTCCCTGACTAGGCTCAAAGCTTTTGGGGCAGATGTCACTGCAATCTCCTCCCTCTTCATTCCCTCCCCAATCTAACCTAGCAGCCCTCCACAAAGAACCCTGGCTCATAATGAAACCACATGCTGTTCCAACCCGTTGTTCCTCTCTTTGTCTTTGTTACGATATTCCCTTTGTCAGGAATGTCAACCCGCCCTCCATCTCTGCTGGTTGTAGCAGACTCAACTCAGAAGCTAAAAAGCTCTGCCCAATCAGCCCAGACAGAAATGATCACAGCATACCGGATGACAGTCTTAGAAAGGATTGTTGAGACTATCTAGTCCCATATTTCATTTTACAGAGAAGGAAACTGAGGCCTGTAAAGGTTAAGTGACTTGGATGGCACTCTGTTATTCTCTCAACACATTAGATTCTTATTACAGTAACTTGTAACTTCACTCTCCATAGATTATAATCTCTTTAAAGAAAGGTATAGATAGTCATTCATCTCTGTTCTAGTTCCATACAGTGCTTTTCACATTGTGGAAAACTGTTTGTCAGATGAATAAAACTAAGCTCCCACTGCCCCCAAGCTCTTTGTGAGAGATGAGGCTCATAAAGGAACAAGCAGAGCAGTACAGGCCTATTGATTTCTTATGTCAATAATGGCGAAAGACAACCTCCCTGCTGCCAAGTGGATCCCAAGACCAAATGGCAAAATAATATGCTGGATCTGATATACTCAAGCAAAGAAGCTGGTTGGACTGTTGTCAAATGTAGAGGCAATGCTAAGATAACAAAAGCAGTCACCACATCTGACCCTTCTCTGGCTGCGCCATTGAGAAGGGTCCCCTGGGCAGAAATCTAGTACATGGAGGGGTGGCAGCAATGGGAGATGGAGGAGACTGACTCTGCTAAATTAGCTGGGTTTTATTTCTTGATTCAGTCCCTACAGAAGCTCCCAAAATGGGTGACACCACTCCAGGAGGTGCTGGAATGAGATGGGGGGGCAGTAGTAAACTTGGATGCAACTAAGGGGCACTGAATAAAAATAAGGGGGTGTTGGAAGCATAAGGCAAAGAAAAAAAGAAAATTCTTAAAAACTGTTTGTATATGGTTCATCTGTTGTGTAACAGAGTTGAAGTCATAGTGATTACATTATTTTCCAAATAAACACACAAAATGCAAGTTATAACTGCTCAGTGATCAAGTCCACCGATTGGTCCTAACAAATAAGTGTGGTAGAAGAGTTTGTCATACATTATCTGGAAGTCCAGCATGCACTGGCAGGAATGTATACATTTAATGACTTATTTACAATATGATACTATACGGTTACATGATATGATACTTGGTCATCAAAATTTCAATGCAGGAAAAAAAATCCACAAATTTACAATGAATTATTAAATTTAAGATATGTCATTTAAAAATTTTATTTTTTTTGAAATGACACAAATGTAAAAAAAGAAAAACGTTAAAAAGTTAAAGAAAGTAGATTTCCAGGAGGGCACTGAATATTTTTTTTTTTTGAAAAGGGGGTAGTAGGCCAAATAAGTTTGGGAACCTTTGAGTCCCCATATCCCTATGAGAGCTTGAATTTAGTATTATCCATTCATTGCTTGGACTCTAGTGAAGTCTAGCCAGAAATAAAGATGAGGGGGAGGATGAGGGATCTCATCTACCCCTGGCTATTTCAAACCCTCAGAAACCAAGACTACTCCCAAGCCCAGATGCAAGAATGAAGGAGAGCCCTGGGAGCCACCACAGGAGGTTAGGAGTTAATCAACAGACCAGCTGGTGTTCGTGTTGACCCTGCAGCTGAAGAGGAAGGAGGAAGGAGGAAGGAGGAAGGCACTAGGCAGAAAGAGAAGAGAATGCCCTGAGCAGAGGCAGGCAAGAAGCTGAGGACACTGAGCAGAACTGGGGATGGTGAAGTGAGAAATTTCTTGTATTATCAATAAATACTACTCTTGCCACTCCTTCTGGGAATCCTGGGCATAAAGACAGTAGGAAAATTTTATTTTTTTTCAGGGGCCAGACTCACCAGGGGCTGTGATGCCTAACACTCCTAGGTTCCCCAGCTGCTTCCAGAATTCCTGCAAATAGAAAATGAACTGCAAAACCAAGCAACCAGTATCTGACAAATAAAGCAACTGCACAGAACCCAAACATTCAATCACAAGCCACTTAAAGAAAGGACCTATCGTTTCAGCAAAGTGGCCAATACAAAAAATTAGTCTTCATAAGCAATGATGAGGGTCCCTAATCATCCCAACTCTTTAAGCACAGCATACTTTGCTTCTTCCTCCCAGGTCTTCCTCTGAGAGGACCTGAGGATATTTTCTTGTTGCCAGTAATACAAAACTCTAGACTTACCCGAAGGTCCTTGAACTCGTTGGTCTTATCAATTTCTTGGGCCTTGGGGGCTAAATGTTGCTGACAGAATTTGAACATGGTCTGTCGGAGCTGGGGAACAAAAAGGGAGGGGAAAATGGGATGAATAAGCATTGCTGAAGAGATCACTCAAGGTAGGTTATAAATTCTTTCCACATTCTCATCAACTGGAGGCTAGTGACTCCACTAAGGCATACTGAAAGAACTGATCTCAGCATGAAGAGCAACATCAAAACAGATGCTGACCCAGACGCTGAGGTGTGGACCTAGAAATGAAATGTCATTCTAAATTGGCCCCAAGACTGTGAAGAGGATCAGAGATTAGAAACAGAAAGGGATCTTAGAGGTGATAAAGTTCAATCCCCTCATTTTACATTTAAGGAAAGAGAAGTGAAGTTATCTGCCCAAGATCATAAAGGTAAATAAGTGAAGAGCCTAGATTTGAACCTATCCTCTGACCTCTCTCTCCAGTTTGCCATGACAGTCAACTCAGACGGTCCACCTATTGGATATGATTTAGAGTTGGTTAGGAGTCCTCAGATACCCTCTGCCCAAGGTCACACAGAGTGGTAGCAGTCACAGATAGGACCATATATCCACAGCTAGAAGGGACCTTAGGTTGGACTAGGGTCCAACCCTCCAGGTTGAGAGGTTAAATGTCTTACTTGCCCAGGGCTACAAAGCTAGTAAATGCCAGAAGCTAGATTTGAACTGGTCTCCTGATTCCAAGGCAGCACTTTTTTTTTTTTAAGTCACTCATAGGCTATTGTTTTCTAATATTGGAACAGGTTACAAAGGAGGATAGAGTGATTGTCAGTTTGGGAAAGCATAACAAATGGAAAGAAAAATGCTGTTTGAAATGATTCGGGGGCAGTTGGGAGTACAGAATGAAAAACAGATTAAACCCTCTTGTTGTTCAGTTGTGTCTGTTAGTGAACTGAATTTGTGGTTTTCTTGGCAAAAATGCTGGAGTGGTTTGCCATTTTCTTCTCTAGCCCATTTTACTGATGAGGAACTGAGGCAAACAGGGTTAAGTGTCTTGCCCAAGGTCACACAGCTAGTTAAGTGTCAGGACCTGTCTCAGGGCCTGGCCTCTATCCACTGCGCCACCAAATTGTCCATTAAATCCTGAGGTCTCTCCAAATTCTCCGTCTCCCTCAAATTCATTGTCAACTGAATCACTGAAATTCTGCTCACAGCCGGGGACTCGGGGGCCTTAGAAGGCAGCTGAGAAGAGCGTGCTTTGGGCAATAGCACCAGGCATAAAGGAAACGCCTAATAAATGTTATTAGTCAATAAGTACCATAGTCAAATTCCCAAGGGAAAGTGCATCCATTTCCAATCTCCATATGCCCTCCGTATGCCCTTGGATAACGTCTTTCCCTACAAGAGTGCCTGCTAATACTGGCGTTCAAACACTGTCCAGGACTCAAGTTGCCTGGGCAAAGCCCCGGTAGTCCCTCCAAAGCTCCCCCCAGCTGTGCCGGGGCCGCCTACTGCGTGCTGGGGCGCCCAGCTCGGGAGTCACCCGCACCCCAGGGCTCTGCAGGGTTCGCTCCCCTGGGGGAGGCTCCGAGGCACGAAGCACTCCACTCATCGGTCAGACCCAGGCTCCAAGAGGGGGATGCCAGGACTCGGCCGTCTACCTCGAGCTGCCACTTACTTGAGAAGCTGAGGCTGGGCCTGGGCCCGACCCGAGAGTCCTGCTCTCCAGTGGGCAGCGGAGGGTGGGGAGGGGGAGGCCGGGGAACCGCGCGAGTCTAGCGGCCGCCCCGTACGGCCCCCGCGAGGGGACCTCTCAGCAAGGGGTCGGGGACCACTTTTGCTACCTGTTTTTGCTGTTCGCTCAGCCCGTTTATCGTGTCATCCACAGGCATCGTCGAGTATCCCCGCCGTGAGGCGAAGAGCGTGGGCAGCCGCACTCCCCACCAAGGCAGGCGGGCACAAACAAGCCAAGCTACAATCGCCATCGCTGCTCCAGATCCGGACTTGAGTCTTTTGGCCTGGGCCACCCTAGTAACTCCACCAATCCACGAGCATCTGTGATTCTGTCCAATGAGTGAGGGGGTGGGGTACCCTGCAGCCTATCAGCGTCCAGGTGCTCCGAAAGACACCCTCCCCTATTCTGAGCCACCTTCGAGCCAATCAGCAGTGTGTTCTGAGGGGCTAGGCATCCTCCCCGCGAAGTCACGAAGTACTCACAGTGGGCGGTGGCCTAATCTCGGAATCGCCATCTCTAAGGGGATCAGCCTTCTTAAAGCTGCTCCGCCCTCTGCCCCTCCTTCTTCAAAGAAAATTAAAAAATTCCCTGGCAATATTCCCAAGGAAAATTGGCTTCTCTAGACCTCACGGTTTAGGTGTGCGGTTGCGGGAGGGAGGGGTGGGGGTGGTGCCAGCGTGAAAATCACCTTCTCTTGCCCCATTCTTTTTACAACAGGCAAAGTGACAAAATGGATATCGAAGCCAAGAAATTACAAAATGGCAACCTAAAATGGCATTGGGAGTGCAAGAGAGCAGAGATGGTCTCTCATTTAGCTTTTAAAATGACTATTATTTGTTTTACTAATAACAACAGTTAGCATTTAGATAGCACCTTCTATTTGCTGTACAAAGGACTTTACAAATATTACCTCAATTTATCCTCCCAACAACATTGGGAGGTAGATGTTATGTGTTTGGTTTGGTTTTTGTTTTTCATTTTACAGGTGAAGAAATTGAGGAAGATTGAGGTTGGGTAACTTGCCCAAGGTCATACATCTAGTAAGTGAGGCTAGATTTGAAATCAGGTGTTCCTGACTCCAAACACAGCACTCTCCATCATACTGCCAAAAAACCGTAGTAGTAAGGATGGATGAAAATTAAACAAGTGCCTAGTATACATGTATTGCCATTTCATGGGCAGAAGAGAAATGTCAACCTGCTTTCATGAGAAACTACTGTTAGGATGGTAAAAGTGAGATGACTGTCAATAGATTGGGGGGGGGGTGTCAAAAAGATTGCAACACAATTGGGTTCAATTAGTTGTTTGTTTTAATGATTAAAATCCCCCTTTCAGTCATCTAGGAGATCAGGGCTTGGCTTAAACCACAGCTTTCTTCTCCCCTCAGCACACAGACAATTAGCCAACAGACTTCCAATAATATTTATGTTTAAGGTATTGCCTAGGCCTAAAGGCTATAGAGATGAATAAGAGACAGTCCATAGACTGAGAGGAGCACTAGCACTTGTGGCTGTGGAAGAGCAAGGGAGATGGTCCCAGTCCCAGTCGAGGATCAGTCCTAGGAAAGTGCCTAGCACTTGCAGGTGTAGGGAAGCAGGGGCCCTTCCTGGGTAAAGATGAGAGTGCAGACCAGGAGAGCAGTGACGACACATCTCCCTGGATCACACCACTTTGGAAGATCTGAAAACTTGTAAGCCCCCTTCCTTCCCCCTCCAACCCAAACTCCTCTAAAAACAGAAGAATGAAAAATCCTGAAACTTGGCACAATGCCTTCCCATCCCCAGTTGAGCAGAGTCCAAATTTAAGTTCAAAGTAAAAAAAATAGGTTGGGAAAATGTTACAAAAACAACAACCAAAAGAACTTCACCATAAAAAGCTACTATGGTGGCAGGGAAGACCAGACTCAGAAGAAGACAACAATGTGAAAACAACTACAAACAAAGCCCCCCAAAATAAATGCTAATTGGGCCCAAGCCCAAAAAGAATTCCTAGAAATGTTAAAGAAAGAGATAAGACTGACAGAGGGAAATGAGGAAAAGAAATGAGTGATGAAAGAACATTATGAAAAGAGAATTAAAAGCTTGGTAAAAGAGGCACAAAAGAAATACTGAAGAAAACATCTTAAAAAACAAAATTGGCCAAATGGTAAAAGAGGCATAAAAATTCACTGAAGAAAACAACTCCTTAAAAACCAGAATTGACCAAATGGAAAAAGAGGGACAAAGCTCACTAAAGAAAATAATTCCTTAAAAATTAGAATTGGGCAAGTGAAAGCTAATGACCCCATGAGACATCAAGAAACAATAACAAAGTCAAAAGAATGAAAATATAGAAGAAAATGTTAAATGTCTCATTGGAAAAACAACTGACCTTGAAAATAGATAGAGAGAGATAATTTTAAAATTATTGAACTACCTGAAAGCCAGGATCAAAAAAAAGAACCTAGACATTGTATTTCAAGAAATTATAAAGAAAAACTTCCCTGATGTCTTAGATCCAATGGGCAAAATAGAAATTGAAAGACTCTACCAATCACCTCCTGAAAGAGATCCCCAAATGAAAATTCCCAGGAATATTACAGCCAAATTCCAGAGTTCCCAGGTCAAGGACAAACTATTGCAAGTAGCCAGAAAGGAACTATTCAAACATCATGGAACTATTGTCAGGATCACATATGATTTAGCAGCTTCCGTGTTAAAGCAGTGGAGGGCTTGGAATATGATATTCCAAAAGGCAGAGGGGCTAGGATTATAACCAAGAATAGCCTACCTAAGCAAAATGATATATAATTCTTTGGGAAAAAATGGATATTTAATGAAATAGAAGACTTTCCAGCATTCCTGATGAAAAGACCAGAGCTGAATAGAAATTTAATATTCAAACACAAGACTCGAGAGGAGCATAAAAAGGTAAACATGAAAGAGTAATCATAAAACACTCAGTAAAACTAAATTGTTTACATTTCTATGTAGGAAGATGATATATGCAACTCCCAAGAACAGGGTAGTTAGAAGGAGTCTACATGGACAGAGGGTATGAGTGTGAGTAATGTTGGGATGACCTAAAAAAAATGAAGGGGTGAGAAACAAAGAACTGGCAAAAGGGGGAAGGGAGAGGTAGAATGGAGAAAATTTTTTCATATAAAAGAGGATTGTAAGGAAGAGGTTCATAGTGGAGTGGAAAATGCTTGAACCTTACCCTCATTGGAAATGGCTCAAAAAGAAAAGGAAAAAAAAATACACACACACACACACACTCAGCTGGGTATATAAATTTAACTTACCCAACAGAGAAATAAAAGGGGAAGGGGATAAGAGTTATGGGGGTGGGGAAGATAACAAAAGCAAGGGCAGATTAAGGGAGGTCGTGGTCAGAAGCAAAACAGCCTTTTGAGGAGGGACAGGATACAAAGAGAGAATAAACAGAAGAAAATAGGGTGAAGAGAAAGACACAGTAATCATAACTGTGAATGTGAATGGGATAAGCTGACCCATAAAATGAAAGTGGATAACAGAAGGGATTGAAAACCAAAATCCAATAATATGTTGTTTATGAGAGAAACACTTGAAACAGAAAGGTATACAGAGTTAAAACAAAGTATTGGAACTATATCTATTTTTTTTTTAAAGTAATTGGGGTTAAGTAACTTGCTCAAGGTTACACGGTCAGTTATTTGTGGGTGTGGTGCTAAGTATCTGAGCCCGGATTTGATTCCCAGGTCATCCCAACACTGGAGCCAGTGCTCTTACTCGCTGTGCTACCTGGCCATCCCCAATATCTATTTTTTACTTCAGCTGAAATAAAAAAGGTAGAAGTCACAATCATGATCTCAGACAAAGCAAAAGCAAAAACAGATCTAATTAAAAGAGATCTAGGAAACTACATTTTGCTAAAAGGTACCATAGACAATAGAATAATATAAAAAAAAATTTTACAGAAAGTTTCTCTGATTAAGGCCTCATTTCTCAAATATATAGGGAATTGAGTCTAATTTATAAAAATAACAGCCATTTCCCAATTACAAATGGTCAAAGGATATGTTGTTCAGTCATTTTAGCTTCATTCTGAGAAAGGATCCATAGGCTTCATCAAAATGTCAAAGAGGTCCATGACCCAAAAATAGGTTAAGAACTATGCTTAAGTTACATAAAAGTGGTACAATGGAAAGAGTATCGAAAGAGTATTGGGTCATATGACCCAAGTTCAAATCCTCATTCTGTTCCTTATCCTCTTACAAATCCTGCCTTTTGAGGATTAGCTTTTTGCTCCTTAGTCAAGGTTATAACTTAACCTCTCTGGGCCTCAGTTTTCTCATCTGTGAAATAAAAGGAAATGGACTTGCTGACTTTTGACATCCCTTCTAGTTTAGGAGTTATGATCCTGAGACTGGATAATTTATAAGATCCATTCCAACTCTATCTCTAGGATCTTGTGTTGTTATTGTTAATTATTATTAATTATATTTCTTGGTTGCCAGGATTTTGGCATAAAGTCCAATTTTTTAAGACTGGGAGAGGATGGAAAATTAGGGATGTAAAGAGTCAGATTGAAAGATAGTCCAGGGGCGGCCAGGTAGCACAGCGAGTAAGAGCACTGGCTCCAGTGTTGAGAAGACCTGGATCAAATCTGGGCTCAGATATTCAGCACCACAGCCAGAAATAACTGGCCGTGTAACCTTGAGCAAGTTACTTAACCCCGATTGCTTTAAAAAAAAAAAAAGATAGTCCAGAATCCATAAGCATACCAGTTATCTCATTAAGTTATTAGCAACAAAGATAATCATACTATATAAATAATATCTTGTGTATATATGTATTGTTGTTTAGTCATTTTCAGTTGTGTCCAACTCTATGTGACCCTATTTGGGGTTTTCTTAGCAAAGATACTAGAGCGGTGTGCTATTTTCTTCTCCAGCTCATTTTACAGATGAGGAGCTCAGGAAAACAGGGTTAAGTGACTTGCCCAGGGTCCCATGACTAGTAAGTGTCTGAGGCCAGATTTGAACTAAAAAAAAAATGAGTCTTCCTTACTTCAGGCCCAGAACTCCATCCACTGCACCACCCAGCTGCATCAAAGGATATGAACTGACAGTTTTCAGAAGAAGAAATCAAAGCTATTTTTAGTCATATGAAAAAATTCTCTAAATCACTATTGATTAAAGTAATACAAATTAAAACAATTTTGAGGTACCACCTCACACCTATCAGAAATGACAAATGCTGAAGGGAATCAGGAAAAATAGGTACACCAATAAACTGTTGGTGGAGTAGTGAACTCATCCAACCATTCTGGAGAACTCTGCCCAAAGGGCCATAAAACTGTGCATACCCTTTGACCCAGCAATACCACCAATAGGTCTGTACCCCAAAGAGATCAAAGAAAAAATGAAAAGGATATATATGTACAAAATAATTATAGCGGTCCTTTTTTGTGGTAGCAAAGAATTGAAAATTGAGGGGATGGTCAAAGGTTGGGGAATGACCAAGTTGTGGCATATAATTGCAATGGCATACTTTTGTGCTATAAGAAACAAGTGAGGTGGTTTCAGGGGAAAAAAAACCCATGGCAAGACAGTGAGAAGGACTGGGATATCATTATGCACAGTAATAGCAATGTTGTAATAATGTAATAATGATCAACTATGAAAGACATGGCTACTCTGATCAATACAATGATCCAAGACAATTACAAAAGATTCATGATTAAAAAATGCTATCCACCTCCAGAGAGACAACTGATGAACTCTGAGTGTAAATTTAAGAATAATTTCCTTGAGAGGGAGTCAAGATGGTGGAGTAGAAACAGGACTTCTGCAGGGCTCTGGCTTCCACTTCCCCCAATTCATGTAAAAAATGACTCTAGACAAACTTTGGAGTTACAGAACCCACAAAATGACACAGAGAAGCTAACCTCCCACTGAAGACAGCCCAGCAGGATGGCAGGAAGGAGCCAGTGCAGTGCTCTGGGAGCCAACCCCAGCCCTGCCCGAGCTGAAGTTTTAGCCTCAGAGTGGCCTGACCAGCCACCAGCTGGAGGGACTTCAGATCACCAGCAGCAGTGGTGGTTTCCAGAATTATCAACCCATAGATGCCAAAGACAAAGTGAGAGGTCAGTGTAGACTTTGCAGGAACAGGGAGTTTGGGAGTGCAATCCAGCCTTTGCCCCCAGGGTGAGAAGCAGCTGAGGCTCCACAGAGTGCAGCTGCTGTCATGTGGCTGCTTCAGAGCTCCTGGTCGGCAGATTATAGGGGGACCAAGCAACCAGTCTGAGGGGTAATCCCTCTTCCTTTAACCTGCTTGGATCTGGATTGCTGTCTAAGGTGGAAGTCCTGGGGTGGATGAACAGTCTACCAGAGCATGTGGAG
Source organism: Petaurus breviceps papuanus (assembly GCF_028583685.1). NCBI lineage: Eukaryota > Metazoa > Chordata > Mammalia > Diprotodontia > Petauridae > Petaurus > Petaurus breviceps. The sequence continues at coordinate 2,958,402 of NW_027186492.1, read as the reverse complement.
GGTTCAGAGAAGGCACCCAACTAATAGCTCTGGCAGCTGTGAAAACCCCAGTGTTTGGGATAAAGCTCCCGTTTCTTGTAGCAGAGTGCTACTGTGGCAAAAGGCTCAAAAGTCAAATAATTGAGTGGCAACATGAGCAAGCAAAGGAAGCAAAGCAAACAGAGCAATCCTACATTAGACTCCTATTTTGGGGACAAAAAGGATCAAAGCATAGAACGGGAGGAAAACAGTGAAGTCAGAACTCCTGCACCAAAAGCTTCCAAGAAAAATACGAGCTGGTTACAGGGCACAGAGGACCCTAAGAAGGATTTTGAAAACCAAATAAGAGAAGTGGAGGAAAAATTGGGAAGAGAAATGAGAATGATGCAAGAAAATTATGAAATGAGAGTCAACAACCTGACTGAAGGAAATAATACCTTAAAAAATAGACTAACTCAAATGGCAAAAGAGGCTCAAAAAAGGCAATGAGGACAAGAATGCCTTAAAAGCCGAATTTGCCAGATGGAAAAAGAATCTCAAAAGCCCACTGAAGAGAATCATTCCTTCAGAATTAGATTGGAGTGAATAGAAGCTAGTGACTTTATGAGAAATCAAGATACTATTAAGCAGATCCAAACAAATGGAAGGCAATGTGAAATATCTCATTGGGAAAACCACTGATCTGGAAAATAGATCTAGGAGAGATAATTTAATAGATAATTTAAAAGATAATTATTGGACTACCAGAAAGCTATGATCAAAAAAAGAACCTAGAAATCATCCTTCAAGAAATTCTCAAGGAAAAATGCCCTGATGTTTTAGAACCAGAGGGCAAAATAGAGGTTGAAAGAATCCATTGATCACCTCCTGAAAAAGATCCCAAAAAGAAAACTCCTAGGAATATTATAGCCAGGTTCTGTAATTCCTAGATCAAGGAGAAAATATTACAAGCAGCCAGGAAGAAACAATTTGAATACTGTGGAAACACAATCAGGATAACCCAGGATCTGGCAGCTTCTACACTGAGGGATTGAAGGGCTTGGAATATGATATTCTGGAGGTCAAAGGAGCTGGGATTGAAACCAAGAATCACCTACCCAGCAAAACTGAGCATCATGTTTCAGGGGAAAATTTGGTCATTCGGTGGAATAGAGGGCTTTCAAACATTTTTTTTTTTTTTTTGCTTTTTAGAGGACAGTTGTGACTTGCCCAAGGTCACATGGCTAGTAAGTGTCAAATGTCTGAGGCTGGATTTGAACTCAGATCCTCCTGACTCCAGGGCTGGTGATCTACTCACTATGCCACCTAGCCACCCCCCTTTCAAGCATTCTTGATGAAAAAAAGAGTTGAATAGAAAATTTGACATTCAGATACAAGAAGCAAGAGATGCATGAGAAGGTAAACAGGGAAAAGAAATCATAAGGAACTTATCAAAGTTGAACTACTTATATTCCTACATGAGAAAATGATAATTGTCACTTATGAAACTTTTCTCAGTATGAGAATAGTTGAAGGGAATAGAAATGTGTATATATACATATATATATAGTATATATCCATATATATATCTATATAGGAGGGTATATGGGTGTATGAATACATATGTGTGTGTATATATGTGTACAGGTATACATAGAGGGCACAGGACCAATTTAACAGGAAGAGATGATACTTAAAAGATGAAACAAAGGTGAGAGAGAAATATAATGAGAGGAGATGGAAAGAGACAGAATGGGGTAAATTATCTCGTATAGAAGAGGCAAGGGAAAACTGTTACAATAGAGGGGGAAGAACAGGAAGGAAAAAGGGAATGAGTCAACCTTATTCACATTGAATTTGGCTTAGGGAGGGAATGACATACACACTAAATAGGGTATGTCACCCTACAGGAGAGTAGGGGGGAAGGGGAAGAGAGGGGATATAATGGAAGGGAGGACAGGCTGGGGTGGGGGAGGGAAGTTGGACAGCACACACTTTTGAAAAGGTGTAGGATCAAAGTAGAGAATAGAACAAGTGGGGGGTGGGATAGGAAGAAGGTAAATATAGTCAGTCTTTTACAATATATCCACTATGGAAATGTTTTGCATGGCTACACATGTACAACCTATATTGAATTGCTTATCTTCCCAGTGAAGGTGGTTGACAAGGGAGGAAGGGAAAGAATCTGGAATTCAAAGTTTTAAAATCAGATATTTTAAAATATATTATCATCATTATTATTATTATTTTACATGTAACTGGGAAATAAGATATACAGGCACTGGAGCATAGAGATTCACCATGCCCTACTGGAAAGTTGGAGGGAGGATGGGGGAAGATATGGGAGAGAGCAGATTGGGGGAGGGGACATTCAGTGGGATCACTATTTTGGGGTGATGGGAAAAATGGGAAGAAAATTTGTAACTCAAAATCTTGTGGAAATAAAAGATGTAAACTAAAACAATTTTTAAAAAAATTAAAAAAATAATTTTCTTGCTTTGTTTTTTGGATGATATCCCTATATGGAAATAACTTTTGCAAGATTTCACATTTATAAATTAATTGATATCATTTAGCTAGCCTTCTCAGTGGGTGGGGGAAGCATAAGAGGGAGAGAATTTGGAACTCAAGATTTAAAAAGAAAGGAATGTTAAAATAAATAATAATTAAAAAAAATTAAAAAACAACAACCATAAAGGAGGGGTTGGAGTGGGCTGGCCTCTGGGGTGCCTCTAAATCTAAGATACTGTTGTCAAAATACTAAGAGACACCCTGTGTTTCAAAGCTAAGGCCCAGAAAGTAAGTTGTGTGGTGAACTTAGCATAACAACAATCCTTTTCATTCACCCTCTGGCAAAATCATGTAATTATTGTATTGCTTTGACCAGCACAGGTGTTCTCTGAGCTCGGACAAGCACCAGACAAATACTCATGTTCTGGTCATGAAGTCCTGCTATGAATTGAACTTGTTTCATTGTTGCTGTTACCCCTCATTGTCAAGGCTACAGCTCACTGCATAGTCATTGGTATAACAATGAGATCTCCCCACACTGCCTTGGGTCCCCCTATTAGGGACAAGGCCCTAGCATCTGTGTCTAATTTCCCTCCTTGCCTGCAGGCTATTTCCCTCTCTTTGAAATGAAATTCCTGTTTGATTCCTTAGTCTCCTCTCTCTAGCCTGCTCTGGTTGGTTCTGGATATCCACAAGTTAGAAGCAGGTTCCACCTAGGTGATATTGTGGAGGAGATTAACAGATCCAAACTTCTCCTTCCCAACATTTGAAAGTAATCTGAGGGTGACAAACAAATGGAGTTTGCAGAGTGTGTAAATAAAGAGAGATGCTCAGTCTTGAAAGACTAGGCTCTCTGGTATATTTATTGGCTATGGCAACCCTTCTGTTAGAGTTTAATTGTGCATACCTACTGCTTTTTGTCTCCTTCTGTTTTCCCTTTTGCGGTACCTTGTGCCTGAAAATCTCTTAAGGCGTGAACTGTTGCCCAGAGATGGGACTATTTGAATTGAGCACCTGCCCTCATTTCTTGACTTGCAACTTGCAGTGACTCAAAAATAGAAAACTAGGCCTTAGTTAAATAATACCAGCCCTGTGATGCAACAAAAGGGTCTTTAGTTTCTAACTGGCTACCTTGGCTAGGACTAAGAGAAATATGAGACTTGTGGCCCAACACCTGGCATTCCACATATTAATAAGAATTCTTCAGACAGACTTCTGGGAGCCAAGATAGTAGAGTAAGCAGTAAGTCACTCTTACTCTCCCTTATTGACCTCTAAAAACCCAGAAAATATGCCCCAGGAAATCCTGGAACAGTGGAGCTAGTAGAAAAAATGGGGAGAAGCATTCTATTAACCCAGGAGACTTGGGGGTATCAGCAAGAAAGGTCTTCTTTACTCTAGTGGAAGGGGAGTGCATTCCAGGACTGGAGGTATCCCAGCAAGCCCCACCTCAGCAAACTAGTGGGAGATCCTGAGTCCCAGGGTGGTGGAGCAGGCAAGTGCCAACACTAGGAACCTCCCCTCCCCGCCCCCACCCCACATGCCTTGGCACAGCCAGGGGAACCTGTAGACTCCAAATTGGAGAACCACCATGTGCACTGGTGGGGAACCATCCTCCAGCACCTGAACCTCCCTGTGCTTCAGCACAGCTCCAGGAGGGCAAGCATGCTCTAGCAGCCAAAGCCCCATGAGCTTCAGCACAGCCCTGGCCAAATAGGTGTCCTCCAGTTATAAAACCTCCATGTGCTTCAGCACAGCCCTGGGTGAACAGGCATCCTTCAGTGGCCAGACCTTCTTGCTCCACCCTGTGCATGTTCAGGGCTTCAGTACAGCCCTGGGAAAACACAGGAAAACCCCTAGTGGCCTCAGTGTACTCCAGACACCACCACTAGGACCCCAGCTCAGCACCCAGTAAGCTGCCATACCCCTATAGCCTCCAGTTGCCAGCACCTGATGCCCCAACACACAAACCCAGTGACCAGGTCCCTGGCCCCCAGCACAAGAAGCTTGGGAAAGTGCCCCCTGTGCTCCAGCAGAGAGCTCAACTTTAAAAATCAGGAATTAGGCAAACATCATGAGCAAAAAGCAGAACTTGACACTGACCATAGATTCTTTCTATGGGGACAGGGAAGACCAAAACACAAATTCAGAAGAGGACAGCATTGTCAATATACCTACATTTGAAACCTCAAAGGGAAATATGAACTGGTCTCAAGCCCCAAAAGCCTTCTTGGAAGAGCTCAAGAAGGATTTTAAAAGGCAAATAAGAGAGGAAGAAGAAAAATTGGGAATAAAAATGAGAGGTATGCAAGAGAGAGTCAACAGCTTGGGAACAGAAGGACAAAAATTGACTGTAGAAAACAACTTCTTAAAAAATACAACCGGCCAAATGGGAAAAGTCTACTAAAGAAAAGGACTCCCGGGCAGCTAGGTGGTGCAGTGAGGAAAGCGCTGGCCCTGGAGTCAGGAGGACCCAAGTTCGGTTCCGGCCTCAGACACTTAACACCCACACTCACACACATACAAAAAAAAATACTAGCCGTGTAACCTTGGGCAAGTGACTTAACCCCAATTGCCCTCCAAAAGGCAAAAAGAAAGAAAGAAAAAAGAAAGAAAGAAAGAAAGAAAGAAAGAAAGAAAGAAAGAAAGAAA
>NW_027186492.1:2943652-2953272 GCF_028583685.1 Petaurus breviceps papuanus | reverse complement strand
AAAGAAAGAAAGAAAGAAAGAAAGAAAGAAAGAAAGAAAGAAAGAAAGAAAACGACTCCTTAAATAGTGGAATTGGCCAAATGGAAAAGAAAATTCAAAAGCTAACTGAAGGGGCAGCTAGGTGGCACAGTAAATAGAGCACCAGCCCTGGAGTCAGGAGGATCTGAGTTGAAATCTGGCCTCAGACACTTAACTAGCCATATGACCTTGGGCAAGTCACTTAACCCCAATTGCCCTGCTTTCCCCCCTCCAGAAAGAAAAAAAAAACCTAACTGAAAAAAATATTGTTAAAAATTAGAATTGGGCAAGTGGAAGCTAATGACTCTATGAGACATTAAGAATTAGTCAAACAAAATCAAAAGAATGAAAAAAATGAAATGTAAAATGCCACATTGGAAAAACAACTGACATGGAAAATAGATTCAGGAGAGAGATTTTAAGAATTATTGGTCTAACTGAAAGGCATGATTTTTAAAAAGAGCCTACACAGCATCTTTCAAGAAATTATCAAAGTAAACTGTCCAGAGATCTTAGAACCAGAAGGTAACATAGTCATTGAAGGAATCCACCAATCACCTCCTGAAAGAGATCCCAAAGTGAAAACGCCAAGGAACATTGTAGCCAAATTCAAGAATTATAAAGTCAAAGAGATAATGCTGCAAACAGCCAGAAAGAAACAATTTAAATATCATGGAACCACAATCAGGATTATGCAGGATCTTGCAGCTTCCACATTAAAAGATTGGAAGGCTTGGAACATGATATTCCATAAAGCAAAGGAGCTTGGATTGCAACCAAGGATCAACTACCCAACAAAACTTAGCATAATCTTTCAGGGGAGGAGATGGATATTCAATGAAATAGGGGACTTCTAAATTTTCCTGATGAAAAATCCAGAGCTGAACAGAAAATTTAGCATTCAAATACAAGACTCAAGAGATGCATAAAAAAGTAAACAGAAAAAGGAAAAAAAAAACCCATGTTATTCAATAAGGTTAAACTGTTTACATCCCTACAAGGGAAGATGATACTTGTAACTCTTGAGAACTATATCTTTATTATGACATTTAGAAGGGGTATACATAGACAGAGAGTGTGAATATAAGTTGACTTTGATGTGATGATAAAAAAAATCAGTCAAGGGGTGAATAAAAATGATTGTACTGAGAGAAGAGGAAAGCAAGAGGCAGAAAAGGGTAAATTGCATCCCCATTCAATTTTCTCCAGAGGTCAACCACATCTAACTTTTCTAAAATTCTATTCATCTCCTTAACTTCTTTCTTGTTTCTTCTATGGTTAGATTTATCTAGTTCTGAGAGAGGATGTTGAGGTCCCCCACTAGTATGATTTTGTTGTCTATTTCTTCCTATAACTCCCTTAACTTCTCCTCTAAGAATTTAGATGCTATACCACTTGGTGCATACATGTTTAGTAATGATATTACTTCATTATCTATGGTACCTTTTAGCAGGATCTAGTTTCCGTCCATATCTTCTTTAATTAGATCTATTTTTGCTTTTGCTTTGTCTGAGATCAGCTACCTCTGCTTTTTTTTTACTTTAGCCAAAGCATAATATCTTCTGCTCCAGTCTTTTACCTTTACTCTGTGTGTATCCCTCTGCTTCAAATGTTTTATAAGCTCAAATACTCCAGCTTCTGGGATAGGAACTCACTATTTAACAAAAACTGCTGGGAAAACTGGAAAATAGTATGGCAGAAACTAGGCATAGACTAACATCTTACACTGCATACCAAGATAAAGTCAAAATGAGTACATGATTTAGATATGAAGGCTAATATTATATGCAAATTAGGGGAGCAAGGAATAGTTTACCTGTCAGATTTATGGAGAATGGAAGAACTTATGACCAATCAACAAATAGAGAATAATGCAAAATGAATAATTTTGATTCCATTAAATTGAAAAGTTTTTGCACAAACAAAGCCAATACAACCAAGATTAGAAGGGAAGCAGAGATCTGGGAAACAATTTTTACAGCCAATGTCTCTGATAAAGGCCTAATTTCTGAAATATATAGAGAACTGAGTCTAATTTATGAAAATACAAGTCATTCCCCAATTGATAAATGGTCAAAGGATATGAACAGGCAATTTTTCAGATGAAGAAATTAAAGCTATCTATAGTTGAAGAAGGAGTCCTACCAAATTCTTTTTATGACACAAATATGGTACTGATACCTAAATCAGGAAGAGATAAAACAGAGAAAGAAAACTATAGACCAATCTCCCTCATGAATATAGATGCAAAAATTTTAAATAAAAATATTAGCAAAAAGACTACAGCAACTTATCTCAAGAATAATACACTTTGATCAGGTAGGATTTATTCCAGTAATGCAAGGATGGTTTAATATTAGAAAAACCATCAGTATAATTGATCATATCAACAGTAAAACTAGCAGAAACCACATGATTATCTCAATAGATGCAGAAAAGGCTTTTGACAAAATACAACATCCATTCCTATTAAAAACACTAGAAAATATAGGAATAAATGGAGCCTTCCTTAAAGTAATAGGTAGTATCCATTTAAAACCATTAGCAAATATTATATGTATTGGGGATAAGCTAGAAGCATTTCCAATAAGATCAGGGGTGAAATAAGGGTGTCCACTATCACCCCTCTTATTCAATCTGGTACTAGAAATGTTAGCAGTAGCAATTAGAGAAGAAAAAGAAATCAAAGGAATCAAATTAGGCAAAGAAGAGACCAAGCTATCACTCTTTGCAGATGATATGATGATATACTTAGAGAATCCTAGAGAATCAAGTAAAAAACTACTTGAGACAATAAATAAATTTGGCAAAGTTTCAGGATATAAAATAAACCCACATAAATCCTTGGCATTCCTATATATTTCCAATGAAATTCAACAGCAAGAGATAGAAAGAGAAATCCCATTTAAAGTTATTGTAGAGGAGTCCAAAGCCGGTGAAAGAGATGCTGGCTATGGCGGCAGGTCTGTTTGATTATGGACCATGTGCTGATATGTGTGCTTGAAATGTTGAAAATAACAATTTGTGAAGACTTTGCCATCTAGATGCTTAACTGGATTAAACGCCTAATTAGGATGGTTTGCAAACAAGTCGGAATAAGCATGGAATCAGTACTCTAGTCAGGCAAACCATATGGTTCATCTCGAAGTATTGTAAGGAAGATTGGTACTAATTTATCTCTGATTCAGTGTCCAAGAGTTCAGTTTCAGCTTACTAGTCATTTGACAGAATGGAGCCCTACTCAACACCAAGAGGATGCAATGGCCTCCTTTGCTGATGTGGGATGGGTCGCCAAAGAAGAAAGAGAGGTTTCCACAAGGCCAAGAACAGAGATTGGGTCAAAGCAGGCCCCCTCCAGATGAACTTCATTTCTTTGAGAAGCCCCCAAACAGACAAGTTTCCTTACCAAACCTCTCCCAGGAAGATCCAAAACCCAAGGTGAGAGTTTTAGCCAATGACAAAGCATTGCAGAAGATCAGTGCACTTGAACATGAATTGGCTACTCTCCTAGCACAGATTGCCAAAATCGTGACTTTGCAAGAACAGCAGAGTCTTACTTCAGGTGGTTTAGGTCCCACCATACTTACAGTTGCCCCAGCGCCACCTGCTGTTCTACCACCACCATTACTTCCCCCACCAACGCTGCCACCACCTCCTTCTCTTCCTTCATCAGGACTACAGCAAAGTGTATCTGCTATAGATCTGATTAAAGAGAGAAGAGAGAAGAAAATTAGGGCTGGAAAGATATTGATAGAAAATAGCCCAAAGAAATCTGAAGTGCCAAATATGCTAGAAATCCTAAAAGACATGAACAGCATAAAACTTCAGTCTGTGAAAAGATCAGAGCAAGACTTAAAACGCAAACCCATGGACCTTGCTGACCCTGCAACCTTAATTGCAGAAGCTTTGAAAAAGAAATTTGCTTTTCAGTACCAAAGTGACGGCCAAACTGAAACTGAAAAATCCATTACAATATCTGAATCAAAGACCACCTTAAAAACAATGTTGTTTGGGCCACACATGTTGAAGTCTACAAGAAAAATGAAGTCTTTAATTGAAAATGTTTCACATTCCTAAGTAGAAGGCAAAGACTATTTTGTTGAACTGTTGTTTAGTTAGGGTTAAGTAAGGCTGGTAGAAATCAACATTATTTAGTAAATCCTTCATTTTTATGTTCAGTGGCTGCCTGTGAAACCAAAAAGTAAATTGAACCATGACAAAAACATTATTTTTTGTTTCTAAAAGATGGTCTTTTTTGGTGCCACTCATGGAATATGTGGATTCTGACAAGTTTTAATCTATCCAAGTTGCTTGGATTTAAATTGTCCATTCTTTTAAAAAATGTTTAGATTTCAGAACATTTGTGGATATTATTCTGAAGTTTTTAATTCCTAAACACTAATTTATCTGTACAAATGTTTTATTTGCATGTATTTGACAGATTTAAAACAGTTTGTGATGATGGCAATGAAGTACTGTTATCTTCATTCATATTAAATATTAATTTTGTCTACAATGATGGAATAGCTGGTATAACATAAGTTGTTGCAGTGCAACATTTAATTTGAGATTTGAATCTTCTTGCCTGAAGTAGAGCTCAAGGTTTACTTAAAACTCTTTTGGGAGTTAGGGGTCAAATAGTTGCAAGAAGACAACTTACTGCTGAAATGTGTCAAAATGCTCATTTTTGGAGTTGAAGTGGGTGACCTTAAAGGTTTCTTTCATCTCAGTGCCACCCAGTACCAAGTGAAAAAAATGCAGGAGAAAGAGAGGAATCAAGTTAATTTATGATTTAGAATCCTTTTGTTTGTTAAGACCAAATGTATCATTGTTTTTTCCTCTTTTGATGGCTCATTTTTTGTTCAGTAGATAATTCTAAAATGTCAGCACAGTGAAGGATTTTTAAAAATGTAATTGTAAAAATATGAGTGTTTCAGAAAGTGTTTGATTGTTAATGAACTTAGTAGATAGGGTAAGGAGTTGTTGAATCTAGCAGTAAGAGGAAGTATGTTCTATTGGTATATATCTGATCACTGTGCTGTTTCCTAGGACAATGTCAAAAAGCAAAAATCCCAGATATTAACATTAAATGCTTTCTTCTGTTTAAAAAAAGTTACTGTAGACATTATAAAATATTTGGGAATCTATCTGCTAAAACAAATCCAGGACCTATATGATCACAACTACAAAACACTCTTCACACAAATTAAGTCAGATCTAACTCATTGGAAAAATATTAATTGCTCGTGGCTGGGTTGAGCTAATATAATAAAAATGACAATTTTAACTAAATTAAATTATATATTTAGTGCCATACCAATCAATTTACCAAAAAAACCTACTTTATAGAGCTAGAAAAATAGTAACAAAATTCATTTGGAAGAATAAATTGTCCAGAATATTAAGGGAATTAATGAAAAGAAATGCTAGGGAAGGTGGACTAGCTATATCAGATTTCAATCTGTATTATAAAGCAGCAGTCATCAAAACTACTTGGTACTGGCTGAGGAATAGAGTAGTGGATCAATGGAATAGATTAGGCACATGAGATTCAGCAGTCAATGACTATAGTAATCTATTGTTTGATAAACCCAAAGACCCCAGTTTTTGGGATAAGAACTCACTATTTGACAAAAACTGCTAGGAAAACTGGAATATAGTATGGCAGAAACTGGGCATAGACCATTACCTAACACCATATACCAAAATCAAGTCTAAATAGGTGCATGATATAGGTATAAAGGTTGATACTGTACGCAATCTTGGAAAACAAGGAATAGTTTACCTGTCAGATTTGTGGAGAGGGAAAGTTTTTATGACTAAACAAGAATTAGAGAGCATTATAAAATACAAAATGGATAATTTTGATTACATGAAATTGAAAAGTTTCTGTACAAAGCCAGTGTAACCAATATTAAGAGGGAGGTGGGAAATTGGGAAAGAATCTTTACAACCCATATCTCTGATAAAGGACTCATTTCTAAAATATACAGAGAATTGAGCCAAATCTATAAGAATACAAGTCATTCCCCAATTGATAAATGGTCAAAGGATATGAACAGGCAGTTTTCAGAGAAAGAAATTAAAGATATCTATAAGCACATAAAGAAATGCTCGAAATCACTATTGATTAGAGAAATGTAAATCAAAACAACTCTGAGGTACCACATCTCACCAGTCAGATTGGCTAAGATGACAAAACAGGAAAATGACAAATGCTGGAGAGGATGTGGACAAATTGGAACACTAATTCATTGCTGGTGGAGTTGTGAACTGGTCCAACCATTCTAGAAAGCAATCTGGAATTATGCCCAAAGGGCTATAAATAATTTCATATCCTTTGATCTGAAATGCCCATGGCCTCATATACTAAGCTCCTGTATGTAACAAGTTTGGAAAATTACTGAATTCTTCCTGAACTCTTATGTGCCTAGCCAGGGGCCCCTCTCTTGTGATACAATAGTGAGACCCACCTTGCTGTACTTCCTGATAAGATGTCAGAATGACCCAGGGCAGGACACGGACATCTGAGACCCCCGATAAGTCAGGGTAGAGCTATACAACTGTCCAGATCAAGGCCTAGCTATAACGGACCTGTTTATCTACCATTGTCAAACTAACTGTACTCCCCACACCCATTTTGTGGTTTTTGACTTTAAATATTCCCCCTTTCCTGATGGTTGGAGCAGCTCTCCCAGGGTTTCCTTGGGAGACTGTCGCTGGCCAGCTCAATAAACTGATACTCAGAACAATTGGCATGGCTTGGGGTCATTTTTCTCTCTACCTGTCCATTTCACTGGTGACCACGAAGGGATCAGCTTTTGGCTGCTTTCTCTGTGACCAAGCCACCCATCATACGGTGTGGTCTGGATATCGGGAGTCAGACAGGAGGTGCCTCCAAAATCACTTTTGTTTCGACCCCTCTGATTCTCGCTACCTAAGGCAGCCAGGTGTTATGGATTAAACCCATTTTTTTACTCTGCCTGAGCATCCTGTTTTCTTTTTTTCTTTTTCTCCCCTCCAAGTGTCACGGGCCAATCGTCCTGTTTGACTCTCGGAGGAGGAAAGAAGTCCTCCAGAAGGCGGCTGGTACTGTGGAGGCCAGGTCTCAAGAGTAACAAAGGTTTTGGGCCGACTTGAGTGCCTGAGGACAACTCCCAGCGAGTGCCATGAGGTTTCATGGCAGTGGCTTGTGAGTCCTGCTGGGAAGGGGGATCGTATCCGAGTGTGGTTGGTAAGTACTCTGTTGGTGAGGGAATGTAGCTGTTCACTCACCCTCACAGCTTTCAGCGGGATGCCGCTAATGGGATTTCTTGTGTAATTTTTGTGTCTTTTCTTTTGCCCTGTCGGGACTGGGGTGGGGACTAGGAGGGCCACTTCCCAAAATTCCTAGGGGACAGCTGCTGAGAGACATTTTCAGCCCCAGGGATCTTGGGTCATGTGTGGACCGGTCCATCACAAGTCCAGGCAATGACATTTGTCTGTCTGTGTGGGCCCTTTTTTATGTAAGTGTGGATGGAAACGAGTGTGATTGAGTGTGAACAAGTAAGGTTTAAACTGCAGCTGGACTGCTGGACATTTCTTTGGAATGCTGTTGTTTCTTTCCCTCCTCTTCCCTTCCCTTGCTGCTGAATGCAGGCTGGAGAGAGAGAGAGAGAGAGGCAAATATTGTCTTGTTTGGGTTGTGTGGTGGTAAGTGCAAGTCAAAAAGTGTAGGAGAAGTGTCAGGTCAGAATTAGATAAAAAGAAGTGAAGGATGTGTGGTTTTAAAGGGGTTTTAATCAAAATCCAACAGAAGGATGAGTAGACTTTAGGAAAAGCAAGAAAGTTGAAGCATGTAGCAAATGAAGGAGCATGGGTAAGAAGTTAAGATAGGTATAAATTATTTGCTACTGGAAGGTGTGAACAGAAGTTTTAAAATTTTTAAAAGTTTGAAAAATCTCTTCCTCTTCATTCCACTCTGGCCAAGTGGAGTGAGGAGAAGGTGATAAGGAAGGGAGGGCATCTTCTCCTCTCAGATCAAAGACGCAGGCAGATGAACATTTAACTATTTCCTGCCTAATCTAAAAGAGGAAAGCTTTGTGTATCAGAATGCAACTGAAAGGCAACTGAATACATTCTAGTCATTTTTGAAGAGTGTCACTCCTGATTCAATGCTAAAGATATATAGTATTTGGCACTGGGGCAAATTAGGAAAATACATAGATCTGTAAAAGAGACACCTCAGGGGTGAAGCTTTGAGCTCTCCAGCACAGAAGGGTACACCAGGGTCCCACTCACTCAACTGGTAGATTCAAAACTCTCACTTTCAAAGAAGTTCTAAAGAGTGGACACATAAGTGAAATTTATGGGCATAAAAGTTAGAACAGCTAAAAACATTTGAGCCAATTTTGTTAGAGCCTCTCTCACCAGATCAGATAAGGAACAAAAGTGCTAAAGAGTAGTAGGGAATTTAAGTTACCCTCCCCCACTTGAAAAGAAAAAGAAAAAGAGGCATAGCAGCTACCGTACTTCCCCGATAATAAGACCTATCCCGAAAATAAGCCCTCCCCTTACTGTGTCAGATTCCTCTAAAATAAGCCCTCCCCAGAAAATAAGCCCTATTGAGATTGCTACTGTAGTGAAGGTGATCCCCTGCGCTACACGCTACATTACGGTACCCTCTGTATGCACCGTCCCCCCCGCCCTCCCGGGTGAAACGCACGCCGCGCTCCGAGCTGCATCCAATCAGAGCTGCAGCAGTGAGCGCGTCATCCTGTTCTTCCCCAGTGATTTGCTTGCTGGCACCATTGAGAGCAGTGCCGTGGAGGAGAGCTGAGGCAGGACAACATAAGCCCTCCCCTGAAAATAAGCCCTCTGGTGTTTTTCTTTCCAAAAAAATAATAAGACAGTGTCTTATTATCGGGGCAACACGGTATATTGAGGGCCCCACTGGCAACAGCCCTGGGCCCCTGGGGCATGCAGATGACCCTCTTTCCTTTCAAACTCCTGGGTCCACAACCAGGCTCTGCAATTGTGGGGAGAGGAGAAAAGCCTCTGCACTTGGTAAGCCTAATTTCCTATCAATAATTTTGGTATGTGATGAATTGGAAATGCAATTAATGTCATAATGTCATTGTTTTACTATGGTATCTCTAAATTGTACAATCTGAACTGTAAAATCCTCTTATCCTGTAAAAATTGAGTGACAAAAAGCAGTTTTTAATCTTAATTTTGTTGAAACTAAAAGATGGAGAAAAAGTTGTGTGAAACCAGCTATGTTCTGCTAACCCTATGTTAAAATGCTTATTTCATGTGAATTGGATTTTTTTTATGTTATAATATCCGATGATTTAAAGCTGTTACATTTGGGATACAAACAGGTAGTAATAATATTACTGATATTTACTGTGATTGCTGATTGTTCATTTAACTTTTTGGCTATTCTGGAAATATACAGTGATTTAAAGTTGTAGTTTCCACATTAGTAATGATGAAATGAATAATTCCCTGCACAGTGAATTGGAAAGGCATTTTTGTAGAATCCTTATTGAGCATATAAGAACTCCTGAAAAAGGGAAAGAAAAATATAGGGATATAGTTTTCAAGCTTGCTTCATCTAA
>NW_027186492.1:2934732-2943552 GCF_028583685.1 Petaurus breviceps papuanus | reverse complement strand
ATATATATATATATATATATGGATGTAGTTTTCAAGCTTGCTTCATCTAAGAATGTAATTATGTTAATCTGAAGGTTTATGGATCACCACATTCACCATCTATGTGAGATTCCAGAATGTAATTGATTTCTAGTGATAAGTTGATTGGTTGTGTAGCATCAAGAAAATTTTATTTCTGTGTAACTTCAAAACTGGAGTTTTAAGGTCATCAGATTGGTAATTAATTTGTTTTTATTTCAAAGTACAAATTTGAGAACATGATAATTGTTTAGGATATTGTTACTGGTAAACAGCTGTACTATCTATGCTGTATGAGAAGCAGTTTCTCTTAAAGTCTTGGAGTATTGTAATTTGGGAAATCATAAGTTTCCAAGTCTGTCTGTGTTTAAAAGGAAGTTTCAGTTCAGATTGTTTGAAATTGTAAGACTGTTAACTAAGTTATTTGGGCTACTGTTTTAATGCTAAAACCTAAAACTGTGACAACTTTATACTGACTAGTTCTGCCCATTCAGAACAGTCCTCCTGCACGTATGAGAATTGGCTAAGCAGGGGAATCATTATTAGCCCTTCCCCCATTCACTCCTGCATGTATTATGTTGTAAAACTTCCAAGTCCCCTGGAAACTATCTCTGTTAAGCAAGGTCATTGGGAAAGGAACAGTTTTAGTCATGTAGTTTTTAAATGAACCCAACTTGCCAAAAAGTTGCAAAGATTAGAAAGGATTTCTATAAATTGGCTTTTAGATTTCAGAAGGAAAGATGGTAAATGGAAGTCCTTACATTTGTGAGACCTGATAAATCTTTATTAATTATCGCAACTACAAGAGAATAGAAATAATTATAACTGGCTCTAAGCTGTGATTGTTGAGGCTTGTTGTTTAAGGTAAAAGGCATTTGGGACCATAACTAAATTTTATTTTGAGTTTGAATTTGGGTATAGTTGTCTGCATTAAATCAGTATCTGAGAGAAAATGCCACAAGCTACTCAGAGCCTGTACTGTGGACAGGTGGAAGTCTGCATTTGGAAAAGGCCGAAGGGACAATCTTAGCCTCCGTCTGGGATGTGATCCCTCCTGGCTCAGTTTACCCATGGTATTCCTTTGAAAAGGAATGTTCCCCACCTATTCCTGAGTCTAGCTTTGAGATGGAATGGATACTGCATGGTTGGATATCTGTAACTCACCTGAATTTAAACAGAATCAAGGATGTTTTATCCTGTCATATTTGGAATGTCACAGGTCCCTGTTTTTTTCCTTCTATAGCAGGTTTCTATGATCAGAGCAAGGAGTCAGTAAAAGATGTGAGTTCTTTTGTCTTAGCTTACTGGAAAATCTAATATTATTTTCATCTAGGATTAGAACATGTACAGAAAGTTATGTAAACTGCTTAAGATCATTTTAAAAGTTTTCAATTTACTTTCTTCATAAAAGTTTATTGATCATTTATAAATTTTGAAACTATTTTAAAAAGAGGGAAAATACTTTTAGGGGAAATTTTTAAATCTCTAGAGTAATTTTAAAGGCCTACTAAAACTTTCATTTGCAAGATAAATTTATTGCTAAATTAATGTAATGAGTTGTAAAGCAGAAGAGATCTTGCTATTTTGATCTGAATTTGCGGTTATTCCATTATCTAAACAAAAGTTAACATTTGTAACTGAAAATACATGTAAAAGATTCAATTTATGAAGTATCTCTTTCTTCCAGAGTGAATATAATCAGAGGATAAACAAGCTTTGTGAAACAAGGATGTATGTCTACTGTCTAGCTATGAGGTTCAAGTCAGGAACCTCTTTTGTTAAAGGAAGTACAATTATGTTAGTAAAAGGCTAAAAACTTATGAGGTATCTTGTCTATGGGAAAATATAAAGGACAGTGAAACAGTCTGAGTAATGGATTATACTAGCCCATACTCATACCTTTTTTGGCCCTTGTTTGTTTAATCTTTTTGCTAGATTTGTGTCTTTTAGGCTCAGCACCCTTCACTTGCAGGTGACATCTCAGGCTGAGTACCAACCACTCTCCAAGAGCATGACCCATCACCCCCTGGATCTGACATTGGCCAGGCTCTGGATGCTGGCTACAGACCCCACCCCTTGAATGATGGTACCCTGAGAGTCAGGGACAGCTCTACACCCCTTCCCAGCGAGAAGCCGATCGGGAAGCTGAGATCATCGCCCTTGTCCCCAAATGAATTTGGGTATCATCTGCTTAAGGGGGGAATGAATCCCAAATGCTTGGGATCTATGTTTGTAAAACCAATTTGTAATACCAATTTGTAACATCAGGAATGATGGGGTGCTTGGGATCTATATTTGTAACATCAGTCTGTAAAACTTTGTAATATCAATTTGTAAAACCAGTTTGTAAAATCACACTCCATTCCCCCTTTGGGGGCCCTGATTCGAAAAGTGACCACCTATGGGGTCTCATTTTTGCCTTTGATCTCTGTGACCTTTTAGGTTATGGATGGAACATGCAAAGGGTCATAAATGACCCTGTTTGGGGAGGAGATAGTGCCTGCCCTTTTACTTCTAGCTCAGTGGTTGGGGCTGTAGAAAGCGAACTTCACTGGCTATGGTTTTATGCAAGCCCGACAGGTCTCCTTCTCATGGTACCAATCTTTATATAATTGGTCCCCCTGGCTCACCACCCTGGTCTCCTCTTTAGCTGGACCCCTGATGTTGCTTTTACTCCATTTGACTCTTGGACCCTGTCTTCTCTCTCGGTTCATCTCTTTCATTCAGCAACCTTTGCAGGCAACCAAACTCTTTGCTCTTAGTCTCTCCTACTCTCCTCTTGATTCAGTATCGAACCCTGAGTCTGATCAAATAAAAGGGGGGAGTGAAATGCCCATGGCCTCATATACTAAGCCCCTGTATGTAACAAGTTTGGAAAATTGCTGAATTCTTCCTGAACTCGTACGTGCCTAGCCAGGGGCCCCTCTCTTGTGATACAATAATGAGACCCACCTTGCTGTACTTCCTGATAAGATGTCAGAATGACCCAGGGCAGGACACGGACATCTGAGACCCCCGATAAGTCAGGGTAGAGCTATACAACTGTCCAGATCAAGGCCTAGCTATAACGGACCTGTTTATCTACCATTGTCAAACTAACTGTATTCCCCACACCAATTTTGCGGTTTTTGACTTTAAATATTCCCCCTTTCCTGATGATTGGAGCAGCTCTCCCAGGGTTTCCTTGGGAGACTGTCACTGGCCAGCTCAATAAACTGATGCTCAGAACAACTGGCATGGCTTGGGGTCATTTTTCTCTCTACCTGTCCATTTCAGATCCAGCAATACCACTTCTAGGGTTGTATCCCAAAGAGATCACAGAAGTGGGGAAAAGACCCATATGTACAAAAATATTTATAGCAGCTCTTTTTGTGGTAGCAAAGAATTGGAAATTAAGGGGGTGCACATCAATTGGGGAATGGCTGAACAAGTTATGGTATATGCATGTTATGGAATAGTATTGTGCAATAAGAAATGAGGAGCAGATGGACTTCATATTTACCTGGAGAGACTTATACGAACTGATACTGAGTGAGAAGAGTAGAGCCAGGAGGAATTTGTACACAATTACAGACACAAAATATGTGTGATGATCAGCTTTAATAAACTGGACTCTTCTCAGCAATCCAGAGTCATAAGTCAAACCCAAAAGACTCACGATGGAGAGAGATGTTTACATCCAGAAAAATAACTGTGATTGAACCCAGATTGAAGCAAACTACCTGCCCTTTTTTGTTTTCTTGTTTGATTTTGTTTCCTCTTTCCCATTCTTCATTCTATCCTTCTTTATAACCTAATGCCTAATGTGAAAGTATTTGCAGATACTATATTTGATTGTATGCTGCCAGGGGTGGGGGGGGCGGGGGAAGGGAAAGAAAATTTGACACTCAAGGAATTGCGGTAATGAATCTTATAAACTAAAAGTAAACAAATTAATAAAGAACAAAAAAAAAGCTATCTATAGTCATATGAAAAAATGCTTTAAATCACTATTGATTAGAGAAATGCAAAACAAAACAACTCTGAGGTACTATATCACACCTATCAGATTAGCTAACATGGCAAAACAGGAAAATGATAAATGTGAGAAAGGATGTGGGAATGTTGGTGGTGCTGTGAGTTGATCCAACCATTCTGGAGAGCAATTTGGAACTATGCCCAAAGGGCTATTAAAATTTGCATACTCTTTGACCCAGTAATGCAACTTCTAGGGCTGAATCTCAATTTAGCCTGAGGATAGAATTTGAATCATTTCCCCCCTCCTTCTAAAAAAGGAATCAAAAAACTAGGTCTGGTATCTAAGAAAGTCCTATGTCACATGGAATGCATAGACTAATGAAAATCCAATGGCTAAAAAGAAGGAAATTCTGACAAATTTATCTATTATAAGGTTTTTTGGAATTTCCCCATTCTAGGTAGGATTATGGAATCTTTGTGGAAAAAAACAAGCAAGAGTGTTTATTGTTAGCTTAAGAGTGAGCAGTGTTTTGTGTTTTATTGAATGTAAAGTTTATCTTGTTAGTATTGTATTCTGTGCCTAAGTCCAGCTGACTTTTTCCCATGGCTTCATCAGCCAAAGGAAAGGGGGGAAAAGAGCAAAAAGTTTTCTGCTCAAATTTCAAAACTTTCAAAAGATAATAGTTTCATCTCTATATTTCTAATTCTGGCCAAGTTAGGAGTTCAGAGAGAAATACAGATCAAAGGGATAGAGATCCTTTCTTTTTCTTTTTATTAAAAACTTTTTTTTTTTTTGCTTTTTGGAGGGGGGAAAAGGCAGGGCAATTGAGGTTAAGTGACTTGCCCAAGGTCACACAACTAGTGAGTGTTAAGTGTTTGAGGACACATTTGAGCTCAGGTCCTTCTGACTCCAGGGCCGGTGCTCTATTCACTGTGCCACCTAACCGCCCCGAGATCCTTTCTTTATGTGCAGAAATTTATGGCAAAATACAGCAACTGGCAGTATGACAAACTAATTAAAGACTGAATTTGTGACTGAATTTTTAATATATATTTCCAAATTATGATGGGATTGTGATTTTAATGTTTCATATATGTTGAAATAGCTTAATGGGTTTTGAGGGGCATAGGTACTTAGGGTTAAAAATAGAGACTTTGGGGAAGCTAGGTGGCACCGTGAATAGAGCCCTGGAGTCAGGAGGACCTGAGTTAAAATCCGGTCTCAGACACTTGACATACTCACTAGCTGTGTGAGCTTGGGCAAATCACTTAACCCCACTTACCTTGCCTTCTGCTCTCCAAAAAATAAAAATAGAGACTGTGGAATTTGCATACAGAAACATCCAAACATCCCTCACTTTCTCCCTTCTCTGGAGAGTAAAAGGGGCAGGTGATTTGCAGTAGCAGCAATGTAATATTTACAGGGCCCATGATCACAATGAAGACAGTGACTAAGTATCGTTTGATTGCAATTGACGTTCAATTGCAAAATCTACCAGATTCTCCAGGTAGAGGACAGAACTGAAGGATTTATTTAGACACCAGAAAACAGACTCCCCAAACCAGTAAGCCAATTCCATCATAGTACCAAAGATATTCAGAAACCATATTAATGCTGAGAGCCACAGCATCCTTCAGCCTTCCCACAAACCAATACAAGATCAATATGTACTCACAAACCTCTCTGACTTCGGTCCCCCACCTTCTGGCTAGCTCTGAGCAGCTTTCTCTGGGCTCTGATTCCCTTCAGCAAAATTCCTCCCACCACAGGCTCCATGCAACTACATTCAGCCTATTAGGAACAAAATTTATCTTCACAGCAGGGAAGCTTCCTATGGGCTCTGCAGCACCTTTCAGTAAATTCCCTCCATCACAGGCTCCATGTGATTACATTTAGCCTATTAGGGGGCAGAGTTTACTTTCAAAGCAGGGGAGGTCTTCAAACTTTCCCCTAGGTCTATTAAGGGGCAGGTAACATCTTCAAATTCCCATTTTCATTACATTTGCATGGTTAGAGAATGCTGAGATCTAAACTGAATTAAACTTAGTCTAGAAGTTTTTCCTGTAATAATTCCAAAAACAAATGGGAAAAGTTTTGCCTTTTGAAGTTTCAGAGTCTTATTTTGGTGTTCTAGAACTACCTAGTTCATGTACTAACAACTCTCCAACTCAGAGACTTAAGTCAAATTTAGAAAAATTAAAAGTTTTGAAAATGGATAGTTGTGATCTTCTGTGAATGATTTGGCAGAATTTAATTGCCTAGGAAAATTAGAAGGTCACCTTGAAATTAAAATACTTATTAAAGTAGACTTTTAGACTAGTAGACTTAAAATACACTTACAAGTTCTTAAGAAACCAAATTGGAAAGGTCTGACTTGGAAAAATGAGAAAAGATTTTTGCAATAAATTCCAATTGTAGAAGAAAACCAGTTGTGAAGTTGACTTAGGATATGATTGGGAAATAAACATGTGAATTATTGACAAATTAGAAGTGAAGGAAAGTGGAATACTGAATCAGTATAGAGCTATAAAAAGGTCTTTAATCAAAGTTCATAGAAAGAAAGGGAAAGATAGTTAAAGGAAATTTGAAACTGCACTGATACTGTGTAGATATCAAACAGTTAGAAGGCACTATTAAGTAAGAGCTTTTTCCAAAACATAGACCTAATAATTTTCATCCCAGTTGGGACAACAGAAAAGTCCTCATCTTTGTCAATTATCAAACTATCTAGTGTAGGCCAAAAGAAAAACCCAGAAGTTAGTAGAATATTTGCAGAAAGTTTAAGGAAGTTTTGGATCTCATTGAAAGAGGAAACTGGGAAGTTGTCTGTAAGGTTGAGAACTCCACAAGTGCTTACTTCTTTCTCAGGAAGTTAGTAAGTTTTGAGATTTTTTATGACCTCTAAGCTTTATTTCATAGATGTTTTTATTCTTGTGGACATGTAAAGTAGCTGGAATAATGTAACAATATTTGAAATTTGCCTTGGTTTTCTCAATTGTAAAATTGGGATAATATTACCTACTTTGCAAGGATATTGTGAGGATTGAGGACCATTTCCAGTTGTGCTGATCTATATCTTGCTAGTGGACCCAGATAGCTCTGGAGGTGAGGCTGGTGACCTTGCACACAACCCTCCCTCACTTAAATCCAATTCACTTGCAAGTCATTGGTATCATCTTCCTGATGCCATGGCCCTCTTCGAGAATGAAGAACCAACAACAAGCTGTGAGTAATCTGAGCTGTCCCACTGGGGACCCAGTTGGCTAGTTCCAATTGGGTAACTAAGCTCCTGCCTCTCCTTTCTTCTCCTCTCCCCTCCCCTCCCCTTCTTCCTCTTCCTCTGTCTACACAGGGTATTATACATTTACCTGCCTGTGCTTTGCCCAAAGGAATGTAAATCAGGGTGGCTAGGTGGCACAGTGAATAGAGCAATGGCCTTGGAGTCAGAAGGACCTGAGTTCAAATCCAGCCTCAGACACTTGACACACTTACTAGCCATGTGACTTTGGGCAAGTCACTTAACCCCAATTGCCCCCCAAAAAACCAAAAAACCCCCAAAGGAATGTAAATTTTGATGGCTGAAACCTAGCAAGATATCTTTGGGTATACTGGCTAGATTTCTTTTTTAAAGACCATGCCTTAAACCTGGGGGCCATCTCCAGCTGCCCTGATCTATATCTGGCCACTGGACCCAGATGGCTCCAGAGGAGAAGGTGAGGCTTTGCACAGACCTCTCTCACTTAAATCCAATTCACTTGCAAGTCATGGCATCATCTTCTTGATGCCATGGTCCTCTTTGAGAATGAAGTACTAGCAACACTGTGAGTGAGGATCAAATGAGATATTTGTAAAAATGCAATTAATAGTGCCTGGTATGTGGTAGATATGTTCCCTTTCCATACCCTACTCTGAATGCAACAAAAATACAATGCCAAAAATTGATAGAGGAATGTAATGGTTTATGTAGCTGACCTGACTGATTCAACTGCATTAATGTCATTTGACTGGTAATAAGTTTTGTTTCATATTTTAAATTGATATTTTATGTCAGTATTCTGTCAGTTTTTGCATTCTTGCACTTTTGTACAAAAGAGCTGTTGAATTGTGAGATACCAAGAGTATGATGCACTTAAAATTCATCTTTAAGAAGTTAGTTCTTAGGGGTGGGCAGGTGGCTCAGCGAGTAAGAGCACCAGCTCCAGTGTTGGGATGACCTGGGGATCAAATCTGGGCTCAGATACTTAGCACCACACCCAGAAATAACTGGCCGTGTAACCTTGAGCAAGTTACTTAACCCCAATTGCTTTAAAAAAAAGAAGTTAATTCTCAGGGGCAGATAGAGGAGTAGAAACAGGACTTCTGAGGGGCTCCAGCTTCTACCTCCTCTCATGTAAAAGGTGACGCTGAAGAAACTTTGGAGCTACAGAAACCACAAAATGACAGAGAAGCTAAATTCCCACTAAGGACATCCTGGCAGGCCTGCAGGAAGTGGCCAGCACAGTGCTCTGAGAGCCTACACCAGCCATGTGCGAGCCAAGGTTTTAGCTTCAGGGCGGGCCTGACCAGCCATGGGCTGGAGGGACTTCAGATCACCAGCAGTTGTGGTGGTTTCCAGAATTATCAACACATAGATGCTAAGGACAAAGTGAGAGGTCAGTGCAGTGTGGACTTTGGGAGCCAGTAGTTCAGGAGTGTGGTTGGCCTTTGCCCACCAGGCAAGAAGTGGCTGAGGCACAGCTGCCATGCAGCCACAGCCACGTGGCTGCTTCAGCTCCTGGCCTGCATATTGTAGGGGGGCCAAGCAACCAGTCTGAGGGGTAATCCCTCTTGCTTTAACCTGCTTG
>NW_027186492.1:2910734-2929732 GCF_028583685.1 Petaurus breviceps papuanus | reverse complement strand
GGTACATTTTTTTGTTCACATTTACCTGTTTATTAAAATTGCTGTCAATGTTCATTAAAATAAGCCCTCCCCTGAAAATAAGCCCTCTGGTGTTTTTCTGTCCAAAAAAAATATAATGAGACAGTGTCTTATTATCGGGGAAACACGGTAGGTATGGGAAAAACAGGGAGAAAATTTGTAACTCAAAATCTTGCAGAAATGAATGATGTAAACTAGAAGTTAATAAAGCATTTCATTGACAAAAAAAATAACTTAGTTCTTTTTGATCTGAAAGCTGTAATTTTATAACTTGAGGCAGAATGCCCTTCTGGTAAATTGCTGTTTTAAGAATTCAAAATGTGGGGTCAGGAGGGAAGAAAAAAAAGGTAAAAAGTGCAGAGAATGAAAGAAAACCTATAAGGAAGCAAAGAAAAGCTGGGCTTTGAAAACAACATATAATATTTATTACATAGGTTTTTTTTTCAAAAGGAAATTTCTTATTTTATATTGATTCCTCTTATGTTCTGCTGTGCACATGGAAATTTTTTTTCCTTATTTTGTATTTAAAATGAAAAAAAATTATACACACAAATTCAAAATGTGTACATTTGGGGTTGTCTCATTGTCATTGAGAAGCTTTGTGAGACCTTGCCAGAGCCTCTAAAGTTTTGCACTCTAGTAAGATTATAAGCCCTTAACAATTTCATGAAAGAAGTTACTGTGAAGGGTGTATAAATGGGAGGCTATTAAATTCTTCCCTGAGACTAGAGATAATTTGGTTTAGGAAGGAACTCAAATCTCTTCCTCTATTCTAATAAACATATTCTTGGCCTAAGGACAAGGCTTAAAAGGTTGCTTCTCTGGCATGAAAATGATTTATGTTGTGAATTGTAAGCTTATTATTTTGATTATTATGAAATCTATAGAAGCTCATTGGATAAAATTATAACGTAACTATGTCTCTGAGTTAACTATGGATCACCAGACCAAAGTTTAAAAGACTTCTTTTATGTTTGTTTGTTAAGTTCTCTAAGCCAAATGCTGCCAAGTCTCTGGGTTTTGAGTGAACTCATACATTCACTTTAAATGTAAAACTCCAGGCTGTTATATTCTTAATTTCCAATGATTTTTTTTCAAATGCTTTATTAACTTCTGATTTACATAATTCATTTCCGCCAGGTTTTGAGTTACAAATTTCCCCCCCCTTTTTCCCCTACCCACCTCCCCAAAATAGCAGTCCCATAGGAAATCCCCTCCTCCAATCTGGTCTCCCATATTTTCTCCCACATCCCTTTTGACTTTTCCAGTGGATCTCTATGCCCCAGTGCCTGTATATCTTATTTCCCAATTACATGTAAGATAGTATTAATAATAGTATATATATTTGAGTATTTGATTTTAAAATTTTGAATTCCAGATTCATTCCCTTCCTCCCTTGTCACCCACCCTTACTGGGAAGATAAGCAGTTCAGTATAGGTTGTACATGTGTGGCTAATGAAAAACTATAACATAGTAGATATATTGTAAAAGACTGACTATATTTCCCTCCCTCCTATCCCACCTCCCACTTGTTCTGTTCTCTACTTTGATCCCGTCCCTTTTCAAAAGTGGGTGCTCCCACCTTCCCCCCCCCCCCCACTGACTCCCCTCCCTTCCATCTTCCCCCCTCTCATCCCCTTCCCCCCCTACTCTCCTGTAGGGTGAGATACCATATTTAGTGTGTATTTCATTCCCTCCTCAAGCCAAAGTCAAAGGGAATAAGGTTGACCCATTCCCTTTTGCCTTCCTATTCTTCCCCTCCATTGTAACCGGTTTCCCTTGTTTACCCCATTCTGTCTCTCCCCATCTCCTCTCATTATATTCCTCTCTCACCTCTTAATTT
This sequence comes from Petaurus breviceps papuanus, assembly GCF_028583685.1. NCBI lineage: Eukaryota > Metazoa > Chordata > Mammalia > Diprotodontia > Petauridae > Petaurus > Petaurus breviceps. Next base: position 2,927,870 of record NW_027186492.1, on the reverse strand, counting down.
CACCTTTTAAGTATCATCCCTTCCTGTTAAATTAGTCCTGTGCCCTCTATCTATATATTCCTGTACACATATATACACACATTCACATATGTATTCATATGCCATAAACCCCTCAATACAAGCCCTTATACATTCTCTCTCTCTCTCTCTCTCTCTCTCTCTCTCTCTCTCTCTCTCTCTCTATATATATATATATATATATATATATATATATATATATATATATATTCCCTTCAACTATTTTCATACTGAGAAAAGTTTCATCAGTTTTTCCATGTAGGAATGTTAATAGTTCAACTTTGATAAGTTCCTTATGATTTCTTTTCCCTGTTTACCTTCTCATGCTTCTTGTATCTGAATGTCAAATTTTCTATTCAACTCTCGTTTTTTCAGCAAGAATGCTTGAAAGTCCTCTATTCCATTGAATGACCATATTTTCCCCTGAAACATGATACTCAGTTTTGCTGGGTCGGTGACTCTTGGTTTTAATCCCAGCTCCTTTGACCTCTGGAATATCATATTCCAAGCCCTTCGATCCCTCAGTGTAGAAGCTGCCAGATCCTGGGTTATCCTGATTGTGTTTCCACAATATTCAAATTGTTTCTTCCTGGCTGCTTGTAATATTCTCTCCTTAATCTGGGAATTCTGGAACCTGGCTATAATATTCCTAGCGGTTTTCTTTTTGGGATCTTTTTCAGGAGGTGATTGGTGGATTCTTTCAACCTCTATTTTGCCCTCTGGTTCTAAAACATCAGGTAGTTTTCTTTGAGAACTTCCTGGAGGATGATTTCTAGGTTCTTACTTTGATCATGGCTTTCAGGTAGTCCAATAATTTTTAAATTATCTCTCCTGGATCTATTTTCCAGGTCAGTGGTTTTTCCCATGAGATATTTCACATTGCCTTCTATTCTTTCATTTGTTTGGATCTTTGTAACAGCATCTTGATTTCCCATAAACTCATTAGCTTCTATTTGCTCCAATCTAGTTCTGAAGCAACGATTCTTCAAATTGAGCTTTTGAGATTCTTTTTCCATCTGGCAAATTCAGCTTTTTAAGGCATTCTTCTCCTCATTGCCTTCTTGAGCCTCTTTTGCCATTTGAGTTAGTCTGTTTTTTAAGGTGGTATTTTCCTCAGTCAGGCTGTTGACTCTCATTTTGCCCCTGACTTTTCTTTCATCAGGATATGTTAAACTGGAAAACTGAAAGCTTTTGGATCTTACTAAATATTAAGGATGAAAGTTATTTTGTTTTGTTTTTATTAATTCCGATTATATTTTTGTTTATTATCTCTTGGACTATCCTAATACTTTTGAAAAGTTTAAGACCTAGTTTATTCAAATTGCCTTTTATTTATTCCCACATTTATTGAAGTACAATTGATTGCTGTTGATTGACGCTTGCTATGTAGTCTTTAAGAGAATGTTTTAGATATCATGATTTATTCTTTACATTTTTGCTTCATCTTCATTATAACCCTCTGGACCAAGCTTTCTATTTTGCTGTACAGACAACTTAGTGTATTGTGGATCTACGTATCTCCCCAGAGATCCAGTCATTGATCACTAATGCCTGCTGTAATTCTCCACCTGTTTGTTCTTTGCTAAAGGAAGTGAGAATGGAGTCCAAAAAAGAAAGCATGCAGTTGTGGGAATTGCTTTAGGTGAAACTGTCCATTGTGGGTGTGAGGGAGGGAGATCATAAGCAGGAGAAAAGTTTGGAACATGGAATAGTTGAGGAGTGGAGATAGGAAAGGAATACCAAAAAAGAGATGACAGAAAGCAGTGACAATTTTGTCTACCTTGAAATGTTACATTTCATTCTCTGAGATCAGATGGGAAAAAGCTCTTCTATTTGAAAAAAGAGACTAAGGTTCTCAGCTGCCTTGGGTATTGCTCTGGACAATTTGGGATGGGCATGGGAAACCTGAACAGACTTTAGTGTAGATGCATGACCCTTTTGCCTCTTGAGGGACCTTCGACATGCTACCATCAGGTCTAAGGGTTTTGGGAGAGGGGTAGCAATTCTTGCATACATGTCTTCAAAGAATTTTGGTGGCAAGTGATAAAAGCCCTGGGCAAGAGAAGGAAATACTACCTGCTACTGAACTGGTCACAGAGGGCTTACAACAAATATTGGAAATAATTTTTGGTTCAATTAATAGTCTATTAATGGCTCAGGGAAAAACACCCAGAGACCAGTAAGGTCAACTCTGTGCAGAAAGACAAGTTGGATTTTTAAAAGATTGTTTTTATTCCTTAATATGAGAGACACACCTTATAAAGGACTTTTCCCCCAAGCATCCCAGCCCAACCCTAAGTCCACCTTAGAATGCACCAACTTGGAGCTGGAGGGTGGGGTGCTTGACCTATCCCGTTTCTTGCTCAGATCCTATGAGGAAATCCCCTTCCCAAGGGTCTGGACCTAGCTGCTCCAAATCTCCAGGATGCTACACCACTTTGATTTACAATCCTTCTGGCAAGACCAAATCTTTCCCTCTGGCCTGACACTGAGCTCTAAGGACCTTTCCATCTGCCCTGAGCTCTAACACATAGTGTTTCTCTCAAGTAGAATGTGAGTTCTTTGATTTTCCATTTATATACTCAGTTTGTGTCATAGTGCTTGGCACACACAAAGTGTTTAATAAATCCTTTTCCATTCTATTTTAGTTCAAAATATATTTATTTATAAAAGTATTTTAGCCTGATAAAACAAAACAAACAAAAAAACTACCAGGTGATTTGGACCAAGATGATCATAGTAATGCATTCCTTTCAAGTCTACTATTCTATTCAGTTATTTTAGGAAGATGTTAATCATCCATCTGTACACCTTTCTCTCCTCATTTAGGAAATTTATGTTGACCCATTTCAAGTTTAGAAATTTGGCTGGGAACAGAAAGGAAGCAGCATAAGGTAGAGTTCATGCCATAAGATATGCCTAAGTCCCAACTAGGAAAATCTAACAAAAAAAAAAATGGTTCAAATTGGATTGTAACAGCATGAGACTCTGCATTTCTTTCCTTTCAGTTCACTCTACAGTTTTTTAACATTTTAAATTTCCAATCCTCAATCTGAGAATGATCCTTCTTGGTCCTATTAACTCGTTTCAATTTCTGATGCTGCCCTTGAGCTGCATTACTACTTAGGAACTACCGCAAAGCAGCCTAAGGATCCAGCTTTCCTCATTGGATCTTAAGGCTATTCACCAAAAGATGATTCACTTAACTGGCTACTTGGCCAACACAGGCTTATAAGACAGGATTACTCCTCAATACAAACCGGGATTATTCCAACTTTGTTTCTGAAGATATTTTAGTTGGGAAAATAAAGGACTTCCTCTCCCAGGAAAACTTAAGAAAATGTTTTTATAGTTCGACCTTAGCTAAAGGAATGAACCCCCTTTCTTCTCAAAGTGATAGTAATTGTTCCATTTGTTCAAGGATAGCTGTGAAATCATCTCTTTTGTTGTGAAATGCTGCTCGTTTTTCTAGGAAACCAGTTCTTTCCTCTTCTTCCATCTTCAACTTAACTTTCAATGCCTACAAAGAAGGAGCCGTTAGAATAAAATTTCACTTGACTCACTGGAAAATATGAAAGACAAATTTATAAATTTTCATTCTGTTCCACTAGAGAAGACACAGAGTGGCAGTTAGCAAATTATATGCTGCTGTATTCTACAAAAACAATGCATGCTCTACCATCTACAGAACTTTTTTTATGTCTTTTTGTGTTTGATCATCTGTTTTCTATAGAGCTGGTATAATGGTAATCTAGATGGTTAAATTCTTAAAACCAAACTACACAGAACACAAAACAATTTAAATTCAATGTAGCTTCTACTGTAATACCAGAAGGTATCCCATGAACAACCCAGAGTCCTAGGCTTCTCACTATAAGGCCACTTCCTTGCAAAATTCAAATGCTATTTCATGTTTAAGCTTCAAAGCAGAGGGTTTAAATGCATTGCCGAAAGATCATCTTTGGTCAACACAATGAGCCACATACAATCTCTTATCCCATGGTCATTGGGATAAGAACCTTAGACAAATGGCATTGGGATAAGAGGAATGTAGGGAGCTCAAAACCTCAAGAGAACCCTCTTACCTGTAACTCCTCCATCTGCTTTGTAGCTGTCTGGTTAAAGAGCTTCAGTTCATCTTTCAGACTTTCCAAGAGCAACTAAAATACAATAAGATGGAGGGCGCTCTTTATATCAGAAACTGAATATTTACCTATTCTAGTCAAATAGGTATATTGGTGTTATAAGCTATTTTACTCCAAATAGGACTTGGAAGGGCTTCCAAACTGAATTAATTGCCTTCTTCCTTCAGGGAAGAAGAAGAAAACCCCAACACTAATTTGGCTGTTCCTTTGCATCATATAGTTCATCCCCAGTATGAAGGGAGAATTTTAATAAGGGACCTGAATGAAGAAACTAGATCACAGGGCTTACTCACTGATAAGAAATCAGTAAATAGCCACCTTCTGATTTTAAAGAGAAATTATTTTTGGATTAGACACCACTGTTCCCTTCCATTAACATGGATAATCAAAGATCAATTTATACTTAGCAAGTTTAACATTGTGCAAGCCCACTCCACTGAACTACTCTGACTATGATTAGTATATATAGTATAGAAAATGCTCTTCTTTACTTGTTTCCCACCCATCTAAACCCAGCCCCTCACCACAGACTCCATTTGACATTTCATCGTTTCTTGCCGATTTTCCAGGATCTGTCTGCCTGTAACTAATAAATACGTCCCCAGTGAGTTGACTGGTAAAGAAGTTCCCATTCCTTTATCCTCCCCCCACCCCAACCCATCCCTAATACATTGAGCACCTACTATTTACAACAAACTATGTAAGATACTTTGGGGGATGAAAAGGACAAAATACATTTCAGTTGATAAGAAAAAACATAGCAAGTCAGTAAACATCTTTTGAACACTTCCAAAAAGTATATGCTATAAAGTACCAAGTAGTGGTAACCAATCCTACTAAGAGTCTGCAAGAAATAAAGATATCCTTCTTATCACTATAACCAACAGGTATTTGCTATCTAGGCAATGAAGCAGTACAGTGGATAGAGTACTGGACCTGGAATCAGGAAGACTTGAGTTCAAATCCTGCCTCAGTTACTAGATATGTGATCCTGGGGCAAGTCATATAATCTGCCTACCTCAATTTCCACATCTAAAAAATGGAGATAATAATAGCATTTATCTCCCAGGGTTATGGAGATGATAAAATAGGAATATTTGCAAACCGCTTTGCAAATCTTAAAGCACTATATAAACGATAGTTATTATTTATGTATGTTAACTCACTATTAAAAGGAAGCAGGTGAGCAAAGCCGAAGCTGCTAAAACCCCATCAGCCCAGCCTCCCTCTTCTCCTCTCTCTGTATCTCTCTCCCCACACACATACTTTGAACCTTTGATAACAATAATTTTGTTGGAACCTTGACAACCCGTTGTCAGAAAGTTAATCATAAGAACTATGACAACGTGGGGCCCAACTCTTTCAAAGTTAGAACTACTGAGGAAACTCTGGAACCTTTTATAGAAAAGTTTGAGCACAGGCCTCTCACCTGGGTCTATAGTGCCATTCTCCAAAATTGCCAAGTAGTTATCCTGAGATTTCTCCAGCAACTCCACTTTTTGAGTCAGCACCTTCAACTCTCCCTGTGAGATCATAGTTTCAAATCAGTGGCCTCTATGATTTCTCCTTTTTGGGTAAGTATGGCACAAGCCTGACTTCTTCCATCTCTGCTCTGAGTAACCTTGTGTCTTAGGGCCATGTGAAGGGTCATCCCTTAGAATTCCAGATAATTTTTGTTCCACATGACTGGCTTCCTACCTGGCTTTCAGTCAGCTTCAGGTACAACTGTCTGTTAACTGCCTCTAACAGCTGGTTCTTCTCTTTGAGCTCTTCCTCAGCTTTCTGTCGATTTAATGGAGTGTAGCTGCAATGATAATTTGAATCTAGATTGCACTTTATTTTTTTTCCACTTTCTTTTTTTACAAAAGCCAAAAACAATTTCCAGTTGGTAGAGATAAAAGCACTGCTTAAGCAGTACTTTGTGACACTAGAATAAAAGGACACTATACTTGAAGAGAAAAGCAGTTTCATCTGCCCTGAGATTCACCTCTTTTTAATGTTCTTCTTAGCAGCAGGATCCATAGTCTTCATCTGCCTACAGAGACAACAATACAAAAATAAACCAGTGAACAACCTGAGTGTCATTTGCATTGAAAATTATTGACTGTTAAAGATGCAAGAACCCTTAGCAATCATCTAATTTTTCTTACTATGAATATAATGAAAACAAACACAGTCTATAGGGAAGACTGGGACCTACAAGCTATACCAGTGTCATTAAAGGGACTTTCTCTGAGGTCTTCCACACTTATTTCTAACCATCTTCAAATTTCAGGGCTAAAGTACAGCCTTATTTATTTCAGCTCAGACTGTTAGAAGGCCTTTATTAGTAGGAACTCTGGATTTCCTACTATAAAGGGAAATGGGCCAACAAAAAAAGAACCCATCCCACTACAATAAGATGAGTTTAACTTCAAAGTTATGACTCCATTCAAACAAACAATGGCTCACTAATTGGTTTGTTTCCAGTTCCATTTATATCTACTTTTTGGTAAGGACATGTAAAAGGTTGTGATGAGAGAAGTAAGGAAAGCTTCAAAACACTTTCTGTTATAGACTTCAATTTGTCTTTTCCAGAATAGATCATCTAAGGGGTTGGGAGACTGACTAAGGAATTGTACGCTGCTCAACAGCAGTGTACAATAATTCATTTATCATTTCTACTGAAAACCTCCTTTTTAGTTTTGGGTAATCTGGAGTCACTTCTAACAAAATTATCCAGTTGAGTGCAATTGTCTCTTTCTACCTATGTTCTGACCTCTGCTTGGTGGTTTTGTACAATTCATTCTCTAGACCAGCTGAGCTGAGACACTTGTGCAGTTCTACTTCTTTGCACCTCTGGGGTATCTGACTCTTAGAAGCAGCCCGAGAATGTGTCTCTGTGAAAGGAAAATCAAGAGGGTGAAAACCAAACCAATAGGACCCAATTCTAACCCAAATCATCATGGCCAATGTTTTGATCCAAATTGCCATGTTCTAATCTAGTCAACTTCATTCTAGGAAGAACAGCTTTGAGTCACTAAATTTTAATCTCCTTGGGGTAAAAAGGCTACATCTAACTAATACTACTAATAGTACTAGTAATAGTACATGCCCTCTGTGAGTGCTCATTTGAGGATCTCTAAGACTGGAACAGAGAGAGGATATAAATGTAAACTTGGTGGTTAATATATGCAAAAGGAATAAGATGAAAAAAGGAATGGAAATAGGAAGGGGGAGAATACAGGATTAAACTCCCTAAACACTCAATAGCTATATCTCATAATTTGCTGGGACTATTTAATGGGTCTTAGCCACTTTATTTCATTCCTTTTAAAAAAATAAATATTAATATTACTTTTAAAAAAATTAATCTTTTAAAAGCAGAAACTTTTTTATTCTTTTATTTTCATTTCTAAATTTTTTCCTTCTTCCTTCCTACTCCCCCCTCCCCAATCCATTGAGAAGGCAAGAAAAACAAAACCCATTACAAATACACAGTCATGCAAAACAAATTTCCACACCAACCTTTTCTTAAAAAGCAAGAAAAAGAAAGAAGGAAAAAATATGCTTCAATCTACACTCTGAGTTAACTGGTTATCTTTCTGGATACCATTTTGTGATGAGGCTTTGGAATTGTGGTGAGTTGTGTTGATCAAAATTATTAAGTCTTTCAAAGCTGATTATCTTCACAATATTGCTGTTACTGTAGATTGTTCTCCTGGTTCTGCTCATTTCAATTTATATCAGTTCATACAAGTCTGGCCCTTAGAGGTGGGATTTGAACCTTTCTATTTGAGAGATCACTACTCTAATTCAAACTCATACCATCTTTTACCTGCATGGTTAACAAAAGCCTCCTAACTGGTCTCCCAGCATCCAAATCTCTCCCCTCTTCAAGCTCCCTAGCCTGTAATTTGAAGGCCCTTCTTTCTTCCCCCTTTTCAAAAGGAGGCCAATTTGGAAACCATGGCAACTCTCCTATTCTCCAAAAATTTTCAAAGATTATTTACTTCAGTTTAGCAACCATCTCTACCAATTTTTTCAAGTACTGACTATAGTGGTAGTCCAGGCCTGGGAACCTGAAGGCAGCCAGATGCTTTCTTACAATCAAATGCCTTACTTATTTTCAATTTCAATATTAGCCATGTTCTATTCTGTCCTATCTATATTTGTACAGGTAGGGGAGGTGCCACTCTTGTGGATTTATCCTGATACCTACTTTCTCTTGTACCTTTAACATATATCTTTTATTTTATTTATTTATTTATTTTTAAGGCAATTGGGGTTAAGTAACTTGCTCAAGGTTACACGGCCAGTTGTTTTTGTGTGGGTGCCGAGTATCTGAGGCCGGAACCGATCCCAGGTCTCCCGACTCCCAGCGCTCTTACTCACTGTGCCACCTGGCCGCCCCAACATATATCTTTTAAAAGTCCAGACACTTTCTAGCTGTGTGACCCTGGGCAAATCACTTAACCTCTATTTACCTCAGTTTCCTCATCTGTGAAATGGCGATAATAAGGCTGTTGAGAGGGTCAAATAAAGGAATAATCGTAAAGAGCTTAGTACTGCACCGGGCATATATTGAGTGCTGTATAAACATTAGCTATTATTATTATTCACCTATGTACGGCGGCCAGCCCCCACACCATTATAGAGTTTCCTTGGCATTATCCGCAGTCTATCACAAGACCTAGAACAGGGGGTTTAAATTTCAGCCCACGAAGAGCGGTGATGTCCTTCCTGGGGTTTGTATCCCCAGCGCCCAGGGCAACCCCACGCTAGTCCGAGAAGCCACGCCCACACGGGCTCAACTACTCACCTACCGGCGGACCTCCGCCCAGCGTCGCCGAGGGGGCCGAGCCGGGGAACGCAGACCTGGCAGTGCTGGCTCTGGAAGTGCGACCGGGCTGGACCCTGGGGGGAACGGGGTTCCATTAGGCGCTGGGCTCGCGCCCAGGTTTCTAGAGCCCCGGCCGCCTGCGGGTCCGAGAGCCCGGACCAACTGGGGAGGGAGAAGGAGAAGGGCCGGTTTCCCAGGACCTCTCCGGAGAAGACCCACCCTCCTTGGGACTCAGCTTGGCTTCCACCGTCACCGCGCCTCCCACCCGGGCTCCGGGCCCCCCGCTTCCATCCAACCCGTCTCTTACCCTGGGCGCTCAACGGCCGAGGCCAGGTCCCCAGCTCCTAGTCTGGACCCGCTCTCCATCACCACTCACTCTGGCTCGTAAACCGCCAGCTGCTCGCGCCTCTGTTATTTCAAACAGAAACTTCCGGCGGAAGGGGGCGGGGCAGGCTCTTACTCCAGGCGGCAGCCATAGTGTACGGAGGGAGCCTATGGGAACGAGAACACTGGGAGTCGCCATGTTGTACGGCTGGCGAGGTCTCAAGAGCATTGCCTGAGTTTTGGGAAATGAGGATTAAACCACAGGATTTCAAGTTGGAAGGGACAATACCATAGTAGATTTATAGCTGGAGAAGGCTTTGTGGTACGGGCATGGTGATCTTTAGAAACCATGTGGTTGTAATGACTTTTAAAAAATAGAACTGCATACTGCCTATCTTTGGTATAATAGGAGTTCAGGTGATTGTTTTTTGTTTGTTTTGTTTTCCAAAATTTTATTTTAGACTCAAATGCCAGAACACAAATAGAGAATAAAAAAAATAAACAAAAACATATCAGAAACTTAAATACAAAGTTAGAAAGAAATAAAAGCATGCCATGTGCATAGCGGAAGAGAAAGCCTATGTGATAAATAACATTGTGTTGAGAATTGTCCATCTTTTCTTTGTTTCTTTGTGAGTTTTCTTTTGTTTTCTGTTGTGCACTTTTTTGCTTTGTTCTTTTCCCCCCTCCCTCCAACATCCCCCTCCAAGGCCACAATAAAGTTTATATATGTTTTTCTATAGCTATAAATATATATACCCCCCCCCGAAAGCTACAATAAAGTTTAGATATGTTTCTCCATAGCTACAGATATAAACACACACATATACATATATAGACATATATATTCCCAAACCTATTCTACTCCTGATCTTTGTTTTTATGTATATGTATATCTCTTGTTTCCTATCTCTCCTGCCTTCTCTACCCACAACTTTTCTCTCCTATGACTTGCCTACTCCCCTCCAAGGATCCCTCCCCTATCTTCCCATTCCCATAAATCTAAACACCCTTCTGTACTCCTATTTTACCTATTCTCTCATCCTCCCCTCTAGAAATCCCTCACTTGTCCTGTACCCCCTTCCTATGCCCGTACCATTTTATTTCTTCTGAATTTAGAAGACTTCTATACTCTTTTAAATATATATATGTATTGCTCCCTCTTACACCCATTCCTGATGAAAGTAGGTTACCAGAACTACTAGCCCTCCTCCCCCATCTAATTCCTATGTATCAATTCTTCCTCTTGCTCCTTGTTTATATAAAATAATTACTCTTTTTAGCTGTTCCTAAATGGTTTTGTTTTTAAAATTCATATCATGCCTGAGTTTTCCCCAATCTTTCTTATGAACTCCCAATTATTAATAAGAATATTAGACATAAATTTTACCTATATAAATTTAAATAAATAAGTAAACAGTCTGTCCTTATGGATCCCATATAATCAGTCTTTGTTATATAACTTATAGTTATACTGATTCTTGTATGTCAAATCGTCTATTAAATTCAAGATTTTTTTTAACAAAGTCTTGAAAATCTGAGTTTATCAAATGCCCATTTCTTTTTTTGTTCAAGATAATAGTTAACTTTGCAGGGTATGATATTTTGGGCCAGAGCCCCAGGTCTTTTGCCCTTGGCTATGTTGTGTTCCAAGACCTGTGGTCCTTTAATGTTTCTGCTGCTAGGTCTTGTATAATTCTAATTGTGGCACCATCTTATTTAAATTGTTTTAATCTTGATGCTTTTAATAGTTTTACCATGAGCTGTGGATTTTGGAGTTTGACTATGATATTCCTATGAATTTTCCTCATAAGATCTCTTTTAAGTAGTGATTGTTGGATTTTTTTTCTATTTATACTTTTGATGAGGTATGGGCTCTGGGAGCCCCCTCAAGCTCTCCTTGAGTTCTTGAGGTACAGGCTCTGGAAACCTCCCTTGGACTCTTGATTAAATCATTCCATTTGATGAGGCATTTGCATGAGGCAATAAGCCTTACATTGTGGCTGAGCCCAAGCCTCAGTTACTAGACTTACCAATCAAAGTGTCATCCACCCTTGAACTGGCCTAGCCCACCATTGCCTGTGGTCTCCAGGTGGTCTCCAGCTACTTCCCACCCTTAATCACTCATTGACCTCATTAACTCCTCCTGAAGACCCTCCCCAAACTCCTCTTCTAGACCACCCCTAGATTCCTCCCACAGCCTTCTGTATATAAGACTCCATCCTGTCTTCATGTTTGTGAGAGCGCCATAGAATGACCTAGCACAGACTTACTCTGTGTCTAATGCAAGTGAGAACTTTTAATAAACTTTACTTTTCTTTGGCTGAGAGAAGATTCTAGTCGAATTCATTCGGCAGGACCTGGAGTGCCTTGGGTTGAGTCTCATCCTTAATGTCCATAAAGTCAGCCCCATCTGGCTTTGTTAACACAGGAAGAGGTATTCTCTGAGTTTACTCAGAGAACAAAGAAGCTGTTAAGTCCAGGCTCTTCTTCTGGTTGATTAGTTCAGGCCCTGGCCCTTAATGAGGTTATTAAATTGATATTAAATGATTATCAGACCCATGTTCAAATCCTCATTCTGTTACTTATTATCCTCATACAAATCCTGCCTTTGAGGATTTGTTGCTTGTGTAACGCCATGCATGAGTACCTTTCCAGAAGAATGCTACTGTGAACAGCTTTTAAGGTTCTGATTACACAGTATAGTGAACACTCTATTTATTCCATAGCAAGTCAAAGCAAAACATTCACAGAAAATCAAGGTACAGCATTCACAATATTATAACTTATCACAGAAAATCACAATATAGTATTCACAACAGCTTATTATTAAAATGGCCACATAATTTTCACCAAAGTGGTCACAATATTCAGAACAAAGAACAATCATCTCAAAGTACAATAGTCAAAGTCTTCCATTCATGGGGCACACTTAAGTTAACTCAGTCACTTATTCAGCAATTAATTACTAAGTATCATTAATCACTAAGACACAAACCCTCCACCCCTAGGTCACTAGCAAACTACAATTTCATCATTACTTAGTACCCATGGAGAGATCTTTAAATATTGACTTGGGGCCTGTTCTCAGATTCCCTGGATCCCTTTCCATAGTCCCAGATTCTATTTGGATTCACCAGACTGTCACCTGGGTTCAATGGCAGACAGCTCCCAGTTCCTTGGCCAGCTCTCTGGGTAGGTCCTGGTCCACACTGAAGTTCATAGGGTCCAGTTCATCTCAAATCCTTCACAATTTCTGCTCCCGGGAATTCAAGGCTCAACCAAGCCACAAACAGACAAAGTCTCAGCATCCCAGTCATGCTTCCCTAGTCTTCTGCTTCCTCATTCTTCTCCTGGGCTCCTCTGTCACCTGGGCTCCTGGCTCCTGAGCTCCTGGCTCCTGGCTCTGGGCTCCTGGCTCCTGGCTCTGGGCTCCTGGCTCCAGGCTCCTGGGTTCCTATTGAGAAGAAGTTCCACCACCACAAGTTCTCAGGAAATTCTGGCTCAGTTCTTTATTCTTCTGTAGCTGCTCTGCCACCAGATGCTGGTCCCAAGAAATTCTGACTGTGTTTCTCTGGGGCTTTTCTTATATATACAGCATTAGCTACCTGTTTCAGCCAACCTCTTCCTGTTCTGTCAGGAACAGGGGTTCATATCTTCTGTTTCTTTCACAGAGGTTTGATTAGTTACTAAGTGCTAAGTACCTGCTTACTTGCCAATACAAAAAGGGGTCCTCAAATTGCCATTACAGTTTGTTACTTATGTGACCTTGCTCAAGGTCATAACTTAACCTTTCTGGGCCTCACTTTTCTCATCTATAAAATAAAAGGACTTGGACTTGCTGACTTTTAACATCCTTTCCAGTTTAGGATTTATGATCCTAAGATTGAATGATTTCTAAGATCCAACTTTATCTTTCAGAACTTGTGTTGTTATTGTTAATCATTATTAATTATATTTCTTGGTTACAAAAAAGGATTTTGCTATAAAGTCCAATTTCTTAAGACTGGGAAAGGGTAGAAAATTAAGGAGGCAAAGAGCCAGACTGAAAGATAGTCTAGAATCCGTTAACAGTTATCTCATTAAATAATTAGGAACAAAGGTGATCATATTATATAAATAAGTTCTTGTGTATGTATATGTTGTTGTTGTTTATTTATTTTCAGTTGTGTCCAATTCTTTGTGACCCCTTTTTGGGGTTTCTTGGCAAAGATACTGGAGGAGTGGTTTGCCATTTCATTTTCCAGATAAAAAAATGGAGACAAACAGGGTTAAATGACTTTGCCCAGGGTCACACAGCTAGTAAGTATCTGAAACTGGATTTAAACTCAAGTCTTCCTGACTCCAGGCCTGGCACTCTATCCACTATGTTACTATCTGCCTATATTAAGTGTTACTATTTTTTAAAATATTTGGGAAAGCTATTGTGATTATAAAAATGCAAATTAATTTGAAAGTTTATTGTATTAATAGCAGCTTTTTTAGATTCTAAAAAATTGTTGAGTTTTTATTGCTATCTTTTGTCTATATATTACTTTTATTTCTGAAAATGAGTCTTCCCCTCCTCTTCCCCAGTTTGTATTGTATTCATTGTAATTAAGTGAACAAGAGAGGGATAGAAAGCAGTTCAACAAATCAAACCACATCAGCTGTGTCTGACAATATATGTAGTGTTCCACACTGATAGTTCTCTGATCTTTGCATTAAAAATTTTTTTTTAGCAAAAATCTATCTTCTTACCTCCTTTCATCTAACCTGTTCTGCCCTTCCCCCCCCCCAATTAAGAGGCAAAGAAAAATAAAATCTGTTACCAACACGTGTAGTCAGGCAGAACAAATTTTTGCATTGACCTTGTCCAAAACAAAGTTTCTTTTTCCCTGAGTCTGTGTAATAGCAGGCATGCTAGCATACCGGGGATGACCTGCTATACAGGTTCTTTGATCTGCTTTGCTAAAGGACAGACAACTTTTAAAGGGGTCAACAATCTTACTTTAATTACATTCACTAGTTCAGGGGAAAGGTCAGCACCCTGAAGGTGGAGAAAATACAGAGAAAGTAGCATAGAGATTCAACAGACAAGGCTCCTACTGTCTGAACAAAGTAATACAAGCACCTATATACACCACTGGATAGGGAAAGCACAAACCTCTGAGTAGTCAGGGGCTCTTAACAAATGGCTACTCAGAATCTGCAATAGGAATGGGAATTTGAAGATCTTCCCTGCCCCTTAATAGACCCAGGGGGGAGTTTGAAGACCTCCCCTGCTTTGTAAGTAAACTCTGCCCCCAAATAGGCTGAATGTTATTACATGGAGCCTGTGATAGAGGGAATTTACTGAAGGGTGCAGCAGAGCCCACAGAAAGCTGGTTCAGAGCTAGCCAGACATTGGGGGAGAGAGAGGACTCTCATTAAGGAGATAGAGAGGTTTGTGAGTAAATATTGATCTTGTATTGGTTTGTGGGAAGACTGAAGGATGCTGTGGTTTGCAGCATTATTATGGCTTCTGAGTATCTTTGGTACTATGATGGAATTGGCTTACTGGTTTTGGGATTTGGTTTTCTGGTGGCTAAATAAATCCTTCAGTTCTGTCCTCTACCTGGAGAATCTGGTATATTTTGCAATTGAACATTATGCAATACTTAGAGTCATGGTCTTTATTATGATCATGGGCAATGTAAATATTGCATTGGTGCTACAGAGTCCCATCCAGGGAATCAAAAGGTCCTTCTCATAAGCGAACCCCCAAAGCAAAATAGCAACCTCCCAGTATATATAGTTTTCAACTAGTAGGCTCAGAGCCAGAAGGCATCACAGCCCACTTGGCTCAGTGCCTAATTGACAGTATCAATAGGTGTGAAAGCCTTCCCCTAAGCAAGTCTCCCCTAAGCAAGCTTCCCTTTAGGCAAGTCCCTCCCACAATGGGCTCTATGTGACTCAGGATATATCACAGCCAGAACAGAGCTCAAAGCAGGAAGACATCCCTGATGAACACATGTGGTCATATAGGCCTTTTAATGGCTGGGGAAGATCTTATACTCCATTAACATTATAGTCTGTCACCAGGAAAAGGATAATGTTTCATCATTAGTTCTCTGGAATAGTGTTTAATCATCATACTGATTCAAGGTGCTAATTCTTTTATATTGTCATTGTATTAATTGCTCTCCTGGTGTTGTTCACTTCATTTTGTCTCAGTTCATACAAATCTCCCCAGGTGTCTTTGAAATCATTTTCTTCATTATTTCTTGCACACAACAATAGTCCATCAAATTTATATACCAGAACATATTTAGCCATTTCTCAATTTATGAACACCCAGATTCCCATTCTTTGTCACCTTAAAAATAGCTACAAATATTTTGTGCAACCTTTGTTTTACTTTGTACTAATCCCTCCCTTACTTTGTCCTCCCTCCGGTTCGCCTCTCTTCTCTTTTTCCTCCTATTTCTCTATTGTGTGAAATGCATTTCTGTACCTCTCTGCATGTGACATGAGTGAAACTGAAACATCAGCTGTTCCCTATCCCCACTTCCTTGTTTGTATAGATGTCTACTTGAGTGCCCTGATTATGTGAGATAATGTCCCCTAATCTTCCTTTCTCTTTCCCTTACATTGTCCCAAGTGTATTCCTCTTCCCTTCTCTTTACATCTTTCTCTTAATATCATCAAGATGTAACAGAACCACTTCCACATCTTCTGTCCAAAAAGACATACTCTATGATCTCTGATAGGTCTCATAAGGGACACATGTATCATCTCCCCATATTAGGAAGCAAGCAGTTTACCTTGTGTAGTCCCTTAGCATTGTTTATTTGTTTGCCTTTTTAGTTTTCTCTTAATTCTTGTGTTTGAACTTTACAATTGCTATCAAGATCTGAACTTGTCATCAGGAATGGGTGGAAGTCTATTTTATTAAAAGATTTTCATTAAAGATCCATCCCATCCCCACTCCTTCCTATCTCCCAGTAGCATTATATTCATTTTGCTGGGTAAGTTATATATCCTTTGCTTTCTGGAATATTGTGTTCCAAGTTATCCATTCATTTATTGTGGTAGCCACTAAATCATGTATGAGTCTGACTCTTTGGGACTTGAATTCCTTTTTTTTTGACTGCTTGTGGTATTTTATTGGGTTTTTTCTTTGTTTCTTGTTTTTTTCTTTCACCTAGAAACTCTGGATTTTGGCTATAATGTTCCAAAGCTTTCATTTTGGGGTTTCTTTCAGGAGGTAGCTATTTCCACAATTTCCACTTTGCCCTCTGGTTCTAAGATGGGGATGGATAACTTGGGGTCTTGAGTCCACATGTGGCCCTCTAGGTCCTCAAGTGCAGCCTGTGATAGTAATGGCATTTAAAGATTCCCCTGTATTGGCTTAGTTTTTCAAATTGATTGTGTCAAAACCCAGAGCTTGTTAATCCCACCTGTGGGATGGACTTGTTGACTTGAAAAGAGAGACACGAGCTGGGAGGAGCTGGTGACGTAGATTTGGAGAGACAAGAGAGAGGCGGAAGACCTTTTTTTTGGAAGCAGCACCTCGTGGACAGAGAGAGAGACTAAGAGAATTGCTGGTTGCCGCTTTGAATTGCCCTGGACTTTTGAGACCTGCCCCCTGAGCTGCCAAGGACTGAGGAGACATGGCTGTTTTGCTGGTACTTTGTCTGTCTGTTTTGATGTTGTTTTGCCAGATTTGTCCACTGGTGAAAGACAGTCCTTTTGTTGAAGAAGTCCTGGAACCTGGCTGTTCGCTAAGAAGTCCTGAGACTGTCCTGCAGACAGAGAGTGAATACTGTCCACTGGTGAAGGACAGTGCTGTTGTTGCAGGGGTCT
>NW_027186492.1:2891547-2910724 GCF_028583685.1 Petaurus breviceps papuanus | reverse complement strand
AATACTGTCCACTGGTGAAGGACAGTGCTGTTGTTGCAGGGGTCTGGGAGCCTTTCTGTTGGTTCAGAAGCCCTGAAGAAGGATTTTCTTGTTGTATGTTTACAGAAATCCTGGGAGAGGGCTTTGCTAATGTGTTCAGGGGTTCTAGGACTGTTCTACAGACAGAGGATAAATTCATGAAGGGACTGGCAATGTATCTTATGGCCTTGCTAAGCCTTGTCTCCCCAGGAACTAAGATTGCTGAGAACTTGCCTCGTGTCAAGATGAAGAAAAGACCTCCATTTGGGTATTAAGTGCTGTGTTTAAACTTGATGTAACTCTGGGGTAGATTCAATTGTGATCCAGGGGTGGGGAACTTTTGACCTTATGTTTGGAAACTAATCTCCATTTGAGAAGAGGGGCTTTGTGGTGGACTAAATGAAGGCCTAGCCTAGGGGTGGAGAAGTATTTAGAACAGAGACTTTGTAATTGATTGAATGATTGGAAGGTCCTGGGGTGGGGTAGTCCTTGGAGATTATTTAATCACATTTAGTAAATGCTGTATTTGGAATGATGTCATGTTTTGATCTTCTCTGTTCTTGGTTGGTCACTGAATAAAATGGAGAGCACCTATGCTGGTATTTTGAACCTTGGGAAGTTGCCTTTCCTTGGCAATTACATTACACAGCCCTTTGACTGAATCTAAACTTCACAGAACAAATCCCCTTAATAAAAGGATTTGTTTTGGAAGACTTGGCCTCAGTCAAAAAGGCTACACTGAGGATCTAGAAGGTCACATGTAACCATGAAACTGCAGATTCCCCACTCCTGTTCTAAGAGATCTGGGCAGTTTCTTTTAAGATTTCTTGAAATGTTATGTCCAAGCTTTTGTTCTGGTCATGGCATACAGATAGTCCAATGATTCTTAATTTTTTCTCCTTGATCTATTTCCAATGCTTGTTTGTTTGTTGTCCCATGAGATATCTTACATTTTCTTCTATTCTCTCATCTTTTGACTTTGTTTTGATATTTCTTGTTGCCTCATGGAGTCACTGACTTCTGTTAATTTTCGGTGAGTTTGTTTCTTTGACAAGGTTTTGTCACTCTTGTAAGAAATTGTTGATTCCCTTGCTAATTCTTTCTTCCATAGCTTAATTTCCTTTCTAATATTTTACTTGTGCTCTCATTTTATTTATTTTTTGTAAGTTTTAAAGTTTATTTTGACCTTAAATACAAAATAAGAAAAGAAAAAGAAGTTGCCATATACATGGCAGAACATAAAAAAGGATTCAATATAAAACAATAAACTTCCATTTCCAGAAAACCTATATAATATTCATTTAATTTAGAAAAAAAATTTAAACTTGCTTCATCTCTTCCTGGAATTTTGGTTGAATTTGAGTCCAAGCTCTATCTTTCTCTGAGGGTTTGCTTATAGATGTTTTGGAGTAATTTTCTTCTTCTGTTTGTCTTGAATGACCTTGCCACCATAATAGCTCTTTATGGTGGGATTTTTTTTGTTTGCTTACTTTCTGACTCCAGATGCTAAAGCTAGGCTCTGTTCTCATCTGGAGGGAAGGTCTGGCCTTGGGTTGCTTTTGCTTTCTTGCAATATTAAGTGTTGTGTTATTTTAGGAACTTGGGGACAGGCTGGAGACCTGCAAACTTTCAGTGTTCCCAGGGTGGTCTGATCTGGGGCAAAGTCTGATTGTTGTCATCCTTATCTGATCCCTGTAAGTTCCTGACCTTGGTTTGGCTTGCAATAAGTTGGCTTGAGCCTCAGTTCCTATAACCCAGCAGCAAAGCTTTGCCAGTTCAGTGATAGAATTGTCTACTCTGCTCACCTTTGGCCTGGGATTCCTACCCTGGTTATTCCTCTGAAGGCTTCAGACTGAGCTAGATGCTGGAAATAAGATACCTTTCTACTTCTGGGGTCTGAGCCAATGAACAAGCTTCCACTTGTTTTTGAATTTGCTCCTTTTTTGGCACACCACCTGTGATCTCCTTACCTGAGAACACCCTTCCTGGGGGCAGATCCTCTCTTAGTCCACCCTGGATCTGTGGCCTAAAAAGGAGTAGTAAGCACTAAAGCTCTCAGTTGACACCTGTTTTCTGCACCTTGCATACAGTTCCCTGGTATGAGTCTGGGCTCTCTTCTTGCCCTAAGGCAGAGCCCCTTCCTCGGTTCCCATATATACCATACTCCTGACCAGATCCCACCCCAGTGTCTGCAGAATTTTCTATCTTTCTGTATGCTGATCTAGGTTGGACAGATGACTCACTATGACTTTTTCTGGATTTTCCCATCTGCATTCTGTCTGGTGCATTTTTTAAAATCTTATTTTAAAAATGTTTTTTAAAATAAATTTATTTATTTAATTTAATTTTCAACATTCATTTTCACAAGATTTTGAGTTATAAATTTTCTCCTCATCTTTCACCTACCCCCCACCCCAAGATAGCGAGCCTACTGAATATCCCTTCTCCCAATCTGTTCTGTCTTATATCCTCCCCACCCCCCCAACTTTCTAGTAGGGCAAGATGGATTTCTATACCCCAGTGTCTATACATCTTATTTCCCAGTTGCATGTAAAAAACAAATTTTTTAACATTTGTTTTTAAAACTTTGATTTCCAAATTCTTTCCCTTCTTCCCTCCTCACCCACCCCCATTGGGAAGACAAGCAATTCAATATAGGTTGTAGATGTGTAGTTATGCAGAACATTTCCATAGCAGTTATATTGTGAAAGACTAACTATATTTCCCTCCATCCTATTCTGCCCCCCTCCTCACTTTTTCTATTTTCTTTTTTGACCCTGTCCATTTTCAAAAGTGTTTGCTTCTAACTACCTTCTGCCCCAGTCTGCATTCCCTTCTATCATCTTCCCTCTTATCCCTTTCCTCCCTACTTTCCTGTAGGGTAAGATACCCATTTGAGTGTGTATGTTATTCCCTCCTTAAGCCAAATCCAATGAGAGTAATGTCGACCCATTCCCTTTCACCTTTCTGCTCTTCCCCTCTATTGTAACGGTTTATCCTTGCCTCTTTTATATGAGATAATTTACCCTATTCTATCTCTCCCTTTCTTCTTCTCCCAATATATTCCTGTTTCACCTCTTAATTTTATCTTTTAGATATCATCTCTTCATATTCAACTCATCCTGTGCCCTCTATGTATACATATACACACACTCAGATATATTTATACACACATATACCTTTCTATACATACATATATGTATGTATGTATGTTATCTATCTAGATACATATATACTCCCTTCAACTATCCTTATACTGGGAGAAGTCTTATGAGTTACAATTATCGTTTTTCCATGTAGGAATGTAAATAGTTCAACTTTAATAAGTTCCTTATGATTTCTTTTTTTCCTGTTTACCTTCTCATGCTTCTCTTGCTTCTTGTATTTGAAAGTCAAATTTTCTGTTCAACTCTGGTTTTTTCATCAAGAATGCTTGAAAATCCTCTATTTCATTGAATGACCATATTTTCCCCTGAAATATGATACTCAGTTTTGCTAGGTGACTCTTGGTTTTAATCCCAGCTCCTTTGACCTCTGGAATATCATATTCCAAGCCCCTTGATCCCTCAGTGTAGAAGCTGCCAGATCCTGTGTTATCCTGATTGTGTTTCCACAATATTCAAATTGTTTCTTCCTGGCTGCTTGTAATATTCTCTCCTTAATCTGGGAATTCTGGAACCTGGCTATAATATTCCTAGCGGTTTTCTTTTTGGGATCTTTTTCAGGAGGCGATTGGTGGATTCTTTCAACCTCTATTTTGCCCTCTGGTTCTAAAACATCAGGGCAGTTTTCTTTGAGAACTTCCTGGAGGATGATTTCTAGGTTCTTAATTTGATCATGGCTTTCAGGTAGTCCCATGATTTTTAAATTATCTCTCCTGGATCTATTTTCCAGGTCAGTGGTTTTTCCCATGAGATATTTCACATTGCCTTCTATTCTTTCATTTGTTTGGATCTGTTTTATAGTATCTTGATGTCTCATAAAGTCATTAGCTTCCATTTGCTCTAGTCTAATTTTGAAGGTATTATTCTCTTCAGTGAATTTTTGAAATTCTTTTTCCATCTGGAAAATTTGGCTTTTTAAGGAATTCTTCTCCTCATTGGCTTTTTGGGCCGTTTTGCCATTTGAGTTAGTCTATTTTTTAAGGTGTTATTCTCTTCAGTCAGGCTGTTGACTCATTTTTCATGATTTTCTTGCATCATTCTCATTTCTCTTCCCAATTTTTCCTCCACTTCTCTTACTTGATTTTCAGAATCCTTCTTGAGCTCCTCTATGGCCTGCAACCAATTCATATTTTTCTTGGAAGCTTTTGATGCAGCAGTTTTGACTTTCTTGTCTTTTTCTGGTTACATGTTTTGATCCTCTTTGTCCCCCCCAAAAGATTCTTTGGTCTGGTTGAGCTTCCTCTGTTTGCTCATCTTGCCAACCAATTACTAGACTTTTGAGCTCTTTGCCATGGTTCCAGAGTGCTTCCAGAGTGGAGAGAGCTGTGTCCCAAATTGCTGGGGTTTTCACAGATATTGTCAGAACTATGAGGAGGGCTCCCCCTCTACAGCCACCATAAGCTCTGGCACAGTGGCGTTCCTCACTCCAGGACCACCACCCAAGACTATGACCCAGATCCAAGCTGGTCAAAGCAAAAGTGATTACCCTCTGAAAGGTTGCTTTGTCCCTCTACTATCTGTAGGCCAGGAGCTCAGGAGGAAGCCATGGGGCAGCAGTTGCAGCCACCTAGTTGCCACCACCTCTTGCCCCAGGGGCAAGGGCCAGACTGCTCTCTTTTCTCACTCAGTTCCAACAGAGTTCCCTACTGACCTTTTACTTTCTCTTTATGGGTTGAGAAGTCTGGAAACCACCACAGCTGGCATGATTCACTCTCCTGAAGTCTGCTCTGGCCATTCTGTGCTGCTGTTCCAGGCCGGGAGTCTGGTCGGGTGTGTCATGCAGGACTGAGCTCAGCTCCCAGCCTGGTACAATAAACCTTTCCTGTTGGCCTGCCAGGCTGCCTTTAGTGGGAGATTTCTTTCTCTCTGTCAGTTTGTGAGCTCTGTAGCTCTAAAATTTGTTTAGAGTTATTTTTTTTACAGGTATTGGAGGTGGTTGGAGCAGGAACTTAAGTAAGTTCTTGCTTTTACTTCACCAACTTAGCTCTGCCTCCTGGTGCATTTTTTTAGATATATTTGGAGGAGTTTGAGATGGTGGGGAAACTTGGTTGCACTGCTTTCTACTTCTTGCCAACATGGGGAGACCCAGACCTTTCCTTTCCTTCTTCCCTAATCCTTAGAGTTTAGGTTTACAAAGCTTTACAAAACTTTTCATGGGACCCAGATGGCCCTAGAGTCTCCTAAAAAGCTTCCTGGCCACCTGAAGGCATAAAATGTCATAGCCCTAGGCAGTCTGGACCCCTGGTACTTGATGGATTTCTGAAGAGTCCTCAAGTTCCCATATCCTTTATCACATCCTGCCCTGATGATTAGTTTCCATATGGAGATGAGGGGGCTGCCTGAAGATTATCTAAAAATTACTGTGTCCTTTTTGTATATCCTTTCTATGCCAGGGCAAAGTAAACCTCCTTTTGTTAAGTGACTTTCAGGTACCTCACTTTGTTCCAACTATCAAACCTGTACTGAGTGTTATAGCTGGTATTAGAGCTGTCTGTAACAATTATCACAGTTAAAGTGAGAAGAAGTGGCCTCATTTTTCACATCCTGGTTGCATTCCAGGAAGAACCCTCCAAATATAGGAGAAGGTGGGGTGATTACATGGTGAGACCCTTCTAGGCTCCCAGTTACAAGACCCTTCCTGATAGCATATGAACAATTCTATCTGGGGGACAGGGAGCTGGCTCCCACTCAAGGGGAAGGATTAGCTCATTGGGTCATGGAGGACTCAGTGGGTATTGGAGGAACCTTCCAGGGAAGGTAAAGAAAGAGCCAAGTTTAGCATTCCTTGGTTGTTGTTGACTGGTCTGCATTATTTGGCCTTGTGAAGCATAATAGACCAAAAGTATACTAGGCTAATACATCCAGTAGTTAGGGACTGAGCTCTGTTTTCTGGGATCATGAAAGCTGAGAGGCAATTACTGGAGCTGTTATCTCCTTGCAAATGAAGGGATCTCTCCTGATGGAGATGGGGTTTCTGATTCAGGGATTCTGGTTCCTGATAAAACTGGAGTCATGAAATAGGAGAAAGGGAGCAGACAGAGGGTAAAAATTCGAAAATTCCCACCAGTGATAAGAAAGCTGCAGGCTATCTTATCACTGCTCTCTTAGAAGGTAACCTGAACCATTTTGTAGAGTTAATACCATACACTAGGATGTATTCCACAGAGTCCTTTAAGGGGGAAAGGTTTTTTTATTTTTTAAGTATATCATTTCCCTGATGTGACATTCTGGGAGGGGAGGGGAGTTTTTGCAGGTGGGTCAGAAAATATAGTGGGTATTGGTATAGCAGAAACCTCAATATCAACTTGGATCCTGGGACAGGATGCAGGTGGTGGAGGCCAATACTTCCTAGCCACTTTACTGTGAATGGCACAGATACATGATTCAGGATTGCTGACTGTTCCAGATGTGCTGTGGTGCTGATGTTCCTGGAACTGTTCTTGATCACTGTTAGCACCTCACACCAGGAGAAGAAATTTGCAAGTGTACCAGAGATTCCATCATCTGTGCTGTTTCTCTAATGTTCCTGGTGCTGCTCTGATCCATTTTTACCACCTTGCATTAGAAGGCCCACAGGGAACTGAAAATATTTGGCGTCACCCAAATATATGGGCAAGACTGTTGAGATTTGGTCTTCTGAAGTATAGAAGGAAAGGTTGGCATCTTTGACTTTTTTTCTCCACATTTTTTCTTCTCTCTCATTATGGTGACACTTTGACAAGGGAACCTATAATTCTTTTCTTTATCCCTTTCCCCCTAGTACTTTCCACACCAGTAGGATTATCCAGCAAAAGCCCTAAAAGCATGTAAGTGATTGAAAGTCCTGTAGAAAAACCTTAGGACTTTGCAATCAAGGGGTGGGATATGATAGAACTAATATTTACCAGCATTTCCCTGACATAGGTTCTTTCCCCTCATCCACAGCATAAGGAAGGCCAGGACCCTACTTCTTCCCTAATTCTTAGGGATCAGCTTTCCCTAAAAGAGACAAAGTTTTGTCTCAGACCTGACTGGTATCATTCTCTTTCTAGCTTAAATTCCTGCTTTGGAGAAGGAGAGTATCACTGTCCGTTCTGCTCCAAGTTCTTGCCCCCTCAAACAAACTGCTCAAGGCTCTGATATGATTCCATTCTTATGTCATAATACTACTGATTTTGAATATCACTCTAAATTTTTCACTTACTGATTAAGTTAACAAATTCCTATTTGGTCCCTGCTAATCAACCTGGTTATACCTTCCACATCCCAGTAATTCTGGATCCCTATAAATCATCATCTAGATGTCATTCTCCATCCCCTACTTAGTCACATTTCCCTCAGTGCCACCCCACAAAGTGTCAGTCAAGCCCTATCTAAACCTTCCATGGTGCTCCTTGGAGTGCCTGCTCCATAAGTCACAAACTTGCTTTCCTCTTAAATCTTTTCCTTCCCCACTCCTTCCATCTTCTGGCTCTTACTGAGACCAGGCTCCCTCCTGATGATACAATCTCCTTAACCACCCTTTCCAGCACTGACTCTACTCTCATTCATCTCCCTCAACCCAGTAGCTGAGGTAGGGGAGTTAGAATACTTATTACCAATTGTAACTTCCAGGTTCTCCCCCTACTGCCATCACACTTGATTCCATTCACTCCCAGTTTTTCTCTAGCAACTTGTTCCATCTATTATCTTATAGATATATACTCTCTCACTCTCTCACTTATAGTCAATCATCCTCTGTTTATTGGCTGCTTCCCTACTGACTACAAATTTGCCCATGTCTCCCCCATCCTCAAAAAATCCTGCCTTAATCCTTCCCTCCCCAATAGGTAAACTATTTGAGAATGCAATTTTATCTGCAATAGATATCTCTACTTCCTTTCCTCTTCCTGTCTTCTTAACTCTTTTCAATTTGGCTTCCAACCCTATTATCAATTGAAACTGTTTTCTCCAAAGTTACTAATGATCTCTTAATTACTAAATCTAGTGTTCTTTTTCAGTCTTCATCTTTCTTGACCTCTTTGCAGTCTTTGAGACTATCAATCACACTCTTCTCCTTGATTTTTCTTATCTCTCTAGGTTTTGGGGCCACTATTCTATTCCTGGTTCTCCTCTCCCTCTCCATCTTCTTTGCTGGTTCTTCATCCAGGCCATGCCTGCTAGCCATGGACATCCCACAGAACTCTGTTCTGATCTCTTTTCTCTTCTTCTATACTATTTCATTTAATAATCTCATCAGCTGTCATGAATTCAATGAATATCTCAACTCTGATGAGTCTCAATCTATTTATCTAACTCTCTCCTTTCCATGACCTCTCCATGACCTCACATCTCCAACTGACTTTGTATATATCTTGAACTAGATGTCTAGTAAACATTTTAACTCAACATGTCCAGAACCAAACTATCCTAAACGGTTCTATGTTTTATCTCCCAATTTTGCCTTCTATAGGACATGGGTGTCTAAAGGTTGGCTTATAAGAACCTATGTAAGATTCTGGGGTGGAAGGTCAAAGTTTAATTCCCATTGACAATTCTGTTCTCTATTTCTTGTCTCCCATTCCCCACTCTACTACATACTCTCTTCAATAGCCCATATTGTTTGTGGCTTAGCTTTTGGCACAGATCTTAATAGACATGAAAAGTCCTGGTTGTTTTATTGGCACGTTAACCACTTGCTTCAGCTGTCTACCTCAGGGATGGGAAACTTGTGACCTTGGGGACACATGTGGCCCTCTAGGTCCTCAAGTGCAGCCCTTCTACTGAATCCAAACTTCACTGAACTGATCCCCTTAATAAAAGAATTTGTTCTATAAAACTTGAATGCAGTCAGAAGGCTGCACACAAGGACCTAGAAGCTTTGTGGCCTTGAGGCTACAGGTTTCCCACCCCTGATACAGTTCAAAATCTGGGCTCTGGTCCTTTTAGCTCTAGATGCTAGGAGTGATGTCCTCTTAAAGGTGGATGATTATGGATAGGGCTAGAAGTTAAAGCCAATTCAGCTGCTGTGCCTTTGTCAGAAAAAATGTTGGCTTAGTCTCAGCAAGAGAACCATGCTTCACATAGTAAGTACATTAAAATGTTTGTTGACTAACTCATGGATTGACTTTTATTCTGTAGATGTAGTCATCTTGGTCAATTATTGTGATCCAGTATTGTCAGTCTAAGGTCCTTTGGACAGGGCCCTAGTTAAGGCCTAGAGAGCATGAATGAGACAAGAAAACTTACTTCTCTTTTTTAGGGTCTATGAAGCTACTGAAATCACTCCTAACTTGGGATTCAGATCTGCTGGTTTTTATGCATCTCTCTCCCCTTCCTCCATACCTTCCCCACCCCACATCAAAACACTCATGATCTTCCCAACAGTGAGATTGGACTATGAGTCATTCATATAATTCCCAAGAGAACTCTTGGTCCTGACTATAAGAGATTGTGTGTTGCCTTTGCATGGAGGTTAGAGCTGGGGTCTTGTAAAGCAGCCTAGGCATAGTAGGTACCCAACTAAGGACATGTAAGCAAAGACATACTCACTCAAGTTCCTTTCTTCTACTCCTCCAGAGCCTGAATCAGAGCATTAGCTAAATAAAGTGCCTGGTCAACTTTAAGTGACCCACAGTCCAGGGATTCTTGAGGCCTGGAAGATTTTGCCTTGGGTTATGAAGAATTTCACAAAAGGAGTGTTCCAGAAAATGAAATGAACTGGCCACCTCATAGATACCTCAAACTCAACATATGCAAAACTGAACTCATTATCTTCCTCCCCTTCCCCTCCCTGCCCCCATCCTTCCCTCTTCCTTATTTTCCTATTAACTGTCCAGGGTACCATCATCTTTCCAGTCACCAGAGCTTAATACCTAGATGCCATCCTTGACTCTTCATTCTCAACTCCATATCCAATTAATGAACAAATCCTGTTGTTTTCACCTTCATAGTACCTCTTGTATATTCCCTTTCTCTCTTCTGATACTACCACTGCCCTAGTATAGGCCCTCATCTCCTTCCTGAACTATTTCAATAGCCTGCTGGTTGGTCTCCTTTCCTCCAGTTTCTTCCCACTCCAGTCCAGGCTCCACTCAGCAATCAAATGATCTTCCTAAAGCACAGTTCTCACCATATCACCTCCCATTTAATCAACTGAAGTAGCCCCCTATTGCCTCTAGGATCAAATACAAAATCCTCTCTTTGGCTTTATTACCTTGACCCTTATACTTTACACTCCTCCTCAACCTTTGAAATCCAGTGACGCTCTCTTCCCCTATGAACACGTGCTAATCCCCCCATACTTGGAATTCTCTCTCTGTCCTCATCTCCATGTCCTACTTTACCTGTCTTCCTTTAAGTCAGCTTCTTCTGCAAGAAGACTTCTTAGCCTCTGAATAATACTAGTACCTCCCTTGATTATATCCAATGTATCCTATAGATAGCTGACAAGTGCCTCATCGTGTGTCAGAATCAAACTTGTCCTAATACTTGCCATCTTAGAGACCATTGCCAGATCAGAGATGTAGAGCTAGGACTAGAAGGACTTTAGAGATCCAAGCCTTTCCTTTTACAAATGAAGAAACTGCCCCTGGGAATTGAAATGACTTGTCCCAAGTTGCACACGTAATAAACAGACTCAGATCTTTTGGCCGGTGCCTTTGTTCCAGCACTCTTTTGGCTACATCAAGCTGCTTCCTGTGTCCTGAAAAGAATGCTTTGCATGCTTCATATTTGCTTATGATATTGGGGTGGCCAGGTAACACAGTGGAGAGAGCACTGGGCCAGAATTCAAATTTGGCCTCAGGTGCTTCCTGGGAAAGTTAGAACTTCTATTAACCTGAGGTTCCTCATCTGTAAAATGGGGGTAATAATAGCATTCACCTCGCAGAGTTGTTGTGAGCATAAAATGAGACAATATTTATAAAATGATTAGTGCAGTTCCTGTAACATAGCATCAGCAATAATGATAATAGTGGTGATGATGATGATGATGATGATAATAAAAATCCTTCATTGGTTCCTCAGTGCTGATAGAATAAAATCTAAACTCTAGCCTGGCATTCAAGGCCCTGTGCAACCTGTTCCCTTGCTTATCTCTCCAACTTTATATCTCAGCATTTCCCTATAAAACCCTATGATCTTCCCAAATCAGGCTGCTCTTGGTCCTTGAACATAATCTACCCATTCCCACCTTCTTGTCTGGAATTCCTTTCCCTAATTTTCCCTTTTTATTTAAATCCCACCTTTCCTACAAGGCCCAAATTAAATTCTCCTTGAGGTCAGTTTCTTAGCTGTCCCAGTCCTTGATGATTGAACCTTCTTTTTCACTAAACTGCTAGAACATTTACCATCCATACCATTTATTGGCCATTTTCAGGGCTGGGTTGTTTCACAGGTTTCCATAAAATAGTATACTTTAATCAATCTTTTAATGTGTACAAACTGTCTTCTCAAGTAAGTTGAAACCTATTTGAAAGCAGAGATTGTGCCCATCTTTATATTACCAGCTCCTAACCTAACTGAAATCCCTGCCACTGCCAGAGGCTTTATTCATCTTTTTTCCATCAGAAGCTGTGATTTTATTGGTGTTGGGAATTCCAGGTAAGGAAATTTCCTCTACCAAACAGCAGCTTATCAGCAACTCCAGTGCAAAGTACTCTTTAGGGAGTAGCCTGGGACACTGAGATGTTAAGTGATTTATCCAATGTCACCTAGCCAGCATATGTCAGAGGCAAAACTTGAACCTGTGTCTTTCTAACTTGGAAGCTCCAAATGAAAGAGAGTTAATGATTATATCATCCTAAATGTCAGACCTCATAGCAATAAAAAAAAATCTCTCAAGAAGGTTCTTTGACGTCAGTGACGGAGTCAGAGGAGGCTAGCAAACATTGGCAGACACTGGGGAAGGGAGGACCCATGCTGAGTGAAGCTTCTGTATCTGGTGTGTATATATATATGCAAACCCCTACAGAGAGCAGGAACAGCCCCAGGATAATTATTCCAGTCAAAACTCTTGCTCCCATCTTGATGTCTTTGAGTAGGTTGTCCCCCAAACCTGCAAAGCACATCCTGCCCCCCTCTGCCTTTTAGTACCCTTAGTTTTCATCAAAGCATAGCTGGAATTCCACCTTGTACACACACACACACACACACACACACACACACACAGGAGACAGTGTGATACAGTGGATAGAGATCTGGTGTCAGAGGCAGGAAGACTTCCCTTCAAGCCCTGACTCTGATACACACTGGCTGTGTGATTCTGGGCACGTCTCTTCACATATCAGTGTCCTAGGCAATTCTCTACTCTAAATTGCAGAAAAGGTGTCAATCTACATTGGTAGAAATTCCTTACAGAGTGCCTTGCATGGGTGAAATCATAGGTCCTATAAAAAAGTATCTACTGCATGCATATATACATATACCTATCTATCATCTGTCTGTGTATCTATTCATCTGTCATTGGTCTAATTACTTATCATCAACCTACCTATGATCTATCTATTTACCTATTATGTACTTACCTATCATCTATCTCTCTCTCTGTCTCTCTGACTATCTATCTATATGTTGTTTCCTCTAGTAAAGTGTAAGCTCCCTCAGGGCATTTTTTGTTGTGGTATCACCAGGGCCTAGCACAGTGCTTAGTACATAGTAGGTACTTAATAACTTATTGATTGACTTGTTCCATCTCCATCTCCATGTGCCTGTCCCCAAAGGGCAGGCTCTCCAAGATTTTGCCTTATTTATATTCTAATCACAAACCCTTCTGCCTGCCACTTGGTAACCTGAAGTGGGCCCACCTCACTCACTAGAGTACTCTGAAAAGTACACATCTATCCCTCCCCTTGTGAAGCTCAAGAATCAGATCAGTTTGAATGCCCATTAGCGAATAAAATCCCCGACTAGATTCAGGAGACTGATGGCCCTGAAGAATCAGGGAAGAAATTTTGAAGTTTGTCTTTAAGCTACAGTTTCCTCTTAAGATTGCTTCTAGTGACAATAAATAGGAAGAGGCAACAGAGAAATCTGGAGCCTTATGATGGAATCCTAATAAAGCTGCCTTCAGCCCCAGTATTCTGTAATGGAAATGCAAATTTGGAAGATCTTCCCTGCCCCTAGGCTAAAGTGCACCTGAAGCCTGGGGTGGGAGGCTTGTTTTTCAGTAGATACTTTTTGATTGCCAGTGGGTCAATAAGGTTGTTACATTCTCTGAGCCAGAAGAAGGCTATATAAGCCCTGATGTGAGGCTTTGTTTTGGGGGCTCACTTTGAGAAGTGTTCTGTGATTTGATCTGTATTCTGGGAAGCCGTTGTCCAGGCTCCCCCCCCCCACTTTGAAAAACCCAGATGTGGAAACCCAGATGTTGACTGGGTATGGATGTAATGGTTGGACAGTTTGAAATCTGTCTACTAGATCTGTTTCTGCCTTGATAATTCTGTCTGTGTACTTTGAAGTTCGGGGTGCTGACCTTTTCCCCTGAACAAGGCAAATGATATATGTCTGACTGATTAAAGTAAGCTTGTTAACCCATTTTGAGTTGCTTTCCTTTATCAAAGCAGATCCAAGAACCTGTGGTGGAAGCAACCCTGAGGACGCTTGGGGTGCTTGCCGCTACATATTCTAACTTCATTATAGGCCCCACTGTACCTAGCTACCCCACCCCCGCAATGTCCTGACTTCTTCATATATGCCTCACTGCTCACTAGAACAGTAGGTGCCTCCATAAACTCAAAGTTCTCACAGAACAGCAGGCATGTTCATGTGATGGGATCCCAGCCACTGCTGCTACCTAGTCATTGCCCCCAGACCCATTCCCACAGAAACAGGTGTGTTCTTGTATTCAATCACAATCACATCATCCATCTAGCCCAAGACAGGACCATGATACCTATCTATCTTGGCCAGACAGGACCACAATAGTTAGACAATTAGAGGGAAGCATGACCAGAATGTTTAACCACCAAACCATAGATGGGACCCCTCCTCCATTACCTAATCCCTTAACAAACCCCTCCTGCCTCTTTAATAGTCATGATTTCTGTTATGTAATTACATCTTTATCCTATAAAAATCCATCTTGCTTTCTCTGAAATTGCTGGTTCCTTTTGGAACTTAGCTGGCTTCATGAGAGGTGTCAATCTCAGTAAGTGCCTATACCTGAATTAGAGGTGGTCTGACTCTGAATTCTTTGAGATGGTTCTACCACAACACATCATGAAACCATAACAGTTTTTACTTTGGCAGGGCCTCCACCACAACAGTTTTTGGCATCCCTGGGTTTCAACCAGAAACAACACTTAGCCCTGGCAATTTTGAGAAGAACCCTTGGTGGGTAAAGGGAAGGGGTGCCCACAGAGAAATGAGTAGGTAGATAGCCCTGGGCCAGGGACAGCTAGAGCAACCATAGTCAGTGGAAGAACCCTAGGGAGTAAGTAAAGGGGTTCAAAGATCCTCAGTCCCCCAAAGACCCTTTGTCCTCCAGGAATCCCACTCATTCTCCTCACCCCAATAAAAGTTATCAATCCCTCTTCAATTTTTCATAGGGCACTTTGTGTCTCTTTACCCCATAACATTCCACTTTATGTTATATTTATCATCTACATGTTGTAGCCCTCTAAGTGCATCTTAAACTCCTTGAGGGTAGAAACCATGTCATTTATTACCTTTATACCCTGCCCCTTGTATATTTGTTGAAATGCTGAACTGAATCCAAAATGCAGTGTTTCAGGGATAGAAGGTATACTTTCCAACTCAAGGAACACAGAGTCATTGTCAGACCTGACTTTTCTTGTTCTCAACAAAACCCCGATAAAACAGACCCTTTCCTCCCTCTCCCTGGTTATACACTTCTCAGATCTCAGGAAACTTTCTGATCAGACCCATAAAACCGAAAGGGGCAAGAATGGCTGTAGCATGGAGACCCAAGGTCTCAACTCAGGACAAAAGAGTTATTTGAAAAAGGAGTATGGGACAGTTCTGAGGAGCCCCCTAAAGGAAGTGTGAATCTGTGCTCCAGGAGGCTGCTGGGAGGCCTTCATTATCTTTCTGGTCAGTAAGAAGTCCTGGTAGCCTTGGGAGGAATTTTCTTGGTTGATTTCCAAAGCCTTGATGCCTGGTACTAAAGGAGCCCCATGGGAATGCAGCTCTGGAAAGCATTTTTTTGTTTGTTTCTTCTTCTCCAGCCAGGGCACAGAGTCTCCTGCTGGGATTTGTCTTGCTATCTACTGAATTTCCCTTCCTGCCTTATCTTGGTAACACTTTCCATAGGAAGTGTCCCCTTTTCCTCTTATAGGGACTGGAGGGGCCACACTTAGCCAGCATCATAAAGACAGTACAACTTTTTCCTCTGGAGAACCTTTTAGCTTTTTTCTACTCAAGTTGAGAGTAGAGAGTCAATACCATAACTAGGCCCTCTGGCAGGGCTCTAAGCATCCCTAGCAGTTTGGTGCAACATTTATATCTTGGTTCGTGGTGGCAACCTCAGGCTCCAATCTGGCCTTTTTGTTCTTCAGTTTCTGTTCTTCATTCTGTTCTAGGAGCCTCAACTGCTATAACCAGAATTTTGGGTGCTAGATCTGCGGAGCCATACATCGGGCAAGTTGGGCTGGCTATTGGGCAGCACAACGGGGCTGCCCCCAGCACCGCCACGGCCCTTCCAGGAAGAGCTGCTCTGGTGGGAAGCAGGTGAGGTTGGGGCATAGACAGTTTCCCGCAGGGCCAGCCAGAGAGTCTCACGTTTTCCGTTCAGCTGACCCCTTTCTGGAGCTGGGGACCTAGCCACATCTTGAACCTCTGGGGAGGAGATGGCTGAATCAGGAACTGGGGCACTGGGCTCTGAGGCGCTAAGGCAGGTCTCATCTGAGACACTGAGCCCTTCCAGAGAGCTGGCTGAGGAGCAGAGGCAGTGAGGGGGCTCCTCTACCTCAGCCTTGGAGGAATGAGTAGGCGTGACAGGCTGGCTTGTGGGCTGTGGAGTCCCAGCATCCAAACTCTGGGAATCCTTTCCAGCCCAGACTTTGGGGGCTGGACTACTCTCCTTATAAGGGGAGGAGGTCTGTAGAGCTGGGCACTGACCAAAGACAACTTGATGGTCCAAAAGTGGCTCCTGGGGTTCAGGCCTCAGAGTTCCCTGGTGGGTGGGAGGCAGAGGGGCCCGGGGATAGCAATGACTTTCTTGGAGCTGCAGATCTTCAGACAGCATGGAGGGACGATGGGACAGCTTGCTGGTGGCTGTGCTGGTGTCGAAGCTGTTGCTGCGGCGGCGGGCTAGGGGCTGGAGCTCATACTGTTCTATGAATGCAGCTGAAGATACCCCAGCAGGCCCTGGGCGGTGGCGGGCAGTCTTCTCCCTACTGGGCTCATGGACTCCATAGTCCTGGGGCAGGCGGCCACAGGGCCAAAGGATTTGGCCACAATTCTTCTCAGGCCCAAAGAAACAGCAGAGGGACTGGAAGAAGAAGCTGGCAAAGCCACAGCTGAGGCACTTGACCATCATGAGGAAGATGCCCAGCTTGCGGTAGAGCAAGACTGTGGCAGGCAGCATGAGCACGCCTGCAGAAAAGAGGGCAGAGGCTCCCACAGCAGTGGCACAGCTCATCTGGCGCAGGGAGAATGCCACTCGGCTGAGCCGGTCTGGGTGGGGACAGAGGTGATAGGAGATGCAGTAGTTTACAGTGAAATCCACGGAAAGGCCCACAGCAGCTGAAAGGAAGAGAGACTCAGCAGCATTGAGCTGCCACTCCAGAAGCACTAGCAGTCCCAGAGTAAGCATCACGGTACCGGCAATGGCTGTCACAGAGAACAGACTGAGCAGCACATTCCAGGTGCCCAGCAGGAGTATGGCAAAAGACAGGGCGACGGCCAGGCCCAGGACCATCACAGGCTCTGTGCTCAGGCTGTGCTGGAGGCTGTAGAGGTCCAGACGGCTGGTGAACCAACCATTGCGCAGGCCACCAGGGGCTGTGCTCAGCTCTCCCTCGAGCCAGCGGCTCACTTCAAGGTAGAAGCGGTGAGTTTGGCTGTAATCCACACTATAGTGGAAATTAGTCTGAAACTGCAGAACCAGGGCCACCAGATTGCCCTCAGCATCAAACCGAGGCCCCAAGTCCCTGCCTCCATCAGGGCTCTGTTCCAGGGCCATCATCTTGAGACAATGCAGGAAGATCTGGGGACCAAAGGGAAAGTGGAAATGGCCACAGCAGAGACCAGGACCGTGGTAGGCACACCGATGGCCAGCCATCCAACGCTGCAGCTCCTCTACAAAACAGAGAGTGGGCTCCCCTTCCTGCTCAACATAGTAGAAGCTCTGATTGCGAGCCCGGTGGCAAAGCGTCAGTAGCCAACGCTGGGCCTGAGGACCGCGGGCTGAGAAGGTTGGGTCACTCACCAGAGTGCCATTGCTGCGGGGATCCAAGGGATCACCTGTGTCTACAGGGAGGATGCCCCACACCATTGCCACAGGCATGTGCCCACCCTCTCCCTGAGGTAGGCGTTCAAACATGAATTGTTGACGGTATTCAGCATCGAAGCGCTCAAAGGGGTGGCTGGGTCGGAAGACTTGTCCCCTTGGCATTGTCAGAGTGGGAAGCCGCAGCCGTGGACTGAAGCCAGCAATGTAGGCCCCTCCTGCTGCCAGTGCGGCAAACCAGCAGATCCAAATGTAACGAAATTTAATGACGCTACAAGGCAGCAGCCGCTGGAAGAGCAGATGCGCGGTGCTTGTGAGGGCCCGCTGCAGGGCACGAAGCTGCCGCTGCAGGGCCGAGGCTAACCTCTGGTGCCCACTGCCACCCCAGTAACCCCGAGGTCGATCTGCACAGGTAGGGGCTAGGTAACGCTCATACAGCACCATGGAGGATGGCAACCATGTGAGCATGAGGGCCAGATTGACCAGCACAGCAGTACCCATATAGATGGCAAAGCATCGGATGGTGGTTAAGTGACTCAGGTAGCTGGCATAGAATGCTGTACCTGTGGTGAGACCAGAGACCAAGAGCAAGTAGCCAAAATGATGCATGGTATGGCTGACCCTTTGGGGGAGCCCAGAGGAGGGGAGCTGGCTCTTGCTGAGACTCCACAGATCAAAGAAGACCAGGGTGTGATTGGCACAGATGCTGCTGAGCAAGACAATAGCAGTCAGATTAACAAAGGGAAAGTAGGCCAAGCGAAAAGCCACCCGGTACAGGAAGAAGGCAACTAGCAGGGATCCTACCACCACTAGCAACACCATAAGTGTGATAAAGAGGGAGCGGAGATACAGGGAGATACTGAGAAAGATGGCACCTAGAGCCAGCACAGGGTACACTGTGTCCCGGGCTAGGTAGTGTTGAAACAGCTGCTGCTTGAGGCCTAGGTCCATTCCTGTGATGGAGGTATAGTTGTCGAAAAGCTCCCAGGAAGAGGCCAGATTGTCCAGGTAGATGCCCATCATGGAGGCCCCCTTCTTGGTAGGCAAGAAGAGAAGACTGTACTTGAGGGAGGGCACCTGGTAGTCAGCAGTCTGGGGACTCAGGAAATCCCGATCGACCAGGAAGTGCAGGAGCTGGTAGATGGCACTGACTCGGGCACACTTTTCAGGCACATGGGTACAGAGTGGGTGCTTCTCCCGTTGGGTACCCAGGCAGGCTGGCACCAGGGCACCACGGTGGTAATAAGGGGCACAGGCCCGTAGAAGAGCCAGTGTGCGGACAATGTCCCCCTGGGTGATGTCCAGGCATGAGGAGCGGTTATAGAGCACGGCAATGTAGTTGCCTAGGGACCAACTGGGGCAGCATTCGTTGGCTGAGGTGCGCTGACATAGGTCCCTAAAATGGGCATGGGAGCGAATCTGCAGAGGGACAGCGGTAGAAGGTCTCAGGAAACTCAAAAGGCTCTGATGGGACAACCCACGGATTAGATGCATCCCCTTGCTTTCCAGAAAGCTATGGAAGAGGAGGCTGGAGAGACTGGGACCAATGCTCTCAGCTCCCACCTAATGTTAATTCACCAAGTGACCACCTGGCTTCTATTTTGGAAAAGAAGTCTGTCCCTTT
>NW_027186492.1:2891096-2891537 GCF_028583685.1 Petaurus breviceps papuanus | reverse complement strand
CTGTCCAATCCTTCCCCCTTCTTGGCCCCTCTCTATCCTGGCCCCTCCACACACACCCAGACAGCTTACCTTCTCCTGATCCATTCGACACATGGACTGAATGGCTTGCAGATTCCACAGGCTGCCAGCTGTGGTAGACATGAACACCAACTGCGAGTAACTCTTCTCTGTAACACAAACTCTAAGAACTTAACCCTTCAGTCTTATGAACCTCTCATGACCCCATTCAGGACCCTAACATCCCCACGGGAGGCTGTGATCTGTGTGTGATAAGTGGGGAAACTGAGGCACAAAAGGCACCAACATTAGTTCAGGCTTGCAGGATGGGGCAGGAAGGGGTAAAAATCAGTTCCGATTCTTTTTTTTTTTTTTTAAAGCAATCGGGGTTAAGTAACTTGCTCAAGGTTACACGGCCAGTTATTTTTTGGTGTGGTGCTGAGT
>NW_027186492.1:2863076-2890996 GCF_028583685.1 Petaurus breviceps papuanus | reverse complement strand
CACGGCCAGTTATTTTTGGGTGTGGTGCTGAGTGTCTGAGCCCGGGACTCGATCTCCAGGTCATCCCAACACTGGAGTCGGTGCTCTTACTCGCTGTGCTACCTGGCCGCCCCTAAGCAATTGGGGTTAAGTAACTTGCTCAAGGTTACACGGCCAGGTGTTTCTGGGTGGGTGCTAAGTGTCTGAGCCCGGGACTCGATCTCCAGGTCATCCCAACACTGGAGCCGGTGCTCCTACTCGCTGTGCTACCTGGCCGCCCCGGTTCTGATTCTTAGTGTCCTCTTGTTACTCTTCTGGTCTCAGGTAGGATAGTAGGATAGGACTGGGGTTTTCCTTAAAGAGAAACGGAGGCTGACCCTATTGCCTCTTAAATGGGAATCAAATTATTACTGGGGGTTACTGAGTCCCTGTCAACTCAGGGACAGATCATTCTATACTTGTCCTTAAGATGAGATTCTTGGGGTGTTATCTCTTTTTGGCATACCTAAATTCATTCATCTAATTCCCAACCCTTTAACTGGGTCCTATGTCCATGGGACATAGGGAGCTGGCCCAGGGGAACAGAAAGTAGCCAAAGCTGCCTTGCTAGAATCAAACAATTCAATAGTTCTTGCAATCATAAACAGCTCTGGCCCCAAATTTTAAAAACTATGCTTCAGGAGTCTTTTCCTCAGAAGGCAGTTGGCTTGGTACCACAAGCTCCATCTTCACTGCTGAGGTCCCACTTCTCTTGCCTAGATCCTGTCCTGCCTCTTCCACCTGTGCTTCTGATCCCTTGCTGTTCAGGCTCTCTGCCTAGGTCCCTTGATCTTGGGTTCCCTAGTCTCTTGAACTATGCTTTTGATCCATGCTAACTAACTTCTCTGGACATCTCTGACCCCTTGCTTTGCAACCTGTCTCTTCTTCTTTACCTTAGCTGATCCTCATGAACTTGACCTATGGCTTACCTCATAGTACCTACCAATCCTCCTCTTGTGTCTTCCTTTTGTTTCACTAAAATTCTGATCACATTCCTCATGCCTAGCCTTCATTTGCCCCATCCTTCTATTGCCAAAGTTCCGGGGCTGGGGGTGGGGGAGGAGAATGTTTTGCTGCAGTGAAGGGGAGCCTGAGCCAGGGTGTGGAGGATGGGGGAGGAAGGAAGGAAGTAGGGAGCACATGGAGAGACTGTGTTCTGTCTAGATACCAAGTTGAGTGGGCAGAAAATAAAAAGTGAGTACATCCTTGTACCTCTGGTAATAGGATGGGGAATAGCACTGGTCACAGAAAGCTTAGAGATAATGAGTGTCCTATTTGGGGAGGTAGGGGGGAGCAGAGGAAGGACCTGGGTGGGTTAGACTAAGGCAGAGGGGGTTGGCCAAGATGCCACTCACCTGGGGGGCCACAGAAGAAGCCATCCTGTCCTCTGTCCTCCCAGGATTCCACCATCCTACGAGGCCGGGCCAGTCCTTCCTCGGCACTGCCCCAGTCCAAGGGGCTCATGGTAATAGAACTGTCAGAACTGAAGTAGAGAGAGAAAGTTCCCATCCCAGGGAAGCCACCAGCAAGTCTGGGTAATGAGTAGGAGCTTAACTTATTGACAGTTAACTCAAGGAGAAGGGCCAAGGAGACAGGTCAGCAGGGCTATGTGATCAAAGTTCCCTCAGTGGACCCAAAAGATGTGCTGCTTCCCTGTGAAAAATTACCTGAGGCTGTGTGTGTATGTGTGTGTTTCTATGTGCAAGTATGTAACCATAGTAGGCATGTGGTCTTACAGGCACACAGATATCCCACCCTCCCCATGCAATGGCCCATACCTATTCAGGTCAGGGTCAGGGGTTAATGAGAACACCTTCTTGTGGCCAGTGAGCTCCTGTACGATTCTCCAGACTGCCAGTTTTCGCCCAATGTCTGTGTCCCGAGGCTCAAAGCCCTGCAGTGAAGTTCACAGGAAGGGCAAGATTGATGGGGTGTGGGAACAAATCCTCCCACTAGGACTCCCCTTTTCCCCTTTTCTTCCTAGTTCCACAAGTCATCAGCCTGTGTCCCATTTCCCATTCTCTGGATACTTGCTACCCCTAACACAGAGACCAAAAGAGATGAAGCCCACCTGACTCATCTGATGACTCAGTAGCAATCTCTTCTTATCCTGAATGTTTCCCTTTCTCTTTAACTTTTGTCCATTCCTTCTGATGCTTCAAAACCCAACTCCTTAACCAGGCACCATTTCCCCCCAGTTGACTCCACCCATCTCCCTCTGTCTTGTAGGAAGAAAAACTGTGACCTCTGCCTTTCCCTCCTTATCCCTCTGTCACTCACCAATAAGGGCTCTGAGAAGTCAGGCATCTGTCCCCCCAGCAGCCCAGCTATCGTACAGAGCAAGACAGTGGCCAGGCACACCAGCAGCACAGCCAGGGGCCACTCAGCAATCAGCTGGGAGTAGCTGGAAGGGAGGGGAGCCAGGGCATAAGTGGGAGTTCCGTACCCACTGGTACTCTGGGACTCAGCAGAGAAGAGTTCCTCAGGGGATGGGGCTGAGGGCATTTCCTGGGTATGTTGCTTTAATGCATTTCCCAAAGTGTATTCCATGCAACCCATGATGTGACTAGGGATTCCATGAAAACATTTTAATGCTAGTGAGTGCTTCAAATGGGGAACGTTTATCCTACCAGCTCAGTAGAAGGCTTGCGTTCTGCCCTGAAGGGGACTATGGCAAACCATAGGCAACCCTCACTCTCCAATCTCATTGGTGTTCAGGGGTCAGTGTCCATTAGGAAAAAGCACAGCCCTGGGCAAGAGACACCACCTATCTCCCTCTCCATGGCACATATGGGCCATATCTGCACCCCACCTCCACCTCAAAATGTGAAAAACAGCAGAAGTGATTCTTTAGCCTTGAGGTTGATTTTCAAAAACATTTATTCCCTACCTGTGGATAGCTAGCCAAAACACTCATTGTAGAACTCTGCCCTTACATGTTTTGTCCATGTTGCCAATAATTTGGGAAAATACTGTCATAGGGGAAAGCTGTAGCCAAGAAAGTGATAGGGAGAACACAAGGTAAAACCCAGCAGGGGAAGAACATGATGACAGATATGAAAGGGTAAAGGAAGACACAGTTCCTACCTCCTTGGCATCCGAAAAGCCTGCTCATGCCTGCAGATAAGAAAAATAGCTAGTTGGAGAGTTATTTCTTTCATAGGAATGGGAAGCATGGCATTAACCCTTTCAGTTCATTACCAGATCTCCCCATCCAGGTCCTAAATCTTTCTATCTGCATTCAAGCCTGTGTGTTCTCCAGTCTGGAGCCCTATCCCCAGCATCCTTGTACCCCTGGAACTCCCATATTCAGAAGTTCTGAGACCTGGTCTCTCAATCTCTAGTTTAATCTCATGGACAGAGAGTAGGCTATTTTCTTCTGTTTCCCTACCCTACCCCACCCTAATCTCCTTACCTGACGCTTACCACATGGTGCTGCACAGGTCTGGGCTTCCAGGAGCCATCCCTCTGTGAGGGCACAGGGGAGGGACTGAGGCTTGAATGGTGGGAGCACAGGGCAGTTCTGTCCCCAGGCCCAGGCAAGGTATAGCCACCTCGGTACTCCTGCTGGGCCCGGGGAAAAGGGAATCGGGAAGGACCTGAGGGACTGGATAAGTTCTGAATCTGGGGTTGGAGGGTACTTGAAACTGGTAATGGGCCTGAAGAGATAAGGGGTGTGGTAACTGGGCAGCGGTGGAGAGGGCATCTTCTCTCCTGGCTTGGATCAGGCACTGGACCCTCAGTCCTGGAACTGTTTGGAAAGAGAAAGCAAAGAAGAATCAGAATCAAAGGTAAGAGACAGGAGTCAGTGTGGCCATATACAGCAATATTGGAGAAGTAAGGGCCACCACCTTGTACTAGGTCTAGAGTCTCAGGGTCCCTCTGGATAGCTAGTTATTGTGGCAAATGGAAGGGGGATAATATGGAGTGGTGGCAGGTGAGGGGTTCTGGTGTCTCTGTGTTCTACTTAGTTTCATACGCCACCCTTTTGCCATCTAGGCAAAGGATTTGTTTTATTATGTGTTAGACACTTGGGTGGCCTGGGTTTAGTTTTTAATTCTTTGAAATTATATTACTAAAACATACATTTGACCATGTAAAGCTCAAGAATTGTCATTGGCACCATATTCGCCTGTAGGATAAACATAAAATCCTCAGGCTAGCAGTTAAAGCTCACCACAATCTGGCTCTTGCCTGACTTTCCAGTCTAATTTCATTCATTCTTTATTTACCCAATCTTTGTTCCAGTCAAATTGGTCTATGAGTTGCTTCCAATACAGGACATTCCATCTGCCTCCTCCTACTTCTGCAA
The DNA here is from genome assembly GCF_028583685.1 of Petaurus breviceps papuanus. Taxonomy (NCBI): domain Eukaryota; kingdom Metazoa; phylum Chordata; class Mammalia; order Diprotodontia; family Petauridae; genus Petaurus; species Petaurus breviceps. Next base: position 2,886,666 of record NW_027186492.1, on the reverse strand, counting down.
AGGTCATCTCCCTTGTCTGGAACACTTTCCCTTCTTTCCTCAGACTCTTAGAATTCCTAGTTTCCTTTAAAGCATTGTTTAGTAATCATATCCAACAAGAGTACTTTTTGTAAGCACTCCCTCCCTCCAAGGTTACTAGTTAGTTACCTCTACCTCATAATCATTCTGTGTACATATATTGTGTCCCCTTAGCAGACTATAAGCTCCTTGAGGGTGGGGATAGTTTCACTGTTGTCCTCATATTCCATCTAGTACATCGTCCTGCACATATTGCAATTTGTTGAATTGAATTAAATTGAGTGGAAAATCTGCATGATGAACCTGAAAGCTGACCTCCAAATCAAAAGACCTGGGTTTGAGTTCCATCTCTAACATATACAAGTATTGTGATCCTGGGCTAATCACTTAATCTCTTAGTGTCCCCGGGCCACCTGTAAAACCACCTTCCCGACCCCCGCCCACACACACACACACACACACTGATATCTATCACAGAACCAATGCCCATCAGCATTAGTAAAAGGATTTTCCTGATGAGTAGTTTCCTATACAAATGAAATCACAGGTCTGGTCCAATACATTCATTAAACTGAATTCAGGGAGAGTTCAGTAGAAGTAGCATTTTTACTGCCATGGGCAGAACTGTGCTAGAAACTGCTGAGAGACAGCCCTTGCTCACCGGGCATGAGCAGAACTTATCAACATTTAGAGACAGTGAACTGCTGAAAAGAAACAATGAAGGATTGCTAGATATACTCTGATTGCAGGGATTGAAGCAAGCCTCTTTGGAACCAGTCTGGAAGGGTTTCTTTCCTAGCACTGCTGGGAGGCCTCCCTCCCTCCCTTGCCCAAGGTGGCAAGACCCCTTGAATGAACTTGCTCTGGTCTTATTTCAAAGCCAACACTGTTACTATACTGGAGAGACTCTGAACCAGGATTCTGGTTAGAATGGGATGTGAGAAGGGGTGGGAAAAGGGAGAGAACGCAGGAGGCAGCATGTGGAAATGCCATGTTCTATCCAAATACCAAATAAATAGATAGAAAATAAAAGATGAACTCATTTTTGTCTTTCTGGTGAAAAGGTGACTAACATTATTGGCTACAGAAGGCTTAGAGAAAATGTGTTCTGTTCTTTGGGGGAGGGGTTGGAGTGCAGACCCCTCCCCCTCCTTCCCAGACTGTGACAGAAGACAACCAACTTGTCTAAGATCAGAAATCTAACTGGCGCATGGGAAGTAGTTATTGTTTGTCCTTCATTCTTGAAGAGGACCGATGATATCACCAGTAGGGAGCAAATAGAAGGAAAAATGGAGAGTGATCACTAAAGGATTTCTACTTAAGCCTTAGAGCTCCTGAGTTTGACCCTACCTACGGATGGGGCCCCCAGGGTGGGCTTCAGGTTCAGTCCCAAGAAAACCAGGGTTATTGCTTCAATTTCAATACCCAGAAAGAAATGAAGAGAACCCTCCTCTCCCCCACCCCCAAAGAGTCCAAGCAGCTATATGAGGAGGAGGACATAATTGCAATGTTATGTTTAGTTCAGCTGAATAATCAACGAATAAGTAACCCACCTGGTCCTACCTTTTAAAAAAAAAATAACCAAAAACCTCTTTTGTTCTTTTTCTGTCAGTTTTTTTCTAGATCCTAACTTCAAAAAATGTCTTTTCCTCCCATTCCTGATATTCCTAACTTCTTTCATTTATTCTGATCCCTGATAGGTGATTGAGGAGGGGAGAACTCAATGCTCTGTTTTCCCTTCTCCAGGAACCTCAGCTCCTGGATGTACCTAATATTCCCAATCTGGCAGAATTTGAGAACCCATCCATCTTCTGCTGGTAACAGAGCCAAGCCTTCTGTTCTTCCTCTGTTTTCCCATGTTAAAAGAGTCAAATTCCACCCTTTTCAAAGGAAAATCTTCCTCAGACCAAAACTCTTCTGTTCCCTAGTTCCTGCTCCCACAGATCATTTGGCCTGATCCAGTAATAACAAGAATTAACTACTCTGGACTTTTCATTCTCGGAAGGATGATCTCCTCTAGCCTTCTGAGTTCCCAGGAAAGAAGCCTAAGGCTGATTGCAATGATTAACTTCCTGGATTTGCCAGCCTGTCTTGCAGAGATCCAACAGGCTGATGAATGGGGGAAGGAAATATCATAAACATACATAGGCTTCAGCCCAGAAGTCAAAGGGATTAATAGTCATTGTCTTCCCGACTCCAAGTCCATCACTCTTTCCTTCATGCCACCTATCTACTCATTTAGATGGGGAAGGATGGGTGTACAGGTATATTTTACTTGCTCTAGCAATCAATATTTTTTTTTAGCATCTACTGTGTGCTAGGCATTGTGCTAAATACTGGATGGAACCAAACCTGATGGAACCAAAATATGTAAAAATATTATATTTTCCCCTTAGATTGAATAATTATAAATGCATGAGGAGCTATTATTAAAGACCCTGTAGTGAAATAGGGTGAAATGTGGGTTTTTACGAAATGCAAATAATCACCTCTTAATTTCTGTCTTGGGGCAGCGAGGTGGCACGGTGGATAGAATTCAGGGCCTGAAGTTAGGAAGAGTCATCTTTTGATCTGAATTTAATCTGCCTTCACATACTTATTAGCTATGTGAGCCTGGGCAAGCAACTTAACTCTGTTTGCCTCGGTTCCTCATGTGTGCAATGAACTGGAGAAGGAAATGACAAAATGGCTCCATAATTTTTCCAAGAAAACCGCCCAAAAGGGGTCATGAAGAGTTGGACATGACTGAAATGACTGAACAGCAACAATTTCTGTCTTGTGGGAGATCAGATGGTCCTGTGATTGGGTTCTCTTAAAGCCTCCTTGGGGGTAAATTGGAGGTTCTTTCCCCCATCACCAAAACTTACTTGCTTTGTGTTTCTTTTTCCTTTTCCTGAATGACTTTACCACTGCACATTTTCACAAGCTAGCTTGTGTTATAGTTTTTTTGTTTAATGTTTTCCCTTCTTGCTAAACTGTTTATGAAGGATGAGACTGTCTTATTCTTCTTTGTACTCCCTACAGTGCCTAGCATTGTCTTTCACATAGTGCAGACTCAAATGTAGTGTTTATTGGATTGCTTTTCATCCATTCTCTCAAAGACAGGATTTTTATGCCTTTCGAGGCAACACCTTTATAACATAATAAACAAATCCAGAAAAATGTAATAATAGTCTACCAGGTCTTTTCTCTCTCCACCCACTTTCTCCCCCGCCCCCACAGGTAACAGATGTATGGTTTAACAGTGGCCTTCTAGAGACAAGGCCCCCACATTTGATATCAAGAGCAAAGGAGTGAGTTTAATTTCTTCTCAGGTTGGAAAGGAAAGCAGTACCATGGCAGAGGGAGATAGCTGGAAAAAAAGTAAGACTTTTAAGGGGGTTACAATTATATGGTACATGTTACTGTCCACTCCGCCTTTAGGGAGTTCTGGTCATATACATAAGAAATAATAAGATGGTGAGGAGAATGGCTGCACAGTTGGCTTTAATCATCAAAGCAAGTTGTAGATTTGCTTCTCTGTGCTGTGGGCTCATTTCCAGAGCAGTGATTCTTTCCATCAGTGCCAGGTGCAGTTCTGAGACCCTAAGTCTGCCTACCTGGGCTCAACTTTGTGTATGTGACTGCCATAGAAGGGACAGAGACTCAAACAAACAAAATCACAGGTACACACACGGACATGCAACTTATCAAAATGATGAGCAAAGGTAAATAGTCAGATATTCATAGATGAGGACCCAAAGGCACACACACCCCAGTGTTACATTCACATGCACACACTTCTCTACACAATCATGAAAACGGAGGCTCACAAGCTCATCCCTTGACAGATGGTCACAGAGGATGGATGTGTTTTCTGAGGAGATGCAGGGCAAGGTATAAAGAACTGGGAGTGACAGAGATGGGAGGGGGTGGACTGGAACTGGGGGGACCAGAGAAGGGTTAGGCTGGAGCCAGGAATGAAGTAGATAGGTCAGCGCCACAGGGTGGGGAATAAGGAAGATGGGCAGGACTGGAGGTGGGGGCAGGGAGGAATGTTGAGATTGGGGAAAGACATGCAGGAGTAATGAGGGAATGGTGTGTATGAGGAATGGCATGGAGTAGCATGTGGAAGTGATGACAGGGAACTATGGAAGGGGGCCACAAAGACTGGGAGGGTGAAGAGAATGTATGAAGGCTGTCCAGATTGTGGGAAAGGTTTCATGAAGACGTGGGAGGTTGGGTTGGGTCATGGTCTGCCTTACCTGTCTACGGGACTGCTGTCTGGGGCTAGGTGCTGCCCTTCAGGAGGCTTCTCCTCCCTGGGGCCAGGGGTGGATGCGGAGCTGGGGCCCGGACCCTGGCTAGGGCCGCTGCTGTCTGGGCACTCCATGCCCGTGGGCGGCGCCGCTGTCCGGTCTCTGGTGCTGAAGCGGCGGTGGAGGCTGCCTCACTGCGCCTGCGTTTAGCCAAGGCTGTCCCAGTCAATGGGCGTGGGTCGGGGAAGGGCCCAGCCAATGGACCCAAAGCCAGGTGGGGTGGGGCGGGGCCGAGCGGAGGGCGATGGTTCCCTTGGGTGTTGCTTTGAAGCTCTCAGGCCAGGAACTACCGACCAAGCTACAGCCCACGACATAGCCCTCTCAGCAGTAGCCAGGATGGAGATCTGAGCATTGGGAGCTAGGTGCCCCGCATACAGTTTTCTCTGGAAGGTGCTCTCAAGATTTCTCTTTTTCCCTGTGGGACTCTGGGAAAGCTACGCCTGGCTCCTGTGTGTACAGATCACCTAGAGATCTTTACGAGAAGGGATGAAAGTAGGGGAGGAAAAGAGAGGAGACTGAAGAAGAGGAACGGAAGGGGGTAGAAGACAGCACTTGAAGAGATGATATATACTTCTCCCTAAGTCCTCTCCTTTTCCTCCTTACGCAGTTGTGGGGTGTAAGAGTGTGAAGCTGTGGGGCTTAACATCATAGACTTAAGACTGAAAACCTGGCTTTCTCTGAAACCTTTCCAAAGCACTTTGCCAAATCACTGTGCGACATTACAGCCCGGGGCAGTGGGGTGGGTAGGTGGGTGGAGGTTGAAGAAAAGTGAAGGCCTGAAATAAGAAAGAAGAGTTTCTTCTTTGCTTTATCATTCTTTCTCACTGTTCCCCACCTTCTCCCTCCCTCCCCCCAGCTCACTTTCCCCCTTTGAAGGCATACTTTAAACTTTATATCATTTGTCACAACTTAGGCAACTAGGTGGCTCAATGATAGAGCCCTGGGCCTGGAGTCAGGAAGATCTGAGTTCAAATTCAACCTTAGACACTCACTAGCTGTACGACCCTGGACAAATCACTTAACTTCTGTTTGCCTTAATCCGATGGAGAAAAATGGCAAACTACTCCAGTATCTTTGCTAAGAAAATCAATGGACAATATTGTCATGGTATGTGTGGTCCATGGGGTCACAAAGAGTCAGATACGACTGAGCAACAAGTATGAATTATTTCATCCACTTTAACAGAATTGTCCTGTTGGATGTTTCTGGCTCTGATAGAATGGAATTTCTTATTTGGGGAAGGCAAAACTTTAGTGCATGGTGACACTTTAATAGGGGATGATTGACTTGTGTGAGATACTTTTATTCTGGACAGCAACACAAGGACACTGGGATGGGAGTGGGGAGTGAAGGAGAAAGAAAGCGTGTCAGGTATGTGGTCAGATACGTGGAATACTGTGTTCAGTTTTAGGCACCATATTTTAAGAAGACCATTGAGAAGAAGGGAGTTGGCCAAGATGGGGACTAAAGACTATATACCCTTTAAGGATTGATTGAATGAATTAGGGATATTGAGTCAATTCAATCAAACAAGCATCTGTTGAGAACCCACTCTTAAGTCCAGGAATTGTTCTAGGCACTGCAGCTTGAAGAAGAGAAGACTTAGATGAGAGATTTTGTAGTGTTGACAATTGGAAGTGGGGTTTTATTTTTGTTGCTTAACTCCAGAGGCCAGAACTAAGAACAGGGCAAAGTTACAGAATGATAGACCAGTTCAATTCAAATAAAACCTTTTTATCAGTGCTGTCCAAAAGTGGAATAGGCTTTCTCAGGAGTTAGTAGGTTCCCTATTTCTGGAGGTCTTCAAATGGTGCCTGGAGGGCCAATTATTATCAGAGTTGTAGAAAGGATTCTTTCTTGTTAAGGTACCAGTTGGACTAGATTACCTATTTGCTACTATTTTTCAAGCAGTGGCTAGGAAGTCATATCCTTCAGTTCTTCAGAACCTTAGGATGTAGTTCATCTGGGTCTGTTAACTAAAGCTCATTGAAGACAACTACCCCGTGTTTCCCCGATAATAAGACCTATCCCGAAAATAAGCCCTCCCCTTACTGTGTAAGATTCCTCTAAAATAAGCCCTCCCCTGAAAATAAGCCCTATTGAGATTGCTACTGTAGTGAAGGTGATCCCCTGCGCTACACGCTACATTACGGTACCCTCTGTATGCACCGTCCCCCCCCTCCCCAAACGCACGCCGAGCTCCGAGCTGCATCCAATCAGAGCTGCAGCAATGAGCGCGTCATCCTGTTCTTCCCCAGTGATTTGCTTGCTGGCGCCATTGAGAGCTGAGGCAGGACAACATAAGCCCTCCCCTGAAAATAAGCCCTTTGGTGTTTTTCTTTCCAAAAAAATTAATAAGACAGTGTCTTATTATCGGGGAAACACGTAAGTGATCATCTTTTACTGTCTCCTGAATTATCTTGGGCTTCAATTCCCTGAACAGTTTTTTTGTTTGTTTGTTTGTTTTTTGCATGTGTCTATCTCTGTCCAAAGAGAATAGAAGCAAAGTATCCAAAGAGTAGGATACTTTGTTTTTTTCTCAGTCATCTATAATCAGTCCCATTGAATTCCAAGGTTCAGTGTTGTATCTTCTTCTATCTTTTCCTTGACCTCCTGCAAATATTTTTTTTTGGTTGTTGGCTTTTGCATTCACTAATAGCCTTAGCTTGTTCTGAATTTTGCACTCCTTATGTTAAAAGGACAATGCTACTCACATTTATTCCCTGTTATCTGCTCTTGCATCATAGATGGGTACTGGATAGTGCCCAGGTCTTAGACTTTTAGTAGCTGTGTGATCTGGGGCAAGTCACTTAACCTCTCTCAGCCTATTTTCCAGTTTACAAAATGGGAATATTAAATAGAGTCAACTTCTTAGAGCTGTTGTGAAAAGCAAGAGAGTATGTGTAAAGCACTTTGCAAACCTTCAAGCATTGCATAAATGTGAAGTGTTACTGTTGTTATCAATTTTTTTAAAATCTAAGTTGGTAGGGTTTTTTTTTAAATGCATCTACACTGGTTTCTTCAGACAGCTTCCTTCCTATTTTCTCCCTGTTTGGAATCTTTTGCTTTTGTGTGTTTAAGTTTTCATTTATAAGAGTTTCCCATCCTTCTTCCAGTCACTTTCCCTACAGAATTTCAAGATATAGGATCTGATCTATCCTTTCTCTAAGAATAAGCGTTTGATCTCTGTCCCTTCTTTGCAGAGATGGGAAACTAGGGATTTGTTTATATTTCTCTCCTCATTTCTCACCCGACTGTACTATTTTGGGACTTCCCTGACTTTTTCACCATGCCCCTTTTTTGGGTACCTTCTCACTCCCATCTTCATTTTCAGTTTCCTTTTGTGTTTTGTCTTCCCCCATTAGAATGTAAGCTCCTTGATGTTGTTTTTTTTTGTATTTGTATCCCCAGCATTTAGTAGGTACTTAATAAATGTTTATTAACAAAGTGACTGATATTGTTGGATTGAATAAAAGTGCTGGTTCGTTTGCTGAACTTATTTTTCTTTCTCATTCTTTGTTTCAAGACATGGCTCACTAGGAAGAGAAGAAGTAACATATTTGGGCATCAATATAAAACCAAAAGATGTCAATAATTTTTTTTAAAATTTTAAAATAAAGATAAGGTGTTTGTATTTTCATTGGTAGAAACCATTAGAGACTTTTGAAGGGACAGGGGTGTGACACACGAAAAGCAATGTTTTAGTAAGGTTAACCTGACAGTAATGTGTTAAATAAGGCCTAGACTAGAGTGACAGCTGCAGGCAGAGGAAGTGACTGATTCCTTGTAACTCAGTGAGCAAATAAGACTTCATTGTCTCTTAAGTTATAACTCAAACCATTTTTTTTTTTTGTAAGAAGACTGTTTGAATGACTTATAACAATGCTGGGGGTTAGTTCAGGGGCAAGTGCCCCTGATACATTTTTCAAGAACAATACGGAGATAGAGAGACTCCCTGGCCCAGGAGAGATATTGGGCAGGTGGACCAAGGAAAAGACTTCTTTTTTTTTTTAGAGGGCAAAAGTCACACAGCTAGTAAGTGTGTTAATTGTCTGAGACCGAATTTGAACTCAGGTCCTCCTGACTTCAGGGCCAGTGCTCTATTCACTGCACCACCTAGCTGCTCCGAAAAGACTTCTTTTGATAACATGTCTTTGCCCTCAAAGATTGTTTATTAAGCTGAATAGATTGGTAATATTGCCCTGTGCCAGGCTGTCAAAAGCAGTTTCTTGGTCTTCCTGCCTCTATATACTGCTTCCTTTAGTGAGGTGGGCCATGAGGTTTCTCTGGATGAGGTGCCCCAGGACCAGGTGGGTGCTTTCCAGGACCAGGTGGGTGCTTTCCATGGGGGGGCCCTCCAAGATGAGGTTTGTCAAGGCCATGGGCAGGTGGATGCCCTCCAGGTGGGTGGTGTCCCTGCAAGAAGCCAAAGAGACACAGTTAGAACCCAAACTTATCTCCTTACTCCCTTTGTGAATATGACCAAGTCATCTACCCTTTCTGGACTTGTTTCCTTATCTGTAAATTGAAGAGGCTGGATTTGATGAACTGTCCTTATAATTCTAAATCATAATCTCAGGAATCCCAGTGTCTTGCATAGGGGTGAAGGAACAAACACTTATATAGTATCTACTATGTGCCAGACTCTGCTAAGAATTAAAAAAATATATTATCTCACTTAATTCTCACAACAACCCTGGGAGGTAGGTGCTGTTATTAACCCCATTTTACGGTTGAGGAAACTGAGGCAAACAGGGTTAAATGACTTGCCCAGGGTAACACAGCTAGCAAATATCTAAGGCCAGATTTGAACTCAGGTCTTCCTGATTTCAGGCCCAGTGCTTTATCCACCAGCTATATCATAATAGGAGTCTTAGGAGGAGAAAGAGCATTCCTGGTCATATCAGGGGGTTCTGGCCCAATTTGAGGTGGCCAAGGAAATCTTGTTCTTGTAGAATAATAATAATGATAATAATACTAACAATGACCAACATTTATGTAGCACTTTAAGATTTGCAAAGCACTTTATAATGTTATCTCATTTTACGTTCACAACAATCCTGACTTCAGGCCCAGTGCTCCATTCATTGCATCACCTAGCAGCCTCCCAAGCATTTTCACTGTTCCCTGAGCCCCATAACTTTAATCTGTAGCTGGCACAGAGGTCTGAAAACCCAGGGCCCTGGCTCTGCACACTGTGGGAGGAATAAAGAAGTCAAGAAGGGGGAATGTGGGAAGTCTTGTGGTTGGGAATCAAAATGATTGCATTTTATCCTCTAATCTGCTGTGTGACTTTGACTCATGGGAAATCTCAATTTTACTCATCAGTAACACACATAGACACAATTATTTCCCCTTCTTCTTCCATTTTCAACCATTAGTTACCATATAGTACTTGGAGTTCTGATAGTATTATGGGCTATCAATCAGATAGTTCTTATTGGGGCAGATTGGGTCCATGGGGTGACCCTGTAGAGAGTTTCCTGAGAGGTTGAGGTAAACAAAGATGCTAGAGTCAAGGGAGAGAAACGAAGGTTAGGGTAAGGAGCAGTGTGGTCCTGTACACACTTGGCTACCCATGTTTGCAAGCCTCAAGAACTCAGGAGGACCAGGAAGTAGGGACAGGCAACGAAGGAATGGAAGGGACCTGGAAAGGCCATCAAGTTAATTGTCCTGCTTTTCTAGAAGGCACCACCCTTAAAATACATGAGACAACCAAATGCTGTTAATTATGTAGTAACTAAGCCTGCCTCCAAAGAAGAGATGAAAAAAATATACTGTCTTTCTTTCCTGAGGTGGGGAACTATGGGTGTGTAACAATGTACATTGTCAGACTCTGTCCATAAATTCATTAGTTTGCTGAATTGCTTTTATTTTCTTTCTTTTTATTCTTCTTTTTTAAGGGGTGGGATGTTGGTGGTGGGCAGGGTATATTTGGAAATTAAGCTAAAGTAAAAACAAAAAGTATCAATGAAAATAAAAATTAAATAAAATACACTAATCAAGTGAGTTTCTCTCCTTTCTGTAAAGACCAGTAAAGGAAGAAGCTCTATCAAGTACCTTCCCTGGCTTCCCCAGATAGAACTTTCTGGGTCATGACTTTGGGGAACAGGGGTTAGGCTGCAGTCCTGCTATGATTTGGGTAACTACCTTTTCTGTTGCAATTTGCAGGTATTAGGACTGGAGGGCTAGGAATAAGGTAGACAGAGGTAGATAGTCCTCAAACCATGATTCTGTTTCATCCTTTAACTTTATTCCCACTATGGGGCCCAGACTGACTGTGTTTAGGTCTGGGGGAGGTTAGTGGGACACAGCAAGACTTTTTCTCCATCATTCCTCTGAATCTGCTGGTTTCCAATCTGCTGTCCCTTCCACCCGCAGCATGCTGGAATAGAATCAGATTCCCAGGTCTCTGTATTTGGCAGGGAGCAGCTGGCTGAGGGCCTGGACATGCTGAGCAGAGAGGGAGGTGGGCTTGATTGCAATCTCACAGGTCTGCCCTAATCAGGTCTACACCAAGAATAACCCTAGCTGGATTTTTTTTTTAAGTGGTGTGTTGTGGGGGAGGGGAGAGAAGCAGTCAGAGAAGAGGGAAAAGGAGCCAAGGAAACGGAGTGGGGAATGGAACAGGAGGGCAAGCAGCAGGAGAGAGAGAGATGGGGGATGGGAATGGGGGTGGGGGGTGGGGAAGATATTGTGAGGGAATGAGCAAAACAGATGGGAAAAGAGGAGAAATAGCCAAGAAGATTGCTGCTGAAAAGGCTAAGCAGGGAAGGGGCAGGTGGAGAGGAATGAGAACTGAAGACATCCCAGGGAGGTTATACATCTTCCCCTCTGTCTTTCCATTCTGAGGAGGCTGATGGGTGGCTCCTTGAGAATCTGACTGGGAGGTTTGAGGTAACTGGGAATGGGGAGTCCAGGGGAAGGAAGAGCGGAAAAGAGCCTTAGGAAGAGAGAGGGGAATGTGTTGGATAGCAGAGAGTGGGGCAGTGTGGTGGCAAATTGATCCAACAACTGCAAAGGTCATTCCAAGGCCTATCACCCCAGGGCTGAGATCTGTAGGAGCTAGGTAAGAGACAAATGCAGGGCCCCTGGCAGTGGCAGCAGCTACTCTTGTGACTATCAACTCATAGCCTGGAAATTTAAAAAGCACCTATCTGAACTTCAAGGGACCAGGATGGTAGAGTGAACCCCGGCTGCTCCAATTTCCCCCCTCTGACCCTGAAAACATAGAAATTATTGCCCCAGAACAAAATTTTAAAATAGTGAAGGCTTGGGAGTCCTAGAGGAAGGGCTTGGCTAAGGCCCTGCCTCAAAATGGGTAAAAAACAGATTGTGAAGACAAAGACTCTAGAATCCTATTATTGTGAGCCAGAGGACCCAAATTCAGAAGGAGACAGCATTGACTCCACACCCACAGCTGAAGCCTCAACAGGGAATATGAACTGGTCTCAAGCACAGAAAGAGTTCTTAGAAGAGCTCAAGAAGGACTTTGAAAATCAAATTAGAGAGGTAGAAGATAAAATGAATAATACTTTTAAAATCAAAATTGCAAAATTAGAAAAACATTATGATGAAGAAAACAGTTCCTTAAAAAGAAAAATGTGTGAAACTGAAAAACATATGGAAAAGGAGCTTCAAAAACTGAGGAAAATAATTTGCTAAAAATTAGAATCAACCAAATTGAAGCTAATGACTCTATGAGGCATCAAGAATCAATTGAACAAAACATCAAAAAATTAAAAATTAAAAAAAGAGGTAAAATATCTCAATGGAAAAATAACTGACCTGGAAAACAGATCCAGGAGAGATAACCTGAGAATCATAGGCCTACCAGAAAATCATGATGAAAAAAAGAGCCTGGACAACATCTTCCAAGAGCTCATCAAGGAAAACTGCCCTGAGATCCTAGAACCAGAGGGTAAAATAGAAATTGAGGGAACCCACCAGACACCTCCTGAAAGGGATCCCAAATTGAAAACTCCATGAAATGTTTTAGCCAAATTCCAGAACTATCAGGTAAAGGAGCAAATACTACAAGCAGCCAGAAAGAAACAAGTCAAATATCATGGAACTACAGTGAGGATTACACAGGATCTGGCAGCTTCTACATTGAAAGATCAGAGGGACTGGAATATGATATTTCCCAAGGCTAAAGGGCTTGGGTTACAAGCAAGAATCAGCTATTTGGAGAAACTGAGCATAATCTTTCAGGCAAGGAGATGGTCATTCAATGATATAATGAACTTCCAGACCTTCCTGATGAAAAAACCAGAGTTCAATGGAAAATTCAATCTCCAATTACAAGACTCAAGAGAGACATAGAAAGGTAAATAGGGAAAACACACACACACACACACACAACTTGTTATTTAATAAGAGCAAACTGTTTACATCCCTATATGGGAAGCTGATACCTGGTAATATTGAGAATTGTATACTTATCATGACATTTAAAAGGGATATAGATAAATAGAGGGGGTGGGCACACAAAAAAATGATGATAAAAAACCTTATTAAGGGACCACAATGGAAGAAGAGGAAAGAATGAAGCAGGAAAGGGTAAATTATGCCCCACAAAGAGGCATAAAAACACATTATTATAGAGGGGAAGAAGAGAGGGAGATGAACATTATAGGGACTTTGCCCTCATTGGTCCTGGTGTAAGGAGGGAATAACATAATCAGTTAAATATAGGACTCTATCAAGAAGAGACATAAACCCTATCATAATAGAGGGAAAGAGGGGAGGGAGAGGAGCATTGCATGAGAACTGTTCTCATCAATCTTGGTTTGAGGAAGAAATAACGCTACATTAAACATAAAAATCTATCATACCCTACAGGCAGTAGGAGGGGGAAGGGCTAAGAAAAGGAGGGGGTGGATAGAAGGGAGGGAAGAAGTAGTAAAAGGGAAGGATAGGAAAAGGGAGGGGGGCTGATAAGGAGGGAATACTGAGGGAGGCAGTGGTCAAAAGGAAAACTCTTAAGGAGGGGAAGGGAGAAGGGGAAAAATAAAAGATAAACAGGGGAAGGAATAGCATGGAGGGAAAGACACAGATAGTAGTCATAACTGTGAATGTGAATGGGATGAACTCTCCCATAAAACAGAGGCAGATAGCAGAATGGATTAAAAACCATAATCCTACATATGCTGTTTATGAGAAACACATCTGAAACAGGGGGATACATCCAGGTTAAAGGTAAAAGTCTGGAATAAAATATATTATGCTTCAGCCAAACTAAAAAAAGCAGGGGTAGCAATCCTTATCTCAGATAAAGCAAAAGCAAAAATAGGTCTAATTAAAAGAGATAAGGAAGGAAACTATATCCTGTTAAAAGGCACCACTGAAAATGAAGCAATATCATTACTAAACCTTTATGCACCAAGTGGTAGAGCATCCAGATTCCTAGAGGAGAAGTTGAGGAAGTTAGAGGAAGAAATAGATCGCAAAACTATACTAGTGGGGGACCTCAATCTCCCCCTCTCTGAACTTGATAAATCTAACTTCAAAATAAACAAGAAAGAAGTTAAGGAGGTAAATAGAATCTAGAGAAGACAGATATGGTAGACCTCTGGATAAAACTGAATGGGGATAAAAAGGAATATACCTTCTTCTCAGCGGTACATGGTACATACACCAAAATTGACCATGTACTAGGACATAAGAACCTCACAATTCAGTGCAGAAAGGCAGAAATATTAAATGCATTCTCCTCAGATCATGATGCAATAAAAATTATATGAAATAAAGGGCCATGGAAAGATAGATTAAAAACTAATTGGAAACTAAATAACTTAATCCTGAAGAATGAGTGGGTCAAACAAGAAATTATGGAAACAATCAGTAACTTCATTCAAGACAATGACAATAATGAGACAACATACCAAAACTTGTGGGATGTAGCAAAAGCAGATCTTAGGGCAAGTTTTATGTCTCTGAATACATACATAAATAATATAGAGAAAATGGAGGTGAATAAACTGGGCATGCAATTGAAAAGGCTAGACAAAGAACAAATTGAAAACCTCCAATTAAATACTAAATTACAAATAATGAAAACCAAAGGAGAGATTAATAAAATTGAATTTAAGAAAACTATTCAACTAATAAATAAAACTAAGAGCTGGTTTTATGAAAAAAAAAAACAATAAAGTTGATAGGCCTTTAGCCAACATGATTAAAAAAAGAAAGAAGAAAACCAAATTATGAGTATCAAAAATGAAAAGGGTAAATCTACCTCCAATGAAGAGGAAATTGAAACAATAATTAGGAATTATTTTGCCCAGTTGTATGCACACAAATTTGACAATCTTAGTGAAATAGATGAATATTTACAAAAATATAAATTGTCCAGATTAACTGAAGAGGAAGTAAATTACTTAAGTAACCCCATCTCAGAAAAAAAAAATTGAACAAGCCATCAATGAACTCACTTGGAAAAAATCTCCAAGGCCAGGTGGATTTACTAGTGAATTATATCAAACATTTAAAAAAAAATTGACTCCAATATTCTACAAACTATTTGGGAAAATTGGTGAAACAAATTCTTTTTATGACACATATATGGTACTGATACCTAAATCTGGAAGAGACAAAATGGAGAAAGAAAATTACAGACCAATTTCCCCCATGAATATAGATGCAAAAGTTTTAAATAAAATATTAGCAAAAAGACTACAGCAACTGATTACAAGAAGAATACACTTTGATCAGGTAGGATTTATTCCAGGAATGCAAGGATGGTTCAATATTAGGAAAACCATCAGTAAATTGATCACATCAACAATAAAATTAGCAGAAACCATATGATTATCTCAATAGATGCAGAAAAGGCTTTTGACAAAATACAACATCCATTCCTATTAGAAACACTAGTAAGTATAGGAATAAATGGAATCTTCCTTAAAATAATAGGTAGCATCTATTTACAGGCATCAGCAAGTATGATATGTAATGGGCATAAACTAGAAGCATTTCCAATAAGATGAGGAGTGAAACAAGGACGTTAACTATCACCCTTCTTATTCAATCTGGTACTAGAAATATTAGCAGTAGCAATTAGAAAAGAAAAAGAAATTGAAGAAATCAAATTAGGCAAAGAAGAGACTAAGCTATTACTCTTTGCAGATGATACAATGATATACTTAGAGAATCCTAGAGAATCAAGCAAAAAACTACTTGAGATAATAAATAAATTTGGCAAAGTTGCAGGATATAAAATAAACCCACATAAATCCTTGGCATTCCTATATATTTCTAACGAAATTCAAAAGCAAGAGATACAAAGAGAAATCCCATTTAAAGTTACCATAGACATTATAAAATATTTGGGAATCTATCTGCCAAAACAAACCCAGGACCTACATGATAACAACTACAAAACACTTCTCACACAAATAAAATCAGATCTAATTGGAAAAACATCAATTGCTCCTGGCTGGGTCAAGCTAATATAAAAAAATGACAATTTACCTAAATTATATTACATATTTAGAGCCATACCAATCAATCTACCAAAAAAATTACTTTATAGAGCTAGAAAACATAGTAAGAAAATTTGTTTGGAAGAACAAAAGGTCCGGAATATCAAAGGAATTAATGAAAAGAAATGCTAGGGAAGGTGGCCTAGGTATACCAGACTTTAATCTGTACTACAAAGCATCAGTCATCAAAACTACTTGGTACTGACAGAGGAATAGAGAGCAATGGAATAGATTGGGAACACGAGACTTAGCAGTCAATGACTATAGTAATCTACTATTTGATAAATCCAAAGAATATAGTATGGCAGAAACTAGGCATAGACCATTGTCTAACACCGTATACCAAAATCAAGTCTAAACGGATTCATGATCTAGGTATAAAGGCTGATACTATAAGCAATCTGGGAAAGCAAGGAATAGTATACCTATCAGACCTGTGGAAAACTTTATGACCAACAAGTGTTAGAGAGCATTATAAAATGCAAAATGGATAATTTTGATTACATTAAATCGAAAAGTTTGTGTCAATGTAACCAAGATTAAGAGGGAAGTGGGAAATTGCGAAAGTTTACAACCAGTGTCTCTGATAAAGGCCTCATTTCTAAAATATACAGAGAATCGGGTCAAATCTATAAGAATACATGTCATTACCCAATTGATAAATGGTCAAAGGATATGAACAAGCAGTTTTCAGAGGAAGAAATTAAAGATATCTATAAACATATGAAAAAATGCTCTAAATCACTATTGATTAGAGAAATGCAAATCAAAACAACTACATCTCACAGTCAGATTGGCTAAGATGACAAAACAGGAAAATGACAAATGCTGGAGAGGATGTGGGAAAATTGGAAGACTAATGCTTTGTTGGTGGAGTTGTGAACTGATTCAACCATTCTGGAGTACAATCTGGAACTATGCCCAAAGGGCTATAAATAATTGCATACCCTTTGACCCAGCAATGCCATTTCTAGGGTTATATCCCAAAGAGATCATAGAAGTGGGAGGAAGACCCATATGTACAAAAATATTTATAGCAGCTCTTTTTTTTAGTGGCAAAGAACTGGAAATTAAGGGATGCCCATCAATTAGGGAATGGCTAAACACGTTGTGGTATATGAATGTAATGGAATATTATTGTGCTATAAGAAATGAGGAGCAAACAGACTTCATATTTACCTGGAGAGACTTATACAAACTGATGCTGAGTGAGAAGAGCAGAACCAGGAGAAATCTGTACACAATTACAGACACAACATATGTGTAATGACCAACTTTGATAGACTGGACTCTTCTCAGCAATGCAAGGCTATAAGACAACTCCAAAAGACTAGTGATGAAATAGATGTCTACATTCAGAGAAAGAACTAGAAAAGACAGTTTGAATGCAAACTGAAGCAAACTACCTGCTCTCTTTCTTTTTCTTGCTTAGTTTTGCTTCCTCTTTCTCATTGTTTACCCCATCAGTTACAATCCTTCACAACCTGACTAATGTCTAATGTGAAAGTATTTGCAGATCCTATACTTGATTGCATACCACCATGAGTTGGGGGGGAAGAGGGGGAAAGGGAAAAAATTTGAAACTCAGGGGAATGTGGAACTGAATCTTGTAAACTAAAAGTAAACAAACAAATTAATAAAGACAAAAGAAAAAGAAAAAAAAGAGAGGGGGGTAGATTTCTTACCTTTGGACCTGGGGATGGGGAAGGGAAAAAGAAAAACATTGGTCATTATTTCAATAATCCTATACAAGTGAGAAGTCTCTGCCCATTCTTTAAGGCCTAGCACCCCATATATGGGCCAGTACTGATCTTCCCTGCCACCCACCCATCCAATAGGAGCCCAATTAGCCTAACCCTCCCTTGGTTTAGGGCTATCAGGAAATGCCCTTGGAAAGCCAAATGCCCAAATCTGAATCCTAAAGCCCATTCCCCAAAGGGTTCATTGCTTCTCTTTTCCACTGCCAACAGATTAAGCTTAACCCCTACGGAGAACTGAATGGTTTTCATAATTTCTTGGACAAACCTTTTTGACAAACCCTAATTCTACAGAGACAATATCAAGATGTAAAGGTTTTACTGAGGAATTAGGAAAAATAATTGATGCAAAATAGTGGTTGAATTACAAAAGTCTGCAGATATTTCTCAGTTTCTCCCTGATTTCTAGGGACCTTTTCACAACCCTGATCTATCTATCTTTCCTGTTTTGTTTTTGTCTTTGTATTCCTAGTTCCAGCATGGGTACTTTGTAAATAGTAGGTGCTTAATAAATGTTGTTTGCATTCATCAATACTTCTTAGGCAAAGGTAGAGCTTATTCTTCCCTTAGACAAGCTCTAGCTCTCCCATCCCTAATTAGCATCTTGGTCTTACTGAGGTCCAGTCCACATATCTCTAATAAATGGTTGTGCCTTTTTAAAGCCCTTGAAACTGTCCTCTCCTTTTCAAGGAGCTTCCTTCCAGCACTCAGAACAACTCCCTTTTTCTTTCTTCAGTGTTTCCTCCCTTCCCTGCCCCTTTCGGCTCCTTGTGGGTCTTAACTCTTGGTCTATTCAAAGAATTGGAGAGACTAACCAACAAACAAATTGTCTCTCCCCTCACTTTTCTAAAAGCCCCATCATACAACTCAGAAGCATAAGACTGAGGCCATGTGCTGTGATGATTAGAGATTGGTGACTTGGAGTCAAGAAAACCTGGATTTGAAACCACAAAGAAATATCCTATAACCACTGTATAAAGAGGTCAGCTTAAGAAGGTTCTGGAACTCAAGCACTTGCTAGCTGTGTGACCCCAGGAAAGTCACTTAATCTTTCAGCCACAGTTTTCTCAGTTTTAAAATGGGTATAATAATAGTACCACCAGGTTATTGTAAGGATCAAAAGAGTTAATGTATGTAAAGTAGTAGCGCTGCAAATCTTTTCGAATGTCAGCTATGGTTATCATAGGCTCTTAACACACATAATAATACTAGATCACTTCCATCCAAGATAAGGTTAGGCTAATTGGGCTCCTATTGGATGGAGTTCCTGAGCAGCTTAGCATATGGGAGGCTGAGACTTATTTAGCCACTCAGAGGCTGTTAGTCTAGTAAGACACTAAACCAGTTATTTCCATCATTCTTTACTCCCTAATTACTACTTTTGGAATATTTCAATAAGATAATATAGGCAATGTGGTATAGTGGGGGGAGGGGATAGAAAGCTGCCCTTGGGACCAGAAAAACCTGGGTTCAAGTTCAGCCTCTGACACAAGTTGTGTGACTTTAGTCAGATCACTTAACCTCACAGTGTTCCAGGAGATTCCCTAAGACTGCAAGCTACAAAGAAGTCACAAACCTAATTGATAGAGGGAATGCCTTCCCTCATGCAGGTGTTCCCCATACCAATGAAATAGCTTGTTCAATCCCTATCCCTATAACAATCCTGTGGGAGTAGGTATTACAGGTATTATTATCCCATTTTCTAGATGCTTCAGTTTCTATATCTGTTCAAAGGAGATAATAATACCTACCCTATCCACTTCATTTGTTCTGAGGGTCAAATGGGACAATAAACATGAAAACACATTGAAAAGCACTAAGACACTATGAGAATGTAAGGTATTAATATTGGTTTGTATCTTCCCTTCCATGGTCCCCAAAAGGAAAAGCTATATGCTATCCATGTCTGATGAGGGTTTGGGGAGCTCTGACAAAGAGGAACACTCAGGAGAACAGGAAAGGATTTAGGTATTATCAGAGCCTGTAGGTGTCACTGTCTTCATGACCCAACCCTGCAACATACTAAGATCCCAGGTAGGTTGGAGCAGAGCCCAGTACAGAAGGCTTTCTCAATAATATACACAACCAAAGGGGAACATGAAACTAGTCATGGCACAGTACTCTGCCACAAAGAAATCCCCTACAATCACAGTATAAGAGTCAGTTTAAGAATACCAACCCAGAGGGTTGTTTTTTTTTTCTGCTTTTACGTGCTATCTTCAGGTAGTTTCAAAATAAGGAGTCTGGAGCTGTCATTAGTAATATTAACAGCAGCTGCGGTCTTCCTGTTCCTAAGGTTCATGTCTTGCCTTCCTTGATTGTGGTAATGGTTGCTAAGTAATATGGCAAACTGGTTCACTCTTTTCCCTTTAACCCCCAATTACACTTCAATCCATCCTTTAGCTTTATTTAGCCTTCATGTCATTCCACAGTCACCCACACTGGTTCCCTACCTTGATCCATCTTTCTGGGTCAATACACAAGGAGAGAGTCCAGTAACACCTGAAATTCAGAGAGTAATGTTAGTTACTATGGCTACTGACTGGGGCAGGAGGGAATACCTTCATACTCCTCTCCTCCACCCCCCCCCCCCATAACTTCCATCTCTATCCATCCTCAGGACATAGTAGATAAACACACACACACACACACACACACACATTCCTCACTTGTTGGGAGTTTCAAAAGACATTCCTTTGCGGGATAGAGCTGGATCTATCAGTGGGACAGAACTGGCCTCTCACCTGTGGTTGGCCGGAGCCTAACAGAGAAGGCTAGAGCTGGGAGAGTCAGGAATGAAACACAAGTTTAATTTCAAAGTGAGGGAAATGACTTACATGCAACAAGGGAGATTAGGTACATGTGTTGGGGCCCCACTGCTAGTGGGGGGACCAGATTTATGTGGATGAACCTTGATTTATATACTTGTGGATAGACAAAGAGTCAAACAGTGTCGTAGTGAGTGAGGCACGATGGCAACAATGAGGCAAGGTTGTCTAGTGACAGTCATGGCAGGGCTTCACATCTGGGCCTGCTGGTGTTTGCTGGTGTCTCCTAATAGCATCTCGACAGGTTCCATGCTGGGAAAAGACCAACCATAATCAAGCTCCTAGTCTTTGCCAGAAAGAGGTGAAGGAACCATGTGGGAAAGCAGTGGGAGGTAAGAGAGATAGACCTTTACCCCAAACCAAAGCTCCAGAGTTGTGACTGGCACTGATATTCTTGCAGCTGGTTGAGAAATGTGGATTTTGGCTGTCTGCTCAGAGATAACAAGAAAATTTTCACTTAATCCCTGTGCCATCTTGGGTGTATCTCTTAACCTCTATGTGTCTTAATTTCCTCCTCTATAAAATGAGGGGGTTGATTGGATTAAATAATCCCAGAAGTCTTTGGGCTGTTTTGTCATCTGTAAAACGAGGGGGTTGCATCAGATGCCCTTTAGTTCTAGAGCTATCATTCTGTGATATGTGAGATGGGGGAAGGGCAACATAATTCAATTCAACAAATATTTAGTGACTAATGGGTGCAAAATAGTGTTCTAGGTGTTTGAGATGATACAAATTTTAGTCAAAACATGAACTAACTTATGAATTTTATACTCAATAGGAAGATATGATGTATACACATGCTATAATACTAAAATAATACATGATAAGTGCATTATGCAGGATATGACATGTAGATACTATAATGTAAAGTAATACATGATGAATGCATGAGGAAGATAAAAATTGCTTATATAACCAATTAGGGAATCAGGGAAGGCTTCATGGAAGAGGTAGCATTTGAGTTGGTCTTTAAAGAATAAGTAATAATTCATTGGATTAAAATTTACTGAGCAGAGAAATGATACTGATAGAAATTGGCATTATAGATTTAAAGTTAGAAGGGTCCTCAAAGGGTTTTGTTGATTTTAAGAAGGAGGAAGGTAGGTGCAGTTGGGGTTAAGTGACTTGCCTAAGGTTACATGGCTAGTTTTTGTGTTGTGTCTGAGGCAAAATTTGAACTCAGGTCCTCCTGAATGCAGGGCTGGTACTCTATTCACCACGCCACCTAGCTGCCCCATTCAATCCCATTTTCTCCAGCAAATTGTCCCCTCTATCAACACCACTGTCTCACTAATACAAACATACTTTGAAAATATTGTGAATTCAGTTCCAGACCACCACAATGAAGTGAATATTATAATAAAGCAAATTACATAAGATTTTTGGTTTCCCAGTGCATATGGTAGTTATGTTCATGCTATTCTGTAGTCTATTAAATGTGCCGTTGTGTTATGTCTTTAAAAAATGTACATACTTAAATTATTTTGTTGCTAAAAAATGCTATCATCTGAGCCTTGAGCAAGCCATTAATATTTTTTGCTGGTGGAGGGTCTTGCCTCCATATTGATGACTGCTGACTGATGGTAGTGTTTGCTAAAGCTTGGGGTGGCTGTGGCAATTTCTTAAAATAAGACAACAATGAAATTTACCACATTGATTCTTCCTTTCACTTGAACACTTAGAGGCCATTGTAGGAGATTATTCATTGGCCTAATTTCAGTATTATTGTGTCTCAGAGACTAGAGAGGCCAGAGGAGAATGAGAGAGATAAGGGCTGGTCAGTGGAGCAGTCAGAACACACACATTTACAGATTAAATTCGCCATCTTATATGGGTGCGGTTCATGGTATACCAAGAGCTGTGCCCATAATAATTACAATAGTAACATCAAAGGTCACTGGTCACAGATCACCATAACAAGTGTAACAATAATGAAAAAGTTTGAAATATTAAAAGAGTTACCAAGATGTGATACAGAGACACGATATGAGAACTTGCTGTTGGAAAAATGGCACAATGTAAGGTTGCTGCAAACCTTCAGTTTGTAAAATAAAACCGTAATATCTTCACAGCACAACAAATCAGAGCACAATAAAAAACAAGGTATGCCTGTATTCAGTACTGCCTACAAACATGTCCATGTCTCATCCATTTGAAAAGCATCACTTGATTTTGCCATCCCTACCAGGTATCCTACATTTCTCCTACCCTTCTCAGCTAATCTCCTTCAGAGAGCTGTTTTCAATAGGTGCCTTCACCTTCTCTGCTCCCGTGCCATTTTAAAATCTCTGCAATCTGTCTTTCAACTTGGATTCAATTGAAATAGCTCTTTCCAAAGTTATCAATGATCTCTTAATTGCCTAACCAGATGTCCTTTTCTCAATTCGTCTTGACTTCTTTGCAATGAGAAATTTCCTCATCTGTAAAGTGAGAAGGTTGGATTTTGGCAATGTCTGAGAGCCCTTCTAGCTCTAGAGCTATAAGCCTCTCATCCATTCCTTTGGTATACCAAAATTATTTGGAAGAAGCTCAACCCATTTCTTCTTCCATCCTTCCACCCACTCATCCAATTCTCAACTTCCTACACAGTCCTGCTCCCTCCACCTGAAGATGGCTCCCTGGGAGGGGAGACACACAGCCATACACCAACATATCTCCATTCTCCCTGGTACAAGCTTACATGCAGGCTTCAAGAACCTAGAAAATGAGTAGCTCTATATCCAACCTTTATATCCTTACCTGAGTGGAAGTGTGATACAGGGAAAGAAGGAGAATGATGTGTCCTCAACCACCTTCAGCTATTTATACTGAGTGAGGAGGGGCTGGCAGTTGAGTTCTGGTCCAAAGGGAAGGGAATAGGTCACAGAGGCAGGAATGGCTTTAAGGTAGGGGGGAGGGCAAAAGGTTCATTCGCCTTTCCTCTGCTAAGAACATTTGCTAAGGCAGGGTTGCTTTGTATTGAGCTTACCTAAGGTGGGGCTAGAATAAACAGCAGAACAAGATTCCATCTGGAAGAACCCAATGTAGAGCTGTCTCAGTACCAGGAGGATTTTCCTTCTTTCCTTCCTCCCTCTGTCCCTTCCCCCTCCCTCTGTCCCTTCCTCCTCCCTCTGCCCCTTCCTCCTCCCTCTGCCCTCTCCCTCTCCCTTTCTCTTCCTTCCTTCCTTCCTTCCTTCCTTCCTTCCTTCCTTCCTTCCTTCCTT
>NW_027186492.1:2820036-2863066 GCF_028583685.1 Petaurus breviceps papuanus | reverse complement strand
CTTCCTTCCTTCCTTCCTTCCTTCCTTCCTTCCTTCCTTCCTTCCTTATGTTAACTCCAAGCAACGAGGTATAGTGAGTAGAGTGTGGAACCTGGAATCCTAGGTTCAAATCCAGCCTCAGACACTTATTAACTGTGTGACCCTGGACAAATTATTTAACTTCTCCAAATTTTGTTATCTATAAAAGGAGTGAGTTGGACTCATTAATCGCTAATGTCCCTTCTATTTCTACATCTAACATCCCATGTTAATTCCTGCAAAGAGGAATAGATGCAGAGGTAGACAGGACCTCTAATCCAGTCCCCTCATTTTACAGATGAGGAAACTGAAGCCCAATGGGGTTAAGTGATTTGCCCAAGGTATCACTAGTAGAAAGTAGCATATCTGGGATTTGAACCCAGGTTTTCTGACTACAAATCCAATTCTTGTATACCATGCTGCTTCAGTGTCATTTGACTCTGCACTGCTTGTTAGCTGGCACAGAGCTGGCACCAGGTTAGGTAGAGATAGCTTTAATTATTTCGCAGAATTCTACCTGTTGTATTCAGTCAAACCACAAGTTTTGTCTGGAATATTGTGTTCAGTTTTGAGCACTGCATTTTTTAAGGACAATTGTCAAATTGAAATAGGGTTAGTTTTTTGCTTTCCAGAGAAGGGGCAACCAAATTGGTGAGAGGACTAGAATTGGGATGCCACCCAAAAATCAATTGAAGAATCTAGAGAAGAGAAATTTAGTTGGAAGCATGATAGTTGTCTTTGAGTATTTGAAGTTTCTTTGTGAAAGAAGCCTAAAAGCTATTCCCTCGGTCCCCCCAGGGCAGACTAAGAACTGTGGGAGGAAGTTGCATGAGCAAATTTTGTCTCCTTGTAAGGAAAAAAAAAATTCTTAAAGTTGAATGGTATGCCAAAAGTTGTAGTGAGTACTCTGTCATTGCAGGTCTTCGAACAGAGGCTGATGGTCAATTGATGGGATATTTAAAGTGGGAGTTCCTGGTCTGATGTAGGTTGAAAATAGACTCATGGGGTTCTATGTTTCTTTGCAGAGGGGAGAAGGATTAGTGAGGTATCTCTGTCATTTTCCTGGTAGAGTCCCAATCTTTACATGAGTCTCTCAGAAGGTCATAGGGAAAAAGAGCTGTGGCAGGGGACTTAGAGGGGTAAAGATATCCCCAGACTTGGCGTGGGATACAGGGAATGTTTGGGTCAAAACCCCCCCCCCTTTTTTTAAGCCTAGTAACTATCTACAACATTCAACTGCACAAGAAAAAGAATTTATAAATAATCACGCGTGAAATGGAAAACTCCATTTATAGTTTGAAAAATGAATTAACATTAGCAGGATAGTTACAAAGACATAATCTTGTTTTGCTTCTGGATTTTTTCCTGTGTATTTTCCTTTTTTCTTAATTTTTAATTAATTTAATTTATTAAATATTTATTTATAATATAAATAAAATTAAAACAATTAAAATTAATTTCATTAATTAATTTAAAAAATTTATCAATTTTTTAAAAAAGAAAGGTTCTTTTTGAATTTTTTTTTGGGGGGGAGGAAAGAAAGCAAGGCAGTTGGGGTTAAGTGACTTGCCCAAGGTCACACAGTTAAGTGTCAAGTGTCTGAATCTGCATTTGAATTCAGGTCCTCCTGACTTCAGGGCTGGGCTCTATTCACTGCACCACCTAGCTACCCCTTAAATTATTCTTATTGATTTTAATTTTTATTATAGAACATAAGCTCCTTAAAGTCAGGGACTGTTTTATTTTTGCCTTTGTATCTGCAGCACCTAGCACAGTGTCAGCTACACAGTAGGTTCTTAATAAATGCTTGTTGTTTTATTATTACTATTTGTTATTATTGTTGCATTTTTCATAATTTCCCACAAAGCACCACTCTGTGTCTCCATGTGTCATGGAGATGGCTTTGGGTTCTCAAAGACCACACCAATGAAGTATAAGCTCTGGCAGGTTCTACCATATTGGGAAGAAAAATACACAATAGTTCCATTCTTCAAAGTATGGGAAAAGAGTGTAGATGGTGCTAAAACTCACAGTTCTCAGACCATGTTAAAACCTTAATTTGACTGTTGGTATTCTAAATGTGAAATTCTTTTCCAATGACCAATGAGGAGATATACTGCTGGAAGGGCTGATTCATATTAACCTTGATGTTTTCACCATAAATGGAACTGGAAGAAGGGAAAAGATTGCAGCTATATGGAAACATAGCTCATAGATTCTTCTTGGAAAAACAAAGGAGGGAGTCGGTGAAGCTGATTTAATTGTATGCCCACAGGCAATGAGAAATATTATTTCATGAGACATCTAGTACATATTGCAGTACCCATGACAAGTATTTGCAAAAGGACTACCATGAAAATAGTTGTGACCAATGCACTATTATCAGTTGTTGAAGATGAAGAGGTAGAGAAATTCTAAGAAAAGTTTGATAAGATCTTCCAAATTAAATCAAATATTCTGATACTTTTAGGGAAAGATGAGGTTGGCAAGCATAGCTCAGGAAGAAAAAATGAAAACACACAAAGAAGATTCATACATTTATAACTTAAATGCTTTTTTGGAAAAAAAAGTTATTACATTTCAATGAAAAGCAAGTGGTTTGTTAATGACATAGGAATTATCAGCAACTCATATTGGTGCACTGGTCATAATTATTTTCATGATAGTTCTTTCTGTGAATACTTATCATAAATACTACAATATGAGACAACCAGGTATCACATGAAATAACGTTGTCTATGTACATACAATCTGACCACAAACTTGTTAGAACAAAGACCAGAATTAGTAGAAGGTAAGAAAAAATGATGAAATTGAGAAATAGAGATGGAGTGCAATTGAAACACATCAATCCTATTTATTTATTTAATTAATTGGCGATGAAAAATGGCCAAAAAGATGACATCAATACAGATTATAAAAACATAGACAAAAGTTTAATTGAGGTAAATCTATTTCCACAACAAGATGAAAGCCAAGGGCAAGACCAATTTAGAATATAATCTCATTTGTCAAGTAGACCTAAGCAGTAGAGGGTGACTAATTTAAATAAAGTTTTTCAAGAGATCCAACTAAGCAAAGTCATCTTAATGGCATTTAAAAGTGAAAATTAGAAAGAGGCCAACAAGCAGTAGAAAAATGGGAAAGATTTGCAAAGATTATTGTAAAAAAAAAATGCATGTTATAATGGTCTTTTTTCCAAGTGGATGAAGAATGTCTGTTACTTATTACTACATGTATTTAGTTGGACAACCTATAGAACTTGTCCATCAATATGAATATCTGGGATAGTGCAAATGGACAACTAAGTTGACCAAAGTTGAACCAGAGAAGGAGGGTGGGCTAGATTTCCTTCAGAAATCACAAAGCTCCTTTAAATGACTTAAAGCTTCCCATGGAAACAATGATCTATCTTTTTTAAAGACCAGTATTCTATCAGTATTGTTATATGGTAGTCAGATGTGGAATACCATAGCCTCTGAAGAATTAAAACTGCCTATCACACAGATGGTCTCTGAGAAATGCATGGTCTGAGTGGGTTACAACATATAAACAATGATGAACTTGGAGAAAGAACAGGAGTAAGGATTTCAGCAAGGAAATGATTGATAGGAAACAAAGATGGGTTGGTCACCTGGGATGATGCCTAGATGACCAGAGTGCTTCATTGGTATCAGATATCAGATACGATATTTGAAGATATCATGGTATCAGAAGAAAGTGAGCAAGACTTCCAAGAGGTAGGGTGTCCTACCTATAGTAAATGTACGAGAGGACATGACCAAGGGAAGGTATGGTTGAGTTGAAATGAGCATGGTTGGATGGAGCTCCTCCATCAGTAATATCACAGATCCTTTTGAGTATATTTTCAGGTCATTGTAGTCAGAGTGTAGCTCATTTTGATTCTGGTTTCTTTTCTCTATTATTTCATATAAGTCCTGACTGGGAATAATTCTCAAGGAGTCAGAAAACAAATCCATTTCTCATAGTCATCCTATAAACTTCAAGATTGATATGCAAACCTCAAGCAATAGATTTTATCTCCCTTCCACTTCAGCCATCCAATTGGAGCTGGACCCTTTGGACCTCATCATTTCCCAGAACTCTTTCACCCCCAAGCTCTTAAACTCCTAGCTCCCCTTCTCGAACTACAACCATCGTACCTTTTCCTTCATGGGACCTGCTTTGTACCCTCATGATGACCACCAAGCCCCTCAACCCTTCCTAATCCAATTCAAATCAACCCAACATTTTTTAGATAACCAATACCTGTAAGGCACTGGGTTAGACTCTGGAGATACAAAGACAAAAATGAAATTGTCCCTGTCCTCAAGGATCTTACATTCTTCAACAGCATTCTATTTATATACAAAGAAATAAATAGAAAGTATTTTCAGGTGGGAGAGAGTACTAACATCAGGAAAGGCTTCCAGAAGCAGGAGGTGATACCTGAACTGAGCCTTGAAGGAAGCAAAGGTCTAATAGGTGAAAATGAGGGGAACGTGCATTCCAGGCATGTGGAATGGCCTATACAAAGAGATGGAGATGAGAGATGGCATTTCATGGCTTGAGGATAGGTAGTGGAAGAGGCTGGTCAGAAAGTAGAGCTTGAAATGATGCACTATTTTTTTTTTCTTTTTTGGATGAGGGAAGGCAGGGGAATTGGGGTTGTGACTTGCCCAAGGTCACACAGCTAGTATCTGAGGCCGTATTTGAACTCAGGTCCTCCTGACTCAGGGCTGGTGCTCTATTTACCACCTAGCCACTCCAATGAGGCACTATTTTATTGCAGCTTCCAGTGACAAGTATCACTTGACATTCTCTGAAGTATTCACTTCCTGTAGTTGACAAGTTGTTTCATTAGTATTTCAAACAGGTTCTTCTCATGTCTGTTCAGTCGCCTTTATAGGAAGCCAGTGATCTTAAAAAGTTTTTGGTTGCTGTTAGAGCAATAGAGCATATAGCACATAAAGCAACAGGCAATTAGAACTGTTTGGTTAGGTCTCTTTCTAGCAGTATCTAGGATGAAGGACTAGTTCAGTCAGCTTGGGCTCCATGCAGTAAGTGGGAAAGGATGTGAGAGACATCTTTTCCTCCCCTTAGATCCTATGGTCCCAAGAAATAGGTTTGGGCTTCGGGTCTTGTTTCATTTATTCTTTCTACATGCAAGAATCTCTGACCCAGGATCTCAAGCCATGGAGACATTGGAGCTAGGATTCCAGACCAGATGTTACAAACTGCCCCAGCAGAGAAGCCCTGAGAATCCCAGCATCTGGGGACAAAAGCAAGGGGTGGCGGTGTTGTTTGGTCTTGGAACGGGGTGAGACTAATGCAATGTTGGAACTGTGAATCTAATCCTTCTCCGGAGACTGAGGTGGGGTAGCCTCTGAAATGTTAGGGTGAAATGTTTGTATTTTTGTTCTTGCTCTACCTTTGAAGTAAATATTCATTTGAAAAAGTTAAAAACAATAACTAGAACAACTGTATGATTAGCTAAAGGAAATCATGTCTAAGCAGGTGTAATGCTATATCAGAGCCATGTCACTCTACTTTTCCTGCACATTCTGTACTGTAAAGGAGCCAAGTCCAAAAATGCCTTTTTAAAAATTGCATCTTCTAGTATTATAGCTGTAATAAATTTGTGTGAGTATAAAATACCTAACAGAACCATATTCAATGACTTCTAGACGAAATTTGTTTGTTTTTCCAGGAGATGATTGTAAAGCTAATAAAAGGCACCAGGTACATTTCAGGCACAGAACGCTATTTTTCTGGAACTTAGAAACAAAACAAATCACTTCTTCGTGGCTTCCTCCCTCCCCACACAGAGGATTAAAACTATAACAAGCACAACCCAGAGAGCTGAAAGTATAAGGTGTAAAATTTTGTTCTCATAGCTCCAGAAACTAGGAAGGCGATTATTGTTGTTGATGTCTAGCAAATCACTCTTGGTTCTTTTTTCACATTGCTGCAGTATGGAGCAGTACATAGAGGAGTCAGGAGGACCTGGGTTGAAGGTCCACCTTTTATGCCTCCAAGGTATGTGACCATGGACAAGTCACTTGATAACTTTTGTTGTCTCTTCTTTATCGTCGTTGGTTCTCAAAAATGACCAGTGACATCATCAGGGCGATGTCTTGATTTGCTTGTGAATCAGATTTAAGGGAGGCAAAGTCTTTAGCTTCACTTTTTCCTCCAGAGTCATCAAAGTTCAGTGCCAAGGCGAAAGTCAAGATGACTGTCAATGGCCTCGGACACAGTGGATGACCTTGGACTTTCTAAATTAAGGTCTCTCCCAGGCCTCAGTTTGTCTTAAGTATTGTCCATTCCCAACTTTGCACTGAAGTCACCAAGTACTATGCTATATAAATTGATTAAATTTGGAGGGCTTACTGAGTTCTTCACAGATTTTTCCTGCTCCCTAATCCTCCCTAACATTTTCAAAGTATTTTTCTTGCAAATGCTCATCACATACATTACAATATGAGATGACCAAATGTCCTGGTTCTAGACATTGGGCTAATTGGGACTACAAAGGAAAAGCAGAAACGATGCCTGTCCTCAGGGAGCTTACATTCTAATGGCAGAAACAACATGTACATAAATACGTATAGACAAGATACATTCAGAGAAGATAGAGGGAGGGGGAAAGTGAATTATCCTTTCTTATAGTCCATTTCCCTACTCCTGGATTCTCTGAATTCCTTCCCCAGCCTGGACTTTGTGGTCAGCCATTTTTGGGGCTGCTGACTAACACTCTAGACTTCCTCTCTTCCTTGATGAGATGTGATCATCATACAAGTCCCTAACTCACCATCTTCCTTGATATTGTCACTTTTTCTGCTTTTATCCCTAAGTTCTGAGCCTCAATAAAGAAAGTTATAAGACTGTGCACCTGAAGTCCTCTACAAACTCATGTCGCTGGATCTTTATTGCTGCTCAGGAGTTTAACATACTGCTAAACATGAAATCAGAAATACCTAGGTTTGAATCCCATCTCAGATGCTTAATGGCTCTGATACTATAGACATGAAAACTTCCTTAGGCTCAGTTTCCTCATCAGTAAAACAAAAATAATTATGCCTATATTAGTCACCACACAGGGTTTGTGTGATGCTCAAATGAGATCATGTATGTAAGGTGGTTTGCTAACCCTGACTTTTAAAATTGTGTTGCGTGGTTGTTTCAGTCATGTCCAACTCTTCGTGACTCCATTTAGGGTTTTCTTGGCAGAGTACTGGAGTGGGTTATCATTTCCTTCTCCAGCTCACTTTTACAGATGAGGAAACCGAGGAGAACAGGGTTAAGGGACTTACTCAGGATCACACAGCTAGCGTCTGAGGCCAGAATTGAACTCAAGAGGAGTCTTCTTGACTCCAAGCCCAGTGCTCTATCCACTTTGACACCTCGCACCCCTTAAAGTACAACAGAGATGGCGGTCCTTGTTTCTTACAGTAGCTGCTTCTGTTTCAAACTCCATTTTGTTCACCCAATTCTAACAGTAATCGTGATGCCAGAATACTCCCTCTCTCCTAACAGAGAGATTATGAGCTCAGGGTGCAAACTGAGACTTACACTTTTTTGGACATGGCCAATGTGGGAATTTGTTTGCATATTTGTTACAAGGGTTTGGATTTTCTTTCTCAATGGTGGGGAGAGGTGGTAAAATGAGAGGGAAAGAAAATAAATGCTTGCTAATTGAAAAAAAAAAGGCAGATGGGGCCATCTACCTCAAGCTTCTTTCATCTTTCCCAATAACATTCTGTAATCTCCATATATCCTTGTATTTACTCATCCTTTCCTTTTTCTCTCTTTTTCAGGGCTAATCCCTTCACCAGAGCTCTTAATCCTCTTCCCTTGCAGCTTCCTAATTGGGTTCCATCCTTTCTCTCTCTGGTGTCTCTTCCTCACCACTAGCACACCCACAGGTCTCCTTTATCCTAAAACAAACAAAACCTTTCCCTTGAGTTCTTGCCTTATTTACATTTTTCTTTTTACTGCCAAACTTCTAGAAAGACAAGCCTTTATTCACTTTATAGAGGGTGTGACTAAGAGGAGCCTGGTCAATTTAGCACAAGTTAAAGGAAAAAGCTTTTTGTTTTGCCTTTGTTGGTGGGTCTCTCCCAAGGACTTGTTTCTGCTCTACCCACCCACTCCATAATCCTTTGCTGTCCAGTTTCTGTCTCACCCCCAGCCCATGACCCACCCCCTAATGCAAATGCTCTCTTTTCGGTCACACATGACCTCATCAACAAATCCAAAAGTCTCTTCTCAGTCTTTATCTGCCTTAATTTCTCTGCAACATTTGACACTACTGACCCAACCGCCTTCTTGAGACTTCCTGTTTTCTTAGCTCAGGAATTCTCAAATTTTTTTTCTTTTTTCACAATACTCTGTTGTTCTTTAGGGAAAGGGATAGGAACCTATGATTTCATCGGGATAGAGACGCTCCCAAGTGAGCAAATTCCCTTTACCAATTGCCTAGAGCAGAGTCGGCAAAACTGCAGCCCAAACTAGAGTATAACCTAATTAGATTAAAATGTAATTGGGAAATGTCTAACAAAACAAATAAACACAATACAATGTTGATAATGTTAACTTGGGCTTTTCTAAGTCGACATGCAGGCTGCAGGCATCATTTCTATTGATTTGACTTGCTACAGATCTAGAACACTTAGAGGTTGAGGAACTGAAGGAAACAAGCATTTATTAATCACTTGCTGTGTGCCAGTCAGGTTGCCAAGTAATTTACAGATATTAATTTGATCCTTATAATAACCCTGGGAGGTAGGTGCTATCATTATCCTCATTTTACAGATGAGGAAACTGAGGCAGATAAAGTGAATCATCCTGGGTCATACAGCTAGTAAGTGTCCAAGACTGAATTTGAACTCAGGTCCTCCTTCACCTAGTTAGGTAACTTGCCCAGAGTCACACAAGCAGTATGTGTTAAAGGCATGACTCTTGCCCCTCTGAACTCCTGGACTCCTATTTCCTTACCTTTCTCAACTCCCATGACCACCATCCCCAGTCCACCTCAATCACAGTCAGAAGTGGTCATATTTTTGCCTCCATCCCCCACCTACCATCAAGTGAATTTGCGCTAAGCACAGAATTCCTGGTTAAGGCTTTCCTGCTGCCAAAGGACATCTCCACCTAGATGGTCTGCCATCATTTCAAACTCTATTCATCAAGCAGACTATTAACTGTATGTTCAAACCATAATGACTTCAGAGCTCATCTATTTCTTCTTTTCTTCTGCAGTTGCTACTACCCTGCTTCAGGCCCTCCTCACTTCTCATCACTTAGCACAGTGCCTGGAACATATTAGACACTTAATGAATGTTTATTGACTGACAAACCTCATACCTAGACTACTTGACATAATCTCGTTAATCTCCCTCCCTTCTCTTTTTCTCTCTCTATCTCCATTACCTACTGTCCCATAGTAGGTGCTTAATAGAATCCTAGGTTTAGAATGGGATGGGACCTCAGAGACCATCTCTGGTCCAACCCCCCTCATTTTACAGATGAGGAAACTGAGGTCTAAAGAGATTAAGTCACTATGACAGGTAGGTGATATAGTGGGTTTAAATTCCCACTTAGGTACTTATTAACTGAGTGATCCTGGACAAGGCATTTAACCTCTCTGTCTCATTTTTCTAATACACAAATTGGGGACAATAGAACCTACCTCACAGAGTTGTTGTGAGACCAAAATGACATAACATGTGAAGTGCTTAGCAAACCTTAAAATTGCTGTATAAATGCCACCTATCATTATTACTTCTCAAAGTCACACAGGTTGTAATAGTCCAAGATAGTATTAGTGCTGCTTCCACTCTCCCATGCTACCTAGTTGAATTAATTTAATTGAATTTAACTTTTCATTCCATTCTACATCCAATGCCCATTTTTTCTTTTTAAACCAGACCTGTGATTTAAATTTCAATGGTATAGGGAACTCCTTCTACCAAGACAGATCAGCATCGGCTCTGAAGCATCTGCTGAAGCATCAGAGCACTGAGAAATTAAGGGATGTGCTTAGGTCACACAACCACACATGTTTCAGAAGCAGAATTAAACTCAGGGCCTTCTTGAGTCTTAAGTCAACTCTCTATCCACCACTCCCAAACCACTTCCCTTTCTTGACCTCTTTTATGCTGCCTTTATCTTAACATTTTAGAGTTGTCTTAGATTTCTTCTTCCTTGTCGTATTAGTACTGACTAACCCTCTGACTCTATATCTAATGCTCCTTCCAGTGTATTGGGAAACCTCATACAGTTAGTAGCATAGCTAGTAATAGAATTTAAATGCTCCTCACTCAATCCAGTGCTTTTTACACTATTCACTAGTTATCCTTTTGTGAGGTTATGTGGTATAGAGGAAAGAGCTCTGGGCTTGAAGTTATAAGAACTGGATTTGAATCCCAATTTTGACACTTACTTATATATCGCCTCCTCTAAGCTACTCCCCACAGTGTGACTGCTATATTCCAGGAATGTGTCTTTAAGTGGCCATCCTTCTCAAACTATAGTTCATTTGTAGGAGTTCCCACCACTGTGCTTCCCACGAACAGTCAGTCAATAGATACCGTGAGCTCTTAGCAAAGGTATTTACTTGGGTGGCGTATAAAACATCCCCCCTGAGATAAACCTGGGTTGCTCTCACCCACTAATACACACATCATTGGTGGGAAAAGTGGACACAAACTTAGAGCCTATTGGTAGTGAGATGTCCACACAGAGAACATCTGTGGCCAAGACAACTCACAACTCCAATGTTACAGAGTCCTCTTTATACCCTGTGGAGTTTTCATGAAACTCTCCCTTGGGCATAGTATCTTTATTGAACAGGTTACTCAACTGGGTTCCCACGGTCCACATCTCTCTTTTGACTCAATTGCAAGACTAGCTCTCTCTTGAGTCCATAACCAGCTCTCTTCTTTGTTACCAAAGGCCCTGATACCTAAATTTGTTTCCTCCCTCTCTGTATCTTTGTCTGTCTAAAGTAAGAGTTCTCTAAGAGTGATCCAGAGATTCCTGGGGGTCCCTGAGATTCTTGTAGGGAGTTAACGAGGTCAAAACTGTTTTCAAAATAAAATGAAAGCACTTTAATTTCTAATGTGGTAAGTATCAATAGCTTTAACCCATATAAACAAAAGCTCTTTGGGGAAGTCCTCAATATTTTTTAAGAATGTAAAAGATGGGGGCATCTAGGTGGCACAGTGAATAGAGCACTGGCCATGGAGTCAGGAGGACCTGAGTTCAAATTCGGGGTTAGACATTTGACACACTTACTGGCTGTGTGACCTTGGGCGAGTCACTTAGCTCTCAATTGTTCTTGCCTTTCACCCTCCAAAAAAAACAAGAATGTAAAAAAGGTTCTGAGGCCAAAAATTTTGCTAGTCTAGACTCTAGAGAACCTTTCTTTACTCCTTCAATTGTGCCCTCTCTAATTTTTGGATTGTTTCTCCTACTGATTAAGTGGCTATCTTTAAAACAAAAGTGGGGGAAGGAGAGAAAAATCCTTGACACCCTCAAGAGTGATTCCCTCTCAGTGGGCTGGTTCTTCCTCCAGTGCTTGCTGGAATTGAGAAACTGGCTATAGAACTAGTAATTCAGTCTTTTTAGAGGTCTTGGGGACGTGGGGTGTGGGGAAGGAGAATGGCCAGATTTTCAGGCCAGTCAATTCCAAGCTGTTCCTCTAATTCCGAAGAGACAGGTGTTCACACTTTGTAGAGGGACCGTTAGGTATTAACACCTTATTAATACATTAACACATTATCATCTTCAATTACATCAACTAAATTGGGGGGCAGGGAAGAGGACTAAATCCTCCTCCCTCCCCCTTAGACTTACTTCAATGACAAACACTGAAACATGGTAAGCCAACATAGCCAATAAGACAAATTTAGTTGTGGGGGCAAAGACGCCAGAATATTGCCATGTAGTGGGAAGATAGACACTCTGGGACCCACTAAGTTGATCCATTGAAGATCTCATATGAGGTACATAGGAAGTGATAGATTGGGAAAGTGGAAAGGAAAGTGCTCCAAAATGATGGCTGTGTTTTAAAAGGAACTAAGGTACTACATTCATCTGTTTTTTCTTGCTGAGGTGCCTAGGTGCCCAAGACAACCCTCTAAATTACAACATTCTGGGGCAATGCTCCTAGGGTCCTACCCTATTTATGGTTTTGTGGCCATGAGTCCCTAATCATATCTATCTCTCAAGGCATTCCCTTGGATTATCTGTGAATCATAAATGGTATGACAGGCATTAGGAAAAGGGAATTTACTGCAGTAA
Organism: Petaurus breviceps papuanus; assembly: GCF_028583685.1. NCBI lineage: Eukaryota > Metazoa > Chordata > Mammalia > Diprotodontia > Petauridae > Petaurus > Petaurus breviceps. Next base: position 2,850,739 of record NW_027186492.1, on the reverse strand, counting down.
TAAAACCATAGTTTTCATGTACTTACATGGGTGTGTCCATGGCTTATCTCTTGAGCTGTAATGTAAACTTTTTGAGGGAAAGGATTTCGTCCCTTGAAATACTTCTGTATCTATGTTATCTAGTACAGTATTATGGGTACAGGTAGGGTTCAAAAAAAGAGTCCTGATGATGTCGTATTAGGCAAAACCGTGTTCATCCTGTAATTGTGGCCAGTGTGCCAAACTGAGGATTAGAAAAAGGAGGCCTCTGAGCCAGATTCCTTGACCTAGAATTGCAGTCTTGGGGTAAGGACTTACTCAGCACTTGTTTCCATACTCATTCATGTCTAAATGTCCTTAGTCCATGCAGGCCAAAGTTGGAAGAATGTCAAGTTCAAGGTTGCCAGGCCACAAAGTTACCGAAGTATTTGGTACTATAGAGCAAAATGCTATTTTAAAGGCTCTCTTCCAATAAGGAATGAATGAACGAACAAAACAATGATTGAAAAATAATTTATTAAGTGCCACTGTGTGTCAAGCATCATGTTTGACACTGGGAACACAAAGGCAAGTTTTTTTATTCTTCCTATGTGTGTGTGTGGTTTTTTGGTTTTGTTTTTTTTTTTTTCAGGAAGTTGGGGTTGTGACTTGCCCAGGGTCACACAGCTAGTAAGTGTCTGAGACCAGATTTGAACTCAGGTCCTCCTGACTCCAGGGCCAGTGCTCTATCCACTGTGCCACCTAGATGCCCCTTAACCTTCCTTTGTAACCCCATTGTTTTAGCACATTGCCTAGGCACACAGTAAATATTTAATTAATGCTTACCGACTGACTCAACAATCCCTGCCATCAAGAAAATTATGTTCTAATGGGGGAGATAGCATATCTAGGGGAGTAGTAGCCAGAGAAGGGAGTCTTTGGGGACAAGATAGTAAGTAGAACCATAGGGCAGTCGTCATGCTCTTTATAAGTTATGATAGTATTGATTTCTAGAGCAAGAAATGGAAAGCAGGGAGTGGATGAGAAACGGTATGTGCACAACAGCTGGACAAATGGCAAAATGACCAGCGTGAATGGATGGGAAATATGAACTGGGGTCAGTGAGGGATCGTATCTGATCATAGAGCAGGGGGACTGACTCAAACAGCCCAAGTATGAAGGGCTTTTTTAATGTCCTGAGGTGGCTAGGAAGCTCTATAATATGGCCAGAGGTAAGAAGAGGATGAAGTCTCAGTGATAGTTATGTTACTTTTTAGGGACAAGCTGACCTAACCTATTAGGGACAAGAGTGAGGAAGGCCTGATAGATGCTTGTCTTATCACATCTAGGTTCAAATACAGCCTCTGTGAGACTATTAGCAAGTCATTTAAACTCTTAGTGAGCCAGATGACTCCCGGATATAAATTATAGACTTCCCCCCATGCCAGATATGCGTAGGTGGAGGGAGTTTCCACACTGGGAATTCCTATAGCCACAACCAGGTCAAATAAGTCTTCCAGGGATCCTATATGGGTGTGAATCAATTAATCAACAAATCAGTTGGTCACAGAGAATTTATAATGTGCCAGATACTATACTATGTGATAGAAATATAAAGACTAAAGGGAGACTGTCTCTGTTCTCAAGTGGTTAACATTCTACCAGACTGGATATCCTCTGAAGTCCCTCAAAGTTCTGAGATGTTATCATTCTGTGTGACTGTGGAATATAGAATCTTAGAACTAAATAGACCATTACAGAGAACATCTACTGCGACCCCTCATAGAGTTGGGAAATTGAGGCCAAGATGGGAAAAGACTTGCCCAAGGACAGATAGCAAGTCAGGGTGAGAGTTAAGACTAATAATAACACCAGCTCACATTCCATCTAATGTCAAAGCTAGAAAGATCCTGGGATCAGAGAGTAGAGATAGAAAGGCTTTATGGGACTACAGAATTCAATGTTTTTGTTTCCCAGTTGGGGAAATTGAGCAGACATATGCTAAGGCTAAAATAAGCAAGCATTTGTTTTTTTTTTCAGAGGGCAGTTGGGGTTAAGTGACTTGCCCAAGGTCACAAGGTGAGTTTTTGTGTTAAGTGTCTGAGGCTGGATTTGAACTCAGGTCCTCCTGACTCCAAAGCTGGTGCTCTATTCACTGCACCACCTAACCACCCAACAAGTATTTATTAAGGACCTACCATGTTTTAGGCATAGTGCTAGGGGCTAAGGATACAGAGATAACCCTCCAAGAGTTTCTGTTCTATGGTGAAAGCAAGGTATATATGGAACAACAGCACAATCGCTGAAGAACCAATATTTTGAAACACCCAAAGGGCAATGGAGAGTTCCAATGGAGAAAGAACGGAGGACCTGAAGTCAGGAAGACTTTGTTTCAAATCCTGCACACACAAGTCACTTGTGTTCTCTGGGTCTCAGTTTCCCCATCCATAGAATGGGACTGATAACACTTGCAGTACCCACTCAGGCAGATGGGATAACGTATGTAAAATGCTTTGCCAACTTCCAAAAGCTAGAAAGTAATCTTCTGTTATTGCTAGGATGGGGAGAAATAGACCACCAAGGATTACACAGCAGAAATTGGCACTGAGAAATATTAGCAAAGAAATAGAAATAGAAAAGGAAATGGGCCACTCACTTGGAAAAGCAAAGGATAACAGACCATGCTGCTTACTTCATGTATGACTTTTGGTAAGTCATGGAGTGAGGTGTTGAGGTAGTTCAGTGACTAGAACCCTGGACCTGGAGTCAGGAAGACCTGAGTTCAAATCTAGCTTCAGCTCTTTGCCAACTGTGTGACCCTGGGCAAGTCATTGATCCTCCATCTACCTCAGTTTCCTCATCAGTGAAATGGGGATAATAATAGCACTCCCCCTCCCAAGTTTGTTAGGAGGTTAAAAAGAGATATTTGTAAAAAGCACTGTGTAAACTTTAAAGTGCCATATAAATGGTACTATTATTATTATATAACCCCATCTAGGCCTCAGTTTTCCCATCTGTAAAATGAAGGCGTCAGACTAGATGACCCCTAAGGTCTCTTGCAGCTCTACATCCAGCATCCATTGAAGGCTAGGGGGTGGGTGGAATCTGTCCCTGATATCTCTAGACATTCTGGGCATAAGTTCCCACTTACTTTGGTAGTCTTTCTCTAAGGTTTCCAGTTTCAGTGGTGGACTGAGCTAGATGGGCCTAGCCGAGGGTGGAGGTCTGGAGTATGAGTTAGGGTGTGGGCAAGTTAGCATGGGGCACATTGGACTATGCCCCTAGGAAGCTGACTGACACGAACACTCATTTCCTGCCAAGCCCAGTCAATAAACTCACACACCTTTCTGTCCTTGGCTCAAATCACCAATATTTCCAACCGCCTGTGGGCAAGTAAGCCAAGATGGAGGGCTGGAGAGGGAGAGGGAGTGGTTAGGGCGCAGTCCACTGAGACTCCTTTCAACTCTCTGTCTCTGACAGACTTTGTTCCCAAGGACTTACAATTGTTTATGATGAGAAACACAGACAGTGATAGTACCAATAGATTAAGTCTCCATAAACTTTTAACAAACATAAAATGGGAGTCTGAGACCTCTCCTTGAAGCTAGGAGTGGCTGGCTCTACAATGAGAGACTTCCTATGTCCTCAGCAAATGAAGAGTGGAGGACATGGAGACCACCCAGGGGTAACTGTGACAGAAACCAGTGTTCTTTTGGGAGGGACACCTGTCTCCTTCCCCACTCCTTCCACTTCCTCTGCCTAAATACCAAGGGCTTAGCCCTGGAGTAGCCCACTCTAGGCCTTCCCCAGTACAGCAGGTCCCAGACACCAGACCTTCCCTTCCCTTCTCTCCTTATCCCATCAACATTTATCTTTTCCTTATTAGGTGCCTGGTTATTCAAATAAATTTTTATCAATGGTTAATGGTTGGTAATAACAGTAATATTTATTTTGAACCCACTTTTTTGGTCTTGGGGGAAATAGAAAACTCAGATGACAGAGTTTCTGCCTAGGTCTCTCATCCTGCTCAGCAATTAGGTTTATAGATCATCAGCTCAAAGATTTAAAGCTTGAAGGATATAAGAAACTCTCTAATCCAACCCATTCATTTTACAGAGAGGGAAACTGAGACTCACAATAGAGAAATGACTTGCCCATGGTCACAACTTTAGCTAGTGTCTCAGGAGGGTCTCAAACCCCTAGTATTCCTGACTCCAAAAACTCTATCTACTCTTCCTCCAGAAAGTATCTACCCAACATGCTTGAGGCCTTCCTCTCAATTTAACAGAACAAAATAAAATCGAACTAACATTTTGGGTTGCCAGTTCTATATTTGGGTAGTCTAACTACTTATTATCCATGGCTCTCAACATATGACTGATCAACCATCTTTTCTAATCATATTTCTGAGGTCAGGGGTGGGGAACCTGTGGCCTCAAGGCCCTCTAGGTCCTCAAATGCAGCCCTTTGACCGAATCCTTTGAAAAAATCGGATTTGTTCTGTGAAGTTTGGATTTAGTCAAAGGGACACACTCAAGGACCTAGAGGGCCACGTGTGGCCTCGTGGCCACAGGTTGCCTACCCCCGTTAAGTGATGGTTTTAGGCCACTTCTTGTGTACAAATCATGGCTGGTAATAAACCAAAGTAATATTTATCCCCCTTGAATCTCTTCTATTGACCTTTGGGTCAGTTGCAATTTTGATTCTTCAGAGTTTGTGGTGTTTATGATTTATAGATATATAACATGCACTGGAGATATTGCTGTTTTTAAAAAATAAGTTTTGGGGTCAGAGAACAGCATGGAGGTCATTGAAAGTCCTACATCATTTCCCAAATACAATCAATCCATTGTTTTCCTCTTATCCAACTCTGCTGATTTTCCCCAATAGAAGGTAAGTTCCATCAGAGCAAGGACTGTCTTAATTTGTGTTTCTAGAAACTCTGTGTCCTCATCGTTTTACAGAGTACCCGAGAGTAATGGGCTTGCCCCAAGGATAAAGCCCCTGTTTGGTATTTAAAGCCCTTCACAAGCTGGCTCCAGCCCATCTTTCTGGAATGCTCTCACGTGACTCCCCCTGGTATTTCATCCAAAACTGCCTAGTTGCTATTCTTCATAGATCCCACATTCCATTTGTACAGACTGTCTCATCTGCCCCTTTTCCCCTGGCCCACGCAGGCCTTCGGTGCTTTCCCTCCTTATCACCCTCTTGGAATCCCCAACTTCCTTCAAGGCTCAGTTCCAATGCCCCCTCTTACAGTAGCCCCCTTCCAATATCCCTCAGACTCTCTACTGTAACCTGAAATTACTTTGTATTTCCTCTACTTGTAGTTTGTATTTATTTATCTATCTGTGTACAAGGCAGATGGGTGGTACAGTGTATAGAGAGCTGTGCCCTGGAGTCAGAAAGACTCATCTTCCCGAGTTGAAATCTGGCCTCAGACACTTACCAGCTGTGTGACCCTGGACAAGTCACTTTACCCGGTTTGCCTCAGTTTCCTCATCTGTAAAATGAGCTGGAGAAGGAAATGGCAAACTGCTCCAGTATCTTTCCCTCCCAAGAAAACTTCAAATGGAACCACAAAGAGTTGGACACGAACAAAATGACTGAACAGCAATCTGTCCAGGGCAAGGACCATTTCCATTTTTGTCCTTGCATTTATGTAGTGTTTTAAGCTTTGCAAAGTATTTTACAAATATTAATCTCATTTTATCCTCTGTGAGATAGGTGTTATTATTATCCCTATTTTACAGATGAGGAACTGAGGTAGAGAGGGGTTAAGTCATTTACCTGGGGTCACACAGCTAGCAAGTGTTTGTGGCAGGGTTTGAACCTAACAAATCTGATTCCCATTGTGCACTGAGCCAATGAGCTACCTAGCTTTGTATCCCCAATACTTACTTAGCATAGTGCTTGCTCCGCCCCTACCCTGTCCCCCCCCCCCCCAGAAGGCTGAGAAAAATGCTTATCATCGATTGGCGGCTCCAGGGAACATACAGGGACTTAGTGGTGAGAAAATGAAAAGGCTAAGCAGTAGCCTGGGAGTAAGGGGACCTGAGTTGTAGACCTGACTTTTCCAACCTCAGGCTATAAGATTTGGGCAAGTCATTTAATTGGAATCCTGTCTAGCGCTAGAAAGTATCTCAAAGACCATTTAGTCCAGCTTCCTTCTTTTGCAGACTAGGAAACCGAGTGACTTTTCCAATGTTATCCAGGTAGTAATCATCAAAAGTGGAATTTGAACCCAAGGCCTCTGACATTCCAGAATCAGTGTTCATTCTGTGGTGCACCACACTCCCTCCCTTTTCTTTATATATCTAGGGTTCATTTTACTAATCTATAAAAAGGAAGCGTCTAGATGAAATTATTTCTTATTTCACGTTCCGTCACTTCTAGCTATAAAATACCCTGTCTGTCCTTGAGGCTTGCATCATTTGTTTATATTCTCATACTATCCTTTCTTCCTTCCAACCCTCTTTCAATTTTTTTTTCTATCAAAGTCAGGTTTGGCCCCCATTTTGAATAATCCAGCATCCTGTGCATGAACAGAAAACTGAGAGGCTCTGACTTAAGTGGGAATAGTGCATGGAAAAGAAATAGAAATGTTGTTAAGAAGTGAAGTCAACAGGGCCAATGTCACTCCCAGCATCTTTGGGCTGGTGAGGGAGACAAAAAGGGTGGATGTAAAGTTTAGCAGGGCCAGACCTGGGGACCACAGTGTTTCAGTCTCATGAGTTAACAAAGCAAAAAAAAAAAAAAAGGCTGTTGTCTGCTGTGGAAAGAATATTTGGGTACCAGGTCTGCTTCTAGTATTGATGAGCAGTGTGACATTGTGGTACAGAGGGAAAAGCCCTAACTCCTGAGAGAGAAGATTTGGGTTCAAATTCTTTCTTGGAGGTTTATTAGTTGTGTCAGTTTCTTAACCTCTTTCCTCATCAGCAAAGTGAGAGGGTTAGACTAGATAGATCGATCAATGTTTACTAAGGGTCCACTATGGGCCAGGCACATAATAGTGAATTTTGAGTGTGGAGTGCTAAGTGCTGGGGTTTCTTTCAACTCTAGACTGATTGACAGACTGCCTGATCCAATGTGATCTTCAGAAAGCCAGAAGTTGCTTTGCTATTGAACTCTGTGAAACTATGTGTGTGTCTTTGTTTAGAGATCACAGATCTAGACTGGAAGATTTTCTGAATCTCTTTGGGGCTTGCTTCGTCTGTTACACTGGGGAATTAGGAATAGTGGCAAAGCCAAACTTCTGAATTTTTACTTCCTCACCTGTAATTGTTGTAGTGGAGTTGCTTCTTTGTGATCCCATTTGGGTTTTTCTTGGTAAATGTGGTTTGCTGCTTCCTTCTCCAGTTCATTTTACAGATGAGGAACTCAGGCAAATAGGGTTGAGTGACTTGCCCAGGGTCACACAGCTAGTAAGGGTCTGAGGCCAGATTTGAACTCAGCCTTCGTGATTCTAGGACCAGTGCACCACCTAGCTGCCCTCATCTGTAATATGTGGACAGTAAAACTTGCAGCTAGATGGCATAGCAGATACAACAAGGAAGAGAGGTTTAGTTTGGGGTTGTGGGGGATGTCAAGGGATGGTGATTGGAGAGTTTTCATTATTTAGTTGTCTCAGTTATGAAACAGTCACTCTTTGTGCCTCATTTGGAGTTTTCTTGGCAAAGATACTGGAGTGGTTTGCCATTTCCTTCTCCAGCTCATTTTACAGACGAGGAAACTGAGACAAATAAGGTTGAGTGACTTGCCCAGGGTCACACAGCTACTAAGGGTCTGAGACCAGATTTGAACCCAGGAAGAGGAGTCTTCCTGACTCCTGGTCCAGCACTCTACTTTACCACCTAGCTGCCAAAACAATAATACTATTAATTTAATTACCGTCCCCAGAGCAAAAGATGAAAGGGAGAAGACTTTACATGTACAACAAGATGACTTAATGGTCTGGGTGGGCAGCTGGACAGGGTATGGAGGTGAAGTGTGGTTTAGGGTCTGGGATCACCTAATGGACTAAGTGACTAGTTGGTACTCAGTCATTAATCAAGAAGGCTGAGCTTCAGGGCTAGCATTTCAAAACAAGCAGATTAAATTCTGTAGAGACTGAGGGCATGGATTCTGGGGGCCAGGTCCAGGTTAGAGGGAACTGGGTTTAGAAAAAGAATAGCAAAATATAGAAATGTTTTGCATGACTCCGTGTATGTATACGATACTGCCCGCCTTCTCAGGGGGTAAAAGAGGAGCAGGAAGGAGTGAAAGAATTTGGAACTCAAAATTTTAAAAGATGAATGTTAAAAAAAATTTTTTTACGTGTAATTGGGAAACATTTAACGAAATAAATAAAAAGAAACTTGAAAAAAAGAAAAGAAATAGCAAGTCAGTGGTGGCAGGCAGAAAGCTTGAGTAGTTAGCTAAATGGGATGTGGAGGTAGATAATGAATATTCAGAGAGGCTGGTGGGGGGATGAAGGGTGGGAAAGTATTTCAGGATCCCCCCCCAATAAAGCAAAAAAAAACCCCAAAACAAACCAAAACTGGCATCGCCCTCAGGCCTAACTAGCAGTAATTAGTTCAAATAGGAAGTTACTAATTGATCCACCAGGGTGAGCTCTTCCCTCTCCTCTGAACCACAAGGGCTTTATTCTGGGGTTTCTGTCTCCCCTCTGCAACTGAGGGTGCTTTGGGTTCCTCTTACCACAGGTACAAAAATTCCTATTTCTTTCTCTGAATATGATTCTAGCTCTAACAATCTATGATCTTGTGAAATCTTTAAATCCCATCAGACTATGATTTGGAGGGGTGCCAGAGAGAGGGAGGGCAGAGAGAAAGGAGGCCTCCTGGAAGAAGCTGGGTAAGAGCCATTTGGTCCCCTGTAGCCAGATTCCTGCAGCCTTGCTGCCCCCTGGTGGGCATGAGGAAAGACTGCTACTGTACAGGAAAGCCTTTGGCTGGGTGAGCAAAATTGATGGGAGAGGGGCCAGTGGGGAGGAAAACAAAAACCCATTAATTAATTAAGTGCTTACTATGTGCCAGTCACCGTGCTAGAAAAGGTGAGATAGTTCATGCTCTCGAGAAGCTCACATTCTGTTTTGAGAAAGATAGCAAAGATGGAGAGACAGCTAGATAGATGATAGCTAGAGACCCAGAAAGAGACCGGGAAAGATGGGTAGGTAGGTGGATACATAGTAGGGAGGTAGATAGATGGATGGATAGATAGACAGGTGGATGGATGGAGAAATAGAAGATAAATATAAAGGTAGGAAAAAAGATAAATAGGGAGGGAGGTAGATGGATGATAGGTAAGTAACTAGGTAGATAGATAAATAGACAGGTAGACAGACGGGTAACTGGATGGATAGCTAGATAGATAGACAAGTGAATGGATGGATAGATAGGTAGATAGACAGGTGGACAGATGGAGAAGTAGATAAACAGGAAGATGGATAGGTAGACAAGTAGATAGATAGATAGATTGATAGATAGATAGATAGACAGACAGATAGACAGGTAGACCATTTATTAAGCACTTCTCACATGCCAGGTATTTTCCACAATGTTGTCAAACTGTGTTAAGAACTAGGAATACAAATACAAACAAAAAGGCCATTTCTACCCTCAAGAAAATTATACTCTAATGGGAGAAGACCACATATCAAGGGGAGCTAGGAAGCTAGGAAGCAGGGGGTGGGGAGGAGGCAAGAGAGAAGATTATGAATTTGGAGCTGGAAGGGACTTCAGATCCAACTACCTCATTTTACAGATGAGGAAACTGAGAGGTGAAGTGTCCAAGGTTACAGAGGTAGCAAATCCCATGACAGAGCCAGGATTGATACCCAAATCCTGGGAATCCAAACCCACTGCTCTTTGCCTTACACCTAAAGCAGCTGCCTGTAGGTATCACAGAGAATCTCCATTTCCATTTCTCCCCTTTCTGGCAGGTAGCACAAGAGTTCCTGGTGCACAGAGATTATTATTATGCCCATTATTATTATTACTATATCCAATGCACATTCTCCTCCTACTCAGTGACTGAAAAAGGTCTTGAGGTCTTCCTGGCAGGGCATCATCCTCCCCTTTGCATTAGAGTCTTTCAGGGCTTTCCTTTGTTTACTCCCACACAACTCATTCCTCCTCTTATTCTCCCAAACATATATAATGGACCAAGCAGAAAGAATTACTAGGAGTGAGCGTAGCCTGGGAGAGACGCTTGGTATGGGCATGGTGGCAGTCATCTGGGGGCAATAGGCAGAGGGCACATTCTACTATTAACTTTATAAACACATCTTTAAGATTTTTTAATGCAAGAAAATTCTTCTCTCCTTGGTATATAGATATTTATTTTGTGATTAGTGAAATCCCAAGTGTTACCATGAAGACAGAAAACCACTAGTGGACAGTGTCACTTTTATTTAAAAAATCTTTTTGTGAAAAAGCTTCTTGATAACTCTTGATTTCACATCACTTCCATTTCCCAATACATCTCTCCTTTTCCCCTCCCCTGGTGGTTTTCCATGTCTCTTTCTTGTGCTCTCTTTTTTTCTCCCTCTTTCTCTCTCCTCTCTTTATGAAATAATCCTCCATAGTTTCTATTATCATCTATATGTTTATGATTCTAAGATCTAGATATAATCTCTTTCTTGAGCTACCATGCTGAATCAGGAAAAGCCTTTGGGATATCAAAAACCTCATGTCCTATAACATCATGTTCCAAGTCAACAAAAGAAAAGTAACTAGTTGGTAGAATGATTAGAGAGTCGAACTTGGAGTCAGAAAGACTGGAATTAAAATCCTGCCTTAGATATTTATTAGTTGTGTCACCTTGTGTAAGTCACTTACTTTCTTTTGGCCTCAGTTTCCTTATTTGTAAAACAGAGACAATAATAGTACCTGTCTTGTTGTTGTGAACATCAAATGAGATAACATATATTGATTGTCCTCAAAGTCTTAATAGCTTATGACTTTCGGGACGACCTGTATAAAGAACCTTGCAAATTTTAAAGTTACTATCCAAATACAGTTATTATTTGCCCCCAAACTCTCCCTTCTTCCATTTTTGCTGTAACTGTCAAGGGTACCACTCTCCTCCCAGTCACGCAGGCTTATGGACTTGGTGTCATTCTTTTTTTTTTTATTTTTTTTATTTTTTAGCAATCGGGGTTAAGTAACTTGCTCAAGGTTACACGGCCAGTTATTTCTGGGTGTGATGCTGAGTGTCTGAGCCCGGGATTCGATCTCCAGGTCGTCCCAACACTGGAGCCGGTACTCTTACTCGCTGAGCCACCTGGCCGCCCCTAAGCAATTGGGGTTAAGTAACTTGCTCAAGGTTACACGGCCAGGTGTTTCTGGGTGTTGGTGTCATTCTTAATTCCTCCTTCACATTCACCTCATATGTCCATTCTTTTGATGTCCACCTTCACAACAATCTCTCAGATATGTCCTCTTCTCTCCTCGGACACTGACAACTCCTGATCCTCTCTCCTGAGCTATTGCAATAGCTATCTGGTTGTTTCCCTGTCTCAATCCCACTCTAACCCATGATCCACTCAGCTGCCAAAGTGAACCTCCTAGAACCCAAATCTGATCTCGTTATCCTTCCTATTCAGTAAACTCCAGTGGCTCCCTATTACCTTCAGGATCAAATATAATGTTCTTTGTTTGGCATTTAAAGTTCTTTACAATTTAGCCCGTTCTTACCTTTTCAGTCTTCCTACACATTAATCCTCTCCATGAGTTCCATGACCTATGGTAGCTATATTGGATCAATTACTTGTTGTTTTTCATACATGACATTCCATCTCCTAGGTCTGTGCTTTTGGAATAGGGGTCCCCCATGCCTGGGGCAGCTAGGTGGCACAGTAGATAGAGCTCTGGGCTTGTAATAAGGAAGATTTATCTTTCTGAGATAAAATCTGGCCTCAGACACTTACTAGATGTGTGACCCTGAGCAAGTCACTTAAGAGCCCTGTTTGTCTCAGTTTCCTCATCTTTAAAATGAGCTGGAGAAAGAAATAGCAAACCACCAAGAAAATCCCAAATGAGTTCACAAAAAATTGGCCATGACTGAAATGACTCAACAACAAAAATTCCTAAAATGCTTTCCCTCCTCACTTCTAGCTACTGGCTTTCCCAGCTCCATTCGAGATTCAACTCAGATCCCACCTTCTGCAGGAGACCTTTCCCAGGCCCCCAGCTGCTAGCACCTTCCCTCTGAAATTACCTCCCATCTTCTCTGTATATCTTATATGTACCTGTTATTTGTACATTGTTCCCCCCATTAGAATCCTTGAAGGCAGGGATCACTTTTATCTTTGTTTCCTCAGTACTTAGCACAGTGCCTGATATATAGTAAAGGTTTAATAAATTCTTTTTTCTTGATCTCCTATGGCCAAAAAATATTAAAAAGAAAGGGGAAAAGCAATTCAGTAAAACTAACCAACATAAGGACTGTGTCTGCCATAGTGTTCCACACCATAGTTCCTCCCTGCTATAAAGAAGAGAGTTTCACTTTCTCCTCACTTCTTTGCTGCCAAACTTAAACAGTCTTTGTTTTCAGTTTTGTTTTGTTTTTGTTCTTTCCATTTACATTGTTATACTCATCTTTTATATTGGGTTTTTTTTGTGGTTCTGATCTCTTCCTTTACATCACTCCATGTGTCCTTCCATGTTTCTCTGTATTCTTCCTATTTGGCATTTCTATTGGCAAAATGGTATTCTATCACATTCAGGTATCACAATTGGTTTATCTATTCTCCAATTGATTTTGCCTTTTAAATATATTATTTCATCTTCGAAACATCAAATTTATTTCTAATTTCATGGTAGTTGGCAGGAAGGTACAATCTGAAAACTTGACCAGAGCTCATAAGTGCAATGGTGTTGAAATTTAGCTATGTTCAGCTCTTTTTGTGGTGGCAAAGAATTGGAAATCAAGGGGATGCCCATCAATTGGGGAATGGCTGAACAAGTTGTGGTATGTGAATGTAATGGAATACTACTGTGCTATGACAAATAAGGAGCAGACAGACTTCATAATAACCTGGAGAGACATATAAACTGATGCTGAGTGAGAAGAGCCGACCAGGAGTCATGGTCGAAAGCGATACCCAGATCCAGAGACAGAGCTGCAGCATCTGAATGCAGATTGAAACAAACTACTTGCTGTGTTTCTTTTTCTTGTTTTGTTTTGTTTCCTCTTTCCCACTGATCATTCCATCAGTTATAATCCTTTACAACCTGACTAATGATAAATGTGAAGATATTTGTAGATCCTATATTTGAGTGCATGCTGCCATGACAGGGGCGAGGGAGAAGAAGAAGGGGGAGAAAATTTGAAACTCAAGGGACTGTGGAACTGAATGTTGAAAACTAAAAGTAAATAAACAAATCAATTAAAAAAAAGAAATTTAGTTATGTTGAAGAAATGTGACAGAGTGGAAAGAAGACTACTTGATGTTAAGCCAGACCTAAGATAAGATCTTTCCCCCAGCACTCCATTCCTCATCTGTAGAACGAAGGCAACAACATCTGTAGAATCTACCTTACAACATAAGTGCACAAATAAGAGAAATGCTTATCAAAACAAGTCTAAGATTTTCCCCTTCACACCTAGAAAAGTGGCAAAGATGACAAAAGATGGGAATAGCCCATGTTGATGAGATGGTGAGAAGACAGGCACACGAGTGCATTTCTATTAGAACTACGGAATCATTACAACTTGGAATTATGCAAATAAAGTGGCTTCTGTGTTCATGTTCTTTGACCTAGAGATGAGGTCATTGATAAGGAGAAAGTTCTCATATACATCAAAATATTTATAGCAACATTTTTTGGTGGTAACAAGAATTAGAAACTAAGATTTCCCCATCAATTGGGGAATAGCTAAACAAATTAAGGTGCGTGAATGTAATGGAATATTGTTGTGCTGTAAGAAAACATGAATATGATGGATATAGAGAAACATGAATGATTTCTATAATCCTGATGCAGAGGAAAGTAAGCAGAGCTAGGAAAAAATATATATGACTACAATAGTGGACAGAATAAGCACAATACAATCAAAGGTGAATGTTACAGAATTTTGAAGAACAAGATATGACCCCAAAGAAGAAATATGAGAAGACACTCCTAGCCCCACTTCTTTGCAAATATGGGAGGTTTTCAGGTATGAAACATAACAAATATTTTCAGACTTTATTGATGTGTTGATTGGTTTTGCTGATTTTTTTTCTCTTCTACTTTATTTTTTTAAATATTATTTGTTGGTGGCAAAGAACTAGAAATTGAGGGGATGCCCATCAATTGGAGAATGGCTAAACAAGTTGTGATATATGATTGTGATGGAATACTGCTGTACTGTAAGAAATGATGAGCAGGTTAATTTTAGAAAATCGTGGAAAGACTTGCAGGAAATAAAGAGAAATAAAATGAGCAGGACCAAGAGAACATTGTATACCATAACAGCAATATTGTTTGAAGAATAACTATGAACAGTTATTTTCAGTATTACAAATACTCAAGTCAACTACAAAGACCCCTAGAGAAAGAACTGATAATTAGAAGTATGTAAAATATGGTTTTTACATATATATATATATACATATATGTATATTTGTGTCAAATAGTAGCCTTTCCCAGAGCAGGGTGGGGAGGGAGGAAAGCAGTTTGGAACTTAAAATGTAACAAATAAATAAATATTACTTGTTATATGGGATGGCTCTCTGGGAAGGAAATGAGAAGAGGGATCCTGGGAGAAATTCTGATGATATAAGAAAAAAATATTGATAAAAATACATATTTTAAAAAGAGTCTACTTCACAGGGTTGTTATTAATGTGACAGGGGCAGACAAGGGAGGCCCCCTGATCTGTTTTCTTGAGATACCTCCCATGGATCCAACAGGGTAGGAATGCCTAACTCCATGGGAGGTCCCCCAGTGTAGAACATCATGGTTTATATAAGGACCAAATTTTAAGCTGTATTAATGCAGGCAAAACATGCAGTATTAAGGAAGAGATATCCCATTATATTCTGCCCTGGTCTGATCCTATTGGGTATATTGAGGTCAACTTTGGGAACCATATTTTTGGAAGGACATTGATAAGCTAAATTGTCCTAAGGAGGAATGTTAAGTTGTTCCATATGAATATTGGTTAAAGGAAATGGAAGTGTTTAGCCTAGAGAAGACTCATGGGTATCTTAATACTCATCTTTAAGTAACTGAAAGACTGTCATGTGTAAGAGGAAGTGAACTTGTTTTATTTGGTTTCGGTTTTGTCCGCTAGTGTCTAACTAGAAGGTATGGGTGGTAATCACAAAGAGTCAGTCAGTCAACACTCATTAGGCTTATATTTTTTGCCAGACACTGTGATAAGCATGGGTGGGTACAGTCATTTAAAATCATCATCTTCCTGGGAAGATAGTGTGTTGTCTGCCACTAGAAGTCTACAAGAAAAGACTAGGGGGCCACTTGCTTCATGTTTGGTGCTGGGAATTCCTTTTCCTATAGGTTGAACCAGAGGACTGCCAAGGTCCTTTCCAACTCTAAAATTACATAATTCTGTGATACTGTAATGTAAAGTGTGTTGAAAACCTTAAAGTATAATATAATATTGTTGTTATTGGTATTGTTATTATTACTGTTATCATTATACTATTATCCTGCCTCAGTATCTGTCCTTCCCAGTTCCTAGTTCTGGCTGCCCCAACAGACTTAACATGAAATGGAAGGACGGAGTGTATGAAAATCTTATGGGGGTTTCTGATGCCCCCTGGTGGCTAATAGGTACACTGCTCAGAGACTAAGGATCATAGATTCTTAAGATTCTTAGCCGGAAAGGACCTTACAAGTCATCCAATCCAATCCTGTCATTTTATAGAGGAGAAACTGAGTCCCAGAGAGGTTAACCACTCCCCCAGGGGTACAGGGAAGAGTCAAGATTCAAACCCAGATCCTCTGAGACCAGTTACAGAGTTCTTTCCACTGAACCATAATTATGCTTTCCACTGGGGAAAGAGGTTTGCTTCTATTCAAGACATGTTTAAGCATCCACTGTGTCCAGAGCATTGCTCTAGGTGATAGTGGAGATACAACATTTAGGTAAGACGCAGATGCCTGACTTATGGAATCCCCAGTCTTGCCGGAAGATTCGACATTTATACAGGTAACTTTGTTATTTGGACAGCTAGGTGGTGCGGTGAATAGAGTGCAGAGCCTGAAGTCAGGAAGACTCACAGTCATTTTCCTGAGTTCAAATATAGGCTCAGATACTTACTAGCTGTGTGATTCTAGGCAAATCAATATTTGCCTCAGTTTCCTCATCTGTAAAACAAGCTGGAGAAGGAAATAGCAAACAATTCTAGCTGTAAGCCTTCCTAGTATAAAATAGCACAGGAGTGCCTGAGAGAGGCCAATGGAAGGTCTGGATGTGATACCAGCAAGGACAGATCATTTCGGACTGAGAGTATCAAGAAAGGCTTATTCTACCCAGACTCTACTTAACCTTATTTAGAACAAATTTAATGATTAGCTGTTTGGTACAGCTGATTCTAGATCTTTTAACTTCGTATCTTTGGCTCTTAGAAACTTTGTCGACTTTTTTTGGAGGGGGATGCTCAAAACTGTTATTCACTCATTCTTCTCCTGACAGTACACTATTGAGCATGTAAAACATTGTTTGCCATGATGTATTTTATACAATTTCTCATGATCCCTGTTAAATACATAACAACCACAAAAAAAGACTTCCTGAAGGAGTTGGCATTTGAGTCAGACTTTAAAGAATGGATAGGAATCCAGCAGACTGAGAGGTGAGAGTGGAGGAGGGGGGAGGTGGAAGAAGCATAAATTACAGTGACTTGAATAACTAAGGCCAGCAAGTTAGAGCTCAGGTCTGGGTTCAATGCTGTATTTATTAAATGATGCTGCCTTTTAGGAAGATAGCAACTGGATCTGTGATTTCATTGATATAGGGAATTTCCAATGAAGAAGAATCCTCTATAAATGCAGGGAAACATCTTGTCTGAAATCTATAGTCTTTCAGAGTTGTTCAGAGCACTGAGAGGTTAAGTGATTTGCCCAGGGTCACACAACCAAGAGATGTCAGGGGCAGGACTTGAACCCAGATCTTTGTGGTACCAAGATCAGCTCCCTATCTACTATATCACACAACTTTCTGGGTTGTTGTTGTCCATTTCAGTCATGTTTGACTCTTTGTGACCCCATTTGGGGTGTTCTTGGCAAAGATACTGGAATGCTTAGCCATTTCTTTCTTCAGCTTGTTTTACAGGTGAGGAAATTGAGGCAAACAGGGTTAAGTGATTTGCCCAGGGTCACACAGCTAGTCAAATCTGAGGCCAGATTTGAACTCATGTCTTCTTGATTCCAGGCTGGGCCATTCCACTTGATTTCACTGGGTCATCTAGTTGCCCATTAGCTTTCTAGGAAGCAGTCAGAATACGGAGCTTGGGTCAGGACATCCGGAGGTGTTACTTGATGGCATAGAAATGGCAGAGAATGTAAAGTTAAAAGAGAATCAATTAATCTGCCAACAAGCATTTGCTAAAGACTTGCTATGTACCAGGCACCATATTAAGCAGTAGAGATACAAATACAAAAGGGAACAGTGCCTGCCCTCAAGGAGTTTATATTCTAACAGAAGAAAAAACATAGGCCCTTAATCTGATTCTTGAGGGAAATCAGACATTCCAGGAGGCAGAGGTGAGGTGGCAGTGCATTCCAGGCATGGGGACAGCTGGAACAAAGACCTAGAGATGGAAGATGATATATCCATGTCACAGATCGGCTATAGTATTTATATTGCCTCTGCCCTGGTGTCAGACCCTTGTGGATCTCAGAACAAACCAGATACTGCCCGGTGACTTCAGACCCAGAGAGGAGACTGACTCTGCCAGGCAGATTGAAGAAGAACCCACAATAAGAGCTCTTGGTTTATATAGTGCTTTGAAGTCCCTAAAGTGTTTTCCTTATAAGAGCCTTAGAAGGGAGGCAGTGAAAGTCCTTATTCCCATTTCAAAGATGAGGAAACAGGTTGTAAGAGACTAAAGGACACGTTCAGATTCACACAGCTCATAGAAGTTATTTTTAATATTGTTTTTGGTGGTGGTGGTGGCAATTGGGTCACACAGCTAGTGTTTGAGGTTGGATTTGAACTCAGGTCCTCCTGACTCCAGGGCCAGTTCTCTCTCCACTGTGCCACCCAGATGCCCCAGCTCATAGACTCCAATCCTCTGACTCTCAGTCCAGTACTTTTGCCATTCCACCACAAATCCCCTCACTGTAGAAGGTAATGATCAAAGAAGCAATTCATTCAGAGCAGTTGCCAAAGGAGGAAATTTATGTGAACATTTCAGGAGAAAATCAATTGAATTTGATAAATATTTGTTAAGTTCGTACTCTGTGCCAGCCTCTGCTTGGATCTAGGGACAGAAAAATGACTACAACTCCTGCTTTTGAGGAGAAAACACTATGTATGCAGAGAATTAAATATGAAAAATACATACATACACACAAATACATATATACAAAAAATGTAGCTTCAGAGATCAGAAAGCACTAACAATTGAGAAGATTACGAAAGGTCTTTAGGGGCAGCTAGGTGGCGCTGTGAATAGAACACTGGCCTTGGAGTCAGGAGGATCTGAGTTCATTTTTCAAATGCTTTATTAACTTCTGATTTACATCATTCATTTCCGCCAGATTTTGAGTTACAAATTTTCTCCCCGTTTTCCCCCTACCCACTGCCCCAAAATAGCAGTCCCACAGGATAGCCTTTCCTCCAGTCTGCTCTCTCCCATATTTTCTCCCATACCCCTTTCAACTTTTCCAGTGGATCTTATGCCCCAGTGCCTGTATATATTATTTCCTAATTACATGTAAAATAATATATATATATATATATTATTTCCTAATTACATGTAAAATTATATATATATATATTTGATTTTAAAACTTTGAATTCCAGATTCATTCCATTCTTCCCTTGTCACCCACCCTTACTGGGAAGATAAGCAGTTCAGTATAGGTTGTACATGTGTGGTTAATGCAAAACATTACCATAGTAGATATATTGTAAAAGACTGACTATATTTCCCTCCCTTCTATCCCACCTCCCACTTGTTCTATTCTCTACTTTGATCCAGTCCCTTTTCAAAAGTGGGTGCTTCCAACTTCCCTCCCCCCCAGCCTGCCCTCCTTTCCATCATCCCCCCTCTCAACCCTTCCCCCCCCCTACTCTCCTGGAGGGTGAGATACCTGATTTAGTGTGTATTTCATTCCAGGAGGACCTGAGTTCAAATACAACCTCAGATACTTAACACTTACTAGCCATGTGACCTTGGGCAAGTCACTTACCCCAAGTGCCTTGCCTATCCCCCCTCCAAAAAGACAAAAAAAAAACTTTAGTAGAGAGGGGAGGAGTGTCTTGAACTGGACCTTTAATGGAACTGGGGCTTCCCAGGTAGGGTAGGGAAGCAGAGGGGAAGAGGGAGAGAATGCCAAGTATAAGGGGTACCCTGTGCAAAGTCAGCCAAATGCAGGAAGCAGCAAAGCCATGGGTGGAAGGTCAGGGTGTCCAGAAAGGAGCTAACCAAAGCTTGGTCCAAAGACTTCATTGTCAGGATGAGATGGCAAAGGAAGGTTGTAGGGGTGGAATAAGATAGGATTTTTAAAATAATCTGAATATGAGAAATAGAGAAACAGGAGTCAAAGATGACCTGGACAGTTGGGGTGACCTGGGCAGAATGGGTGTGGGGTGGGGTGTAAGGTAGTCATTCAAGAAATTTCTTTCTTTTGCTTTTTTTTGGAGGGCAATTGGGGTTAAGTGACTTGCTCAAGGTCACAAGGCTAGGTTTTGTGTCAAGTGTCTGAGGCTGCATTTGAACTCATGTCCTCCTGACTCCAGAGCCAATGCTCAATTCACTGCACCACCTAGCCGCCCCAAGAAATTTCTTTAATAAAGGAAAAGTTTACCAGCTAACAGATAACAGAATAGCATATGATAGGATAATATGGGATGGGATGGGATAGGATAAGCAATATGGTTTAGTAGGTAGAGCTTTGGACTTGGGGTCACAAACACCTTTGTGCAGATTCTGCTTCTGACCTTCGTGATCCTGAGTAAATTGCTGAACCTCTCTGAATTTCAATATACTCATCTGTAAAATGGGGATAATGCTAGCACCTGTCTCACAGATTTGTTATGAGTTTGAAATGAGAGAATGTATGTCAAGTGCTTTGTAAACCTACATACCATATGGATTAGAGTTATTGTTATTATTTTAGAGCAGAGTCCTTTGAGTAGATTTCAGGGGGTATGTGAATTGAACAGGAAAAACTTACATCTTTATTTCACCAAACCCTAATGGAGATTTAGTATTCCCTTTAATTACGAATGTAGGAAACAATCCACAGTAGTATTAGCAGAACCTGTGACTTCATCACCAATAGAAATCACAAATATTTTTCTTTTTTTATAGTATTTTTTCCAATTACATGTAAAAACATTTTTAATATTCATTTTTCAAAAATTTTGAGTTCCAAATTTTCTCCCTCCCTCCTTCCCTAAAATGATAAACAATTTGATGTAGGCTATATGTGTGCAATCATGTAAAACATATTTCTGTATTAGTCATATTTTGAGAGAAGAAACAGACCAAAAGGAAAAAAAAACAAGAAAAACAAAGTGAAAACTGTATACTTTGATCTGCATTTAGACTCCATCACTTCTCTGGATATGGATAGCTGTTTTTATCATGGGTCCTTTGGAATTGTCTTGTATCATTGTATTGCTGAGAAGACCTAAGTTATTAATAGTTGATCATTGCACAGTGTTGCTGCTAGTGAATCAGATATTTTCATGTCACATTAAAGTTGTTGTAGGTACCTGGAAACATCATTTATGCTCATCACAACTTCAAAAATCATTGTAATTATTACTCTCTACAGACTATAATTTAATATAGTTGGCTTCCTCTGTAATCCTATGTATTTAAAAACACTATTTTGAGAAGGGTCCACTGGTTTTTACCATTAGACTGCTTAAGGGGTCCATGTTGCAAAAGAGGTTACTTATCCTTATCTAAAGGATGGGGATGTGGGGTGAGGGAACACGACAATTATCCTGAACCCTGGACATTTGGGGAGTGGGGAATGATATCTGGTGCTAAAACCATGTAAGACTCCAGTACCCATGATCAACCCATAACACTCCTCTACCCCATCACAGGAGTTGAATTCCAGCCCTCCCCTGCTCCCAACCCCATTCAACACGCCCTCAGCAGGCTCCTTGGTAGCTTCTTTTCCTTTTCAAGGCTGCCCTTGATATTCATTTTCACCAGATTTTCACCTGTACAGACTCAAGTGAGCACACAGTGAAAGCTGTCCTTATCCTGAACCTCTTAGGGCTCAGGATGAGGCAGTTGGAGATTACCATCTGTGGCAGAGTGAAAAGTGTGCTGGAATGATGTCAAGTAACAGTAGGGAGAGGGACAGTCTTTCAGAAATAGAAGTGATAGCAACATTGCCCCAACAAGATGCTACTGAATTCCAGGGGAATGCAGGAACCAATCTTGGTTTCAGAGAAAAGAGGAGGAAACATATCTTCTTTTCTCCTGGTAAAGAGATAAGAATCTTCGGATGTAGGATTCTATATATACTGTCAGCAGCAATTACTCTGAAAGTTGGATTTTATTCAATTTTTTTTTCTTTGTTAACAGGGACGATTCAACAGGAAATGATTCTGATGGGGAAAAAGGCATAAATAATTTTTATAAATTGGGTATGTACAATGGTAGGGATGAAGGGAAAGAAAAAAGACTTACTGGACCTGGAGTTCAGAAGGAACGTATTAACTATGACAGTTAGACAAATCTAAATCTCAGTTTCCTCACCTGGAAAATGAGAGGATTGGTAAGATTATCTCTAAGGTCCTTCCCAGCTTTGGTATCCTATGATCCCATAATTGAAATGTCACTCTAAGGGACAGGTAGGTGGCAAAATGGATAGAGCACTGGCCCTGGAGTCAGGAGATCCTGACTTGAAATTCAGTCTCAGACACTTACTAGCTGTATGACCCTGAACAAGTCACTTAACCCCCCAATTGCTCCCAGCCAAAAAAAAATGTCAATCTAGAGCTGGAAGGGCACCTCAGAGGACACCTAGTCCTAGTCAGATATGATTGTCATGTGCAGATGAGCATGTATAGACGTGTGGCTTAGAAGGATTAAGTGATTTATCCAAGGTCACAGATAGTAAGTCTTAGAGGCAGGATTTTAATGCAAGACTTCTGATTCCAAGTTTGGCACTCCTAGATTCAATACTCTATGGCCATTCAAGGAGCATCTAGAGAGACTGAAGAGCCAAAGAAACACAAAGAACCTCAAATATCTGGGCAGACATTCTCAGAGATAAGGCGTGTTGAGAACAGTGGAGGAGAGGAGACACATTTGGAGAGAATTTTTCTAGAAGCTGTCTACAAAGGAGTTGGAGCTGGTTTCTGTTGAGTGGAGGGGACAGCATGATCAGAGGTCATAAAGAGAGCTTGTAGTGGTGGGAGTAGTTCCTCAGCTTGTGCTAACTGCATTATGGGAAGTAGTCTGGGCAGAGCAGAAGTGAGAAAACAAAAGAAATTTTGTGGTTGTGAGTTCGTGTAAGTAGCTAACATTGTACCCCACAGGACATTTGTGGAGATGGATCCAAAGTGCATATGCCTGAGTTCCCCAGGTAACTCTCTCCCAGGGACACACTGGGGCTTGGTGCTGCAGGGCTTAACTTGGAGATGATGAAGCAATCCCCTTGTTGGCCACTGAGCAGGAAGAGCCATTGCCATTTCTCTCTTCTTTCCAATCTTTGAGTGGCCTGGTACAACTCGAAGACGTCCTGTGAGGGGTGGCTTTCTCCATTCTGGCAGCATGGTGCTTGCTATCAACATGGCAGCTAAAGGGGGGTGTAGCTAGGCGGGGCTTTAGGACTTGAGGAAGCCTTTTTCTGCTTTGTTTTTTCTCCCCTGAGCATAGGTGGCCAAATGGCGAAATTGAGATGGACATGACCAGCCTTGGAGGCAACCTCAAAGGTTCCTCAGTCTTGGAAGTATAAAATGAGGTTAGGTATATAAAACTCTTTGGAAACTTGAAAACACTACGTAAATGACAGCTATTATTATAGTGTAAAATAATTGTTCTCCTCTTATTTGTTGGAATTCAGGTAGAAACTATCCTGGGACAAGTCATTATTCTATTAATAGTCTTTATATTAGTGGTCTGTGGACTATTGCACAGGTAATTAAAATAACTGTTTTTTTGTAGCTGATTTTTTAAAATTCAATGAATTGCCTCAGAACAAGGCCCTGGGGTTGAGTGGTGGCTTTTAGGTACTAGGAACAAACTCATTTATCCTAAGCTTTCAGTGTGTTAATGGAAAGAATATTGTCCCTCAGTTCTAAGGTTGGTTCTGCTGTTACATAGAGAAATAACTTCCCTTTTCTGGGTGTCAGCTTCCTCATTTTTAAAATAAATGTGTTAAGTAAGGTTTTCTTTAAGGTCCCTTCTGCCTTTACATTCTATGATGCTAAAGGTTAGGGGTTTAATGTGTTATCTCTCTTAGAATGGGTACATTTTTAAAGTATCTTTGAGAAGAAAACACCCGATCCAGAGGAATGAATGATTAACAGTGGAATTTAGACATCAATGGGGAATATACCTTTCTCTTTTTGGAGGCATCGGTGGGACTTCTTGATGCCCCTATAAGTAAGGTCCACTTTAATGAAGAGAATGGGCAGGGATAGGTGTGGGAGAGCTCAAACCAATGTAAAAAAGGCATAATGCATACTTCGGTTTATCTTCTGATCCTTAAGAGAGAAAATGGGAAAGAGGGAGACTCCCAAACTATCTGTATGACCTACATCAAGTAGGATGGACGATTACTGGAGAAGAGAAGACTTAGAGGGCAAGTGAAAAAGAAAAGCATTTTCAGTTGCTGACTATGTGCCAAGTACTATGCTAAATGCTGGGGATATGAATAGAAAAGCAAAATAATCCCTCCTCTCAGGGAGCTTACATTCTAATTAGGGGAGACTATGAAGGGAGAAGGCTTTGACTGCAAGACAGATGGAAATGCCTCATGGTCCTTTCTGACAGGGAGGATGATAAACCCCAGGTACCTTAGGCTGCAGTAGCAGGTGGATCACATAAAAAATGCCCTGTTTGGAATTCCAAGCCCTTCATAACCTAGCCCAGGAGCTGGGGAACCTGAGGCCTCGAAGCCACATGTGGCCCTCTAGGTCCTCAAGTGTGGCCCTTTGACTGAATCCAAACTTCATAGAACAAATCTCCTTAATAAAATGATTTGTTGTATAAAACTTGGACTCAGTCAAAAGGCCACACCCGAGGACCTAGAAGGTCGCAGGTGGCCTCAAGGCCGAAGGTTTCCCACTCCTGATAGCCTCCTCCTACCTTCCCAGTCTTCTTACCCTTTCCTCCTGGGTGCATACACTTTGAGTCAGTGACACTGGCCTGCTCTCTGCCCCATGATCAAGAAGACACTCCATGTCGTAGCTTCAGGCTTTTTCTCGTTGTTGCCTATGACTGGAACACGTTTCCTCCTCCCTCTGACTACTGACTTCCTTTAAGTCCCAGCTAGATTCCCACCTTCTACGGGAAGACTTTCCTAAACCCTCTTAATTCCAGTGTTTTGCCTTTAGTTATTTCCTATTTATCCTGTATATAGCTTGCTTTATTTATATTTGTTTTCATGTTTCCCCCACTAGATTGTCAGCTCCTTGAAGTCAGGGGCTGTTTTTTGTTTCTTTTTTTGTATCCCCTGGGCTTAGCACAGTGCCCGGAACATAGTAGGTGCTTGATAAATATTTACTGATTGATGATGGAGTCTGAAGGACATAGCAGTAGAGCCAATTACTGCAGCAGCGGTGATCCTCAGGGAGCAATGGCTGGCCAGATGGTAAGGTCAATGACCCACCTTCCTACTGGAAGGATTTTAGTTGATGGCTCCCTCCCAGAAAACGGAATTGCCTCCATTTGAATTGTCTCGGGAAGACCCTGAAGATCACCTGGCAAGGTAAGGTATTGGACACCGAGGTCCTTTCTCAAGCTGAACTGCCAAGCATTCGAACTCTCCTGCAGAGAGCACAACTCTGATGGGTTGGCTACACTGTTGAACACCAGATGTGTGTTTGTTTGCCTAAAAGACTATTTCATGGAGAAATCATACAAGGCAAGCATTTGAAGAGATATAAGGACATTCTCAAAGTCTCTCTGAAGAACTTTGGAATTGATTGTGAGACATGGGAGACACTGGCATAGTACTGCCCAGCATAGCATGCCTGAATCAAACAAAATGCTCTATGAGCAAAGCAGAATTGTATTAGCTCAAAAGAAAAGTGAGTTGTGCAAACTTAGGGACATCTCTACTTTAAATGTTTATATGGACTATTTGTGCCCAACTTGTGGCAGAGCCTTCTGAGCTGGTATTGGTCTGATCAGCCACGACTGGACATGCTGTACCTTGGATATCATTTTCGTCTTCTTTGAGCATGAAGGACAACAACCGCCAACCAACCCTGTTCATCCAAGTGTGTAAGAGGCCGTGTCCCTAAGCAATGACTGTTGGGAAAAGGCCAGCAGTTCCTAGGGTTGGAGTAGACCAGGGCTCTTCAAGCAGGGGTGGGGGTTTGGGGGGGGAGGGGAATTGATACCTTGTTATTAAGGAACTTTCAGAATTTGATGGGAACTGGGTAATAGGGTCAGTGCAGGGGAAGGGCTCACCTCAGCCTGCTCTTGTTTGACTCTCAGGAATCTGGTGGGAAATGAACAG
Source organism: Petaurus breviceps papuanus (assembly GCF_028583685.1). Lineage (NCBI taxonomy): Eukaryota > Metazoa > Chordata > Mammalia > Diprotodontia > Petauridae > Petaurus > Petaurus breviceps. Next base: position 2,824,934 of record NW_027186492.1, on the reverse strand, counting down.
CTGCTTCAGGAAGGAGAAGGGAATGAATTGCCCCTAGAGGCACTGAAGGTCTTTAAGCAGAACTAGGGGACCACTTGTAGGGATGTTATAGAAGGATTTACTGTTCAGATATAGATTAGGCTGGATAGATTTTTGAGGACCCTTGTCCTCCTTTGAGGACACCACATGATTCCGTGATTCTAGGGCCTTCACAAAGTCCTTTTGATGCTTCATCATCATCATGATCATGGCATCAGCTAACTCTGGGCTCTCAAAGATTGTGGAACACAACTTCTAGCAGGTTCTATCATGACAGAAAGTCTTCAAGTATGGTACCAGTAGCAGCCTATGTCTCCTTTCTGAGAACCAGACTTGCTAAATGCTGGGAAGCTCAGCAAGAGTATACTGGTTAGGGGCAGCCAGGTAGCACAGCGAGTAAGAGCACCGGCTCCAGTGTTGAGAAGACCTGGAGATCGAATCCCAGGCTCAGACACTTAGCACCCACCCAGAAACACCTGGTCGTGTAACCTTGAGCAAGTTACTTAACCCCAATTTCTTAGGGGCGGCCAGGTGGCTCAGCAAGTAAGAGCACCGGCTCCAGTGTCGGGATGACCTGGATCAAATCTGGGCTCAGATACTCATCACCACACCCAGAAATAACTGGCTGTGTAACCTTGAGCAAGTTACTTAACCCCGATTGCTTTAAAAAAAAAAAAGAGTATACTGGTCACTTGGCAATGAATTCTCTGGCCATGGAAGTCAAGGCAATAAGGAAAAATAAAAAATAACCCTCACTGCTTTTGAACCCTTATATAAATGTGAGATACTGTTATACTGGGTGGTGTGGCCTAATGAATAAAGAGTTGACCTAGAAGCCACAAAGATGCAGGTTAAAATCCTGCCTCTGACACATACCGACTGTGTGACCCCCTGGACTCCAAATCTCTCAGTGCTCTGAGACTATAAAATTGCAAAGAAAGTTCTGACTTGTATTGGTAGAAGGCATTTCCTCACCTGGGAGTTCCTATACTAATGAAAGCACAGATCCAATTCCTATTTCCATCCCTGTTCTTAAAATCAAGCAAGGAACGGTTCAGAGACTCTTAAATGAGATTCATGATCACCCCCCCAAGGAGTTCTGTCTAACTATTCACACAGAAAGAACAGGTAGATGAAGAATGTCTATTGTCTACCAGGAGCGGGGAAGTTCTCAAGTGCGGCCTTTTGGCTGAGTCCAAATTTTACAGAGCAAATCCTTTTATTGAGGAGATTTGTTCTGTGAAGTTTGGATTCAGTCAAAGGGTCCAATAGAGGACCTAGAGAGCCACATGGGACCTTGAGGCTGCAGGTTCCCCACCCCTGGAGACTATCACATACATTTGGATGGGCAGCCTATGGCATTCATCCATTGACATTATTAACCTGAAAAGTTTGATTAAAGGAGGCAATCTAGGTGATATACATTTTAGTATTTATTATTCCTTTATAGCCAGACAAAGCTAGCCAACTTGTATGAAGAGCCAGAAGTTAAGTTCTGACTTCCTGGACAGAAAAATGAGAAAGCTTAAATGCATTTTAGAACCATCCCAATTCAGGGTGGCTATGTCACACAAATTTATGATCTCCATGTTTACTATCCATGTCATAAGAAAGGAAGTTTCTTGGCTGTAAATACAAACTGACAAGACAATGGATGGAGCAGGGTCCATTTGGAATTTATGGTCTCAGGATGTTTATTTTCCTCCCTTATGGAATATGTCCCAACATAGGGGGAAATCCCACTTTCAGCTTTATCTGGTCTCTGGAGTTGTTGACACAGGAAAAGACATTTTTAAAGCAAAGCAAAGAAGTCTGTTTGATTAATTCAGATTTTGGATAAATTTTATGTTTAATGATTATCAACATCTATATCTAGAAGCAGCTAAGTGGGTAAGAGCACTGGACCTCGAGTCAGGAAAAGCTGAGTTCAAATCTCCTTCAGATCCCACTTACCAAGCTGTGTGACCCCAAGTAAGTAATTTAACTACTATCCAACTCAGTTCCCCTAACTTTAAAATGGGGGTAATCATAGCACCTAATTCCCAGGGTTGTTGTAAGGATCAAATGAGATAAGAATTTGTAAAGGTCTTAGCATATTGCCTGGTACACAGTAAGCATTTAATAAATGCTTGTATCCTTCCTTCCTATGTCTTGGACAGGTACTGAAAAAGGACAATGAACTTAGCCTAGAACTGAAACCTAATCCCCCAACTGCTGGTGCCCTCTCTCCCAACCTACCATATATATATATATATATTTGTATTTATTCTGGTTCTATTTTTGATTCATTTATTTTTATATGTACTTCTTGTCTCCATTAGAACACAAGCTACTTGCTAGCAAGGATTGTTTTATTCTTTGTACTTGGATCTCCAGTACCTAGCCCACAGTAGAAACTTAATAAATGCCTGTTGATTGATTGATTGATTGAACAAGAAAAGAGTGGGTTTGGGTAGGCTTTGTGAACTTTTTTTTTTAATGACCTAAAGCTTCTTCCAAGAACAAAGGCCCATGTTTTTAACTCCCATATTTATCCTGAAGTCACATCTTTCTCATTCTCTCCCTCCCTTCCCCCCCCTAATTTATGGGAGAATATGGCTGAGGATTGCATAGGATGGGCAGGTACCAATGAACTGTGCACTGCTCCATTCAAGGGAATACTCCCATTGATGAGATCACAGATCCATCAGTGTTGAGTGCTGGAGAATTCTAAAATGGCTAAGTAAATGACCAATAGTTTCCTGCAAAGCAGAAAATCTACAGGGTGGGAAAGGTGGGGCATCTGAAAGATTGGAAGGTCAGAAAAAGAAGGAAACTTCTGAGTTCTGTATGTCTTCCAGCTTGGATTCTTGTGAAGGAAAAAAAAATTCCTTAATCAGGAACCTGGCAAGCATTGACACCCTCTCCTGACCCAACAGACCATGGCTGCTCTCTTGCCTCCTACCCCCACCCCATGATGGGATAGGAGATGGGAACGTTGGCCAGCAGAGGCTGAGCTGGATGGGCTGGCCCATGTCCTCAATTCTCACCGGCTGTGTGTGTATGTGTGTGTGTTTGGATGGGTGGGACTGGTGTGGCGCCGCTGAGGCACGCTTGGCCCAGAGCCCAGAGCACTCTCTTGTAATCACAACATGATCTCGTGTGCGAAGCAGCAGAGCCGGCTGGGAGAGGCCGGCAGAGGCCCCAGGTCCAGTTCTCCTCTGTTGGCTCTGGCTTCCCCAGAGAGCTGCTCTGAAATCCTCTCTCTGCCCGCTGCTGCTGCTGCTATGTACCCGGCTGTGAGTGGCCCCTTTGCTGTACCCAGGGAGTGGGGCTGGGGTCTTCAGTGGTGTGGGGGAGGAGCTGGTCGGTCTGCTAAAATGATCTCTCCCATTCCAAATAGGGAGATTTGCTGCTGTGGGCAGACAGAGAGACAACTGGGAGTGAGGGTGGGGTAGGGAGGAAGCTTCTGTCAGGTGGTCAGCGTTGGCTGGGGTGTACATTGGGACTTGAGACCTTTGGCACTAGAGAAGGTGGGGGAGTGGGGCAGGAAGAAGAAGGCTTCAAATTATCTCCAAGGATGTTGGGAGTGGGAAAGCAACTCCTATAGAGAGAAAGAGGGCCTACTACAGCCTCCCCACCCCCATCCTGTCTGTCTGGCTGGCTCAATCCTTACTATCCAGACAGCTTGTAGTAAAGGGCACCGAGGGAAAAGGGCCTATGGGATCTGCTCCTGCTAATGCCCTATTGGTCGAATTGGCAGTAGCAGAGATCTGGAGTGTAGGAGGCTTGAGGAGTCTCAGGAGCCTGGGATAAGTGAAATGGTTGCTTCTTTCTCCTTGGGGTTCTGGGATTGGGATGGAAATAGCCCACCCCATCCAACCTCTCGAATCCCCTGGCTGTTTCCCAGCTACGGCAGGTTCCTGTTGCCAGAGGCAGAGCCATTTATAACTCCCCTTCCAGGCTCAGCAGCCTTGCTCCCTGGAGAGCTCAGAGGGGGAAGGGCAGTGGAGGGAGCTTTATAGGGAAGGGGAATGGGGTGGTTCCTTGGGGGCTGCACTGGGAGTTGAGAGGAGCTTGGGTAAGATCCTCACTGGGCCGCTACAGGGATTCCTCTACCCATCTGACCTCAGGAGGCTACAGACACCTGACAACCAGACAGGCATGGAGATGTTTCACCTCCCTTCCCCCCTCCAACATCCAGGCAGCCATTGCTGGACCAGGAGTGTGGTCGGGATATGCTAATGGCCCTTCTGTGGGACCCATCACTTGTCACCTCTCCTGCTTCCCCTTTCTTGCTGTGATCCCAGCTCTGACTCCTGTCCTGTGGGACAGACCAGGAGAAGGGCCTTAGTCTTAAGCTGGGCAACAGGAGGGGAAACTAAGGCAATGGGGCACTGGCACATTCCTGGTGGTTCCAGGCTGGGAGATTTGGCAGATTGTAGCCTAGTTGGGGGGGGGGTGGAGAGAAACAGGAGAGTCTGATGAGTTCAGGGACTGGCCGACTAGGGAGCCCTCAGCACCTGAGCTGAGCCATGGGGCTTTGCAGGGGGCTGGGGTGGCTGACTCTCTGCTTCGAAAGAAAGAGCAAAAGGACGAAGAGCTGGACAGGAGAATTGTGGCACTTAGAAGGAAGAACCAGGCATTATTGCGAAGGTACCAGGTCAGCAGGGGGCCAGGAGACTGCTGGGCTGGGGGAGGGAGGAAACGGAGGCCTGGGAAATCAGGGGAGGTGGCTGTAAGGGATGGGAGAGACAAGGACCCAGGGAGTGAGCTAACTAGAGGAGATGAGACCTAGGTGAGCCGGGCAGGCAAACTTGTGGACTGCTAGCAGGTCTGTCTAATAGGCTCCAGACACCAGTCCCTCTGTCTCAGGGACTGTCTGATAGGCTCCAGACACC
>NW_027186492.1:2811048-2820026 GCF_028583685.1 Petaurus breviceps papuanus | reverse complement strand
ACACCAGTCCCTCTGTCTCAGGGACTGTCTGATAGGCTCCAGACACCTTTTCCTTTATCTCAGGGACTACATTTCTTGATCTGCCTACCTTGGTCTCTTTATTTGCTTGTATCCCCAATCATATGTCTAGTCAGGGGTTGAGACTGGATGCCTTGGTACATCCTGGCACCTGTCTCTGTGTCTTTATACAGTCCCTAAGTTGGTGGTGGCCTGTGGTTATGCCTTCTTATGTCTGTCTTGGACTGTTTTGCCTTTTCCTTTTGAATCCCTAGAGCTTAGCGGAGTGCTTGGTACACAGTAAAGGCTTAATAAGCACTTTTTCATTCATTCATTCCTTTGGGATATATTGTCCCTTCAAAGAAGCTGAGGGGGAAGGGTGGAGGCTGTGTCTATGAGATGTCCAGGAGTGCTGACTCTTGGAATATCACACAGGAGATTGAGGAAGACCGGAGGCAGGCAGAGCAGGGTGGTATGGCTGTGACTGCTCCTCGGCCACCTCGGGCAGATGGACTCACCATCACCATTACCAAGGCTCATAGTGTAAGACTGGGCTCTGTCTGAGAGTGAGTATGGGGTGGGAGGTCAGTCAGTCCATGTTCCTGTGGGTGGTTTTGCCTGATTCCTCAAAGCTCTAAGGGCAAGGAGATCTTTCACTTACCCATCAACTGGCCTCAGGAAGTGCCCACACAATCACTTAACCTTCCCTTAATTAAATTCAAGTCAATTCTGTAAGCATTTACTAAGTGACTACTATGGAGGCAGCTAGGTGTCTAGGGAAATGGAGTGCTGGGCTTGAAATCAGGAAGACCTCAATTCAAATCCCACTTCACATGTTTATTAGCTGTGTGACCCTGAGCAAGTCATCTTGTCTAGCTCAGTTTCCTCAACTGTAAAATGAGGATGATATTAGCACCTACTTCACAAAGTTATTATGAGGATCAAATGAAATATCTGTGAAGCATTTATCAGTGTCTGGTGCATAGTAGGCACTTAAGAAATATTTGTTCCCTTTCATGTACCCTGTGTTCCCATAATCCCTCATACCTCCCGACTGTTCCTCACCAGGAGACTGAAGACATCCCCAGAGTTTACAACTTCTCTCTTTCCTTGGGGGTCCTGAAAAACAGTTTCTTCAACCTCATTGTGCTTATTGCCCCCTCACCCTCCCAATCCTCACTGTCCTACCTCATTTTTTTTTTGTGCTGAAGACAACCCTAACTTTTTTCCTCTGAAATCTAGGGTAGCCATATTCAAACCTCCAAGAGTTAAAAAACCCACTTGGGGAGAGAAAAAGGAGGAATCAGGGTTAAGGGACAAAGCACCATTGTCTCTTTTCCAAAGATTTCCCAGCTCTTGGGTGACAGGGTCACTAAGGCATTTCCCTGCCCCTTTGGGTGTCACTGGACTTCCAGAGAGTCTAATGCTGCTGGTATGTAAGCCTCATTGTGGAATAGACTGATTTCCATGGCTCCAATAATGCTTTTTAGCTGATTTCCAGAAAGAGTCATTACTGGCATAGGAAGATGTGGGTGGGGATGGGGGTGGGAGATGAGCAAGACCAAAGAACCCAGGCATCCCAAGTCCCTGCTCATTGCTCTGCCCATGAAGCTCCAAATTAGCTTTCATTCTGAATGCTGAAGGGTTAAGGACCCCATCCCCTTCAGGAGAAGCGGGTGGTGAGTGATAGGAGAGCAAGCAGTCATCCCAACAGCCTGGGCCCAGGAATGAACAATGAGGAGGAGCTTGGGGAACAGGAGGAAGAAGAGGATGAGGAGGAAGAGGAAGATCACACCTTTACCTTTCGTTTGGGGAAGCGAGTCCAGCTGGCAGTGACCATGGAGAACAAAGCCAAGGTGAGATGATCCCCTGGGTACACTGGGGAAGGGGTAAGGCTAAACTGAAGAAGAGTCACAGAGATAGGGACCAATCTCTGCTTACCTAGCTGCTCAGCCACAATCAGAACCCAGGTACTTATCTCTCAGCTCCAAACTGCTGGCTGACCAATCTCTCCTGCAATAGGAGGGATGTAAGTCCATCCCACTCTTTCAAATTGAAGGCTTCTCTGTTCTCTCCCCATACTCAACACTTCCAGGGCAAGCGGATTGTGTCAACCAAGGCTGGGAGCCAAGGGGAGGAAGACCCTCCAAGAGGGGGCTCCAGCCTAGGAAGCCCCATGCAAATAGCAATCACTATGGAACCTGGACAAAAGGTAAAAGACTACCAGGATGTATAGGGTCCAGTCAGGCTCAAGGATTCCAGAGCTCCAGTGGACTGGGTGCTGCACTTAGGGGCTGGTAGGAGGGATGGGACAGCAGGAAAAGTTGTATGTGGTCTAAAGAGGCATCTACCCCATCTATGGCTGGCTCTGAGAATTTGCCCGAGGTACCCAAGAGTTTTCAGCTATAGCAAGAGGAGTCACCAAGAAAGACCATGTACAATATGGTCAGGCAGAGTCTGTCATGGAGCTGTACAACTCAGCTTTTGGACTGGGTTTGCACATGGAGATAGAAAATTGAAGAGGGAATTCTTGCTATTCATGCTTAGCTTACTACAGATGGACTACCCAGTTCTAAGAATGACCTCTGGGTGGCAAAAGCACCTTTCCTTCCCATGTCCTTCCTAGCCTTCCAAGGGGTAATGTCATAACTCTCTGAATCCTTGCCCTTTATCCTACAAAGATTCTGGGAGCCCTTTGTTCCAGACCTAACCTTTGCCCCCTTTCCCTTGTCCCAGGCTATGGGGCCAGGGTCCCAGGAGTTGGGGAGGGATTATGCACGATGGAAGCAAGAGAGGGAGCAGATTGACCTTGCACGCCTGGCCCGGCACCGGGATGCTCAGGGAGAGTGGCGTCGCCCTTGGGATCTGGACAAGTCTAAGCATATGTATGTGCTGTTGCAAGAGGGTGAACATGTGGCTGGGGAGGGAGCACTGGCCAAGGGCTCTGCCCAAAGGGATGGTGTGACAAATTCTCAGAGGCAGGATCCCTAGATCTGCCTTGGGGCTTCTACACCTTTTGTTGGGTTTCAGATTACATGCCCCATGCTGCATATTTTGTGTCTTATGTCCTAGGCCCCACTCCTTTCACCTGACTATGGGGAAGGTGCTTTGGGGAAGTGCAGGCCTGGCCTGCAGAGGTTGTCTTCGTTGAACCACCCTGTCTTTTCAACTGCCCGGGAACACTGGCGGAAACGGAATTCTTCTTGTTTCTCAACAGGTTTCAGGATGCCAGCAAAGCCAGGGATCTGGGTGTGCCAGCGGGTGGCAGCAAAAAGGGTGAGTAGGTCCCTCTCTGCTTTACATCCTACTTTTCCTCTTACATTTTCTGACTTGATTTTGGGTGGAGAAACTTGAAGTATGGATAAGGGGTGATGCTGGGTGAGTAGTTTGGGGTTCCCTCATAGTTTAAGGAAGTTTCCTTTGTGGTTCTTAGCTTCCTTCTTTTAGTCCTTGGGCCCCAGAAGAATGACTGCCCATCACACCTTCCCTATCTGAACTTCATGGTATGATGGGGTGAGCACTGATCTTAGAGTCAAAAGGCATGGATTGCAATCCCAGGTCTGACATTTCCAAGCTTTGTGATGTGGACAAGTCACTTAATTTCTCTGAGTCTCAGCATAGTGCCAGGCTCGTACTAGAAGCTTGATAAATTAACCTGCAAAATGGGATTGATACTTGAACCATCTTTCTCACAAGGCTGTTGTGAAGAAAGTGTTTTGTCCAGCTTAAAGCATTGCATATATGTAAGTTATCAGTATAATTATTCTTCCTTGGGATCCCCAGCCTCCAAAGCCATTTCCTGTTCCATTTGTTCCCACAGGACCCAGGAATTACCGGAAGTTCCAGTCTCGACCATTGCCCCCTGATGAAAGGGGTAGGCAGGGTCAGAAGATTTGGGAGAGAGAGGGGTGGTAGAAAAAAGGTCTTATAACTCCTGCACAAGCTACACAGAATACTGAACCCTGGGTTGGTGGATCAGGGATCCTGACATTGCTCTTCTGAGCTATTTCCTCCATGAAGCCTTCCTTGATTTTTCCCAACTGAAAGTGACATCTCCCTTCTAAATCTTTCTTAGAGAAGTTTTTCTGGACCTTTCTTTTGGCCATATTAGATTCTACTGTGTAGCATATTTACTTGTGGACAGATCATTTCCCCCCAACTTGTTGGATTATAAACTCTTTGATGGCAGAACTATATCTTTTTTATCAGTGTCCGCTGCACCTGATAATATCTCATACACAGTACATGCTTAATAAATGTTTGTTGAATTGAATCAAATTAATCCACATATCTTCTCTTGCAGGTGGTGGTGCTCACAGTGGGAACCTAGGTAAACCCAAGGTGGTACCAGCTATGAGCAGTAAAGCCCGTGGGAAGGACAGGCTAACTGGCCGGGCCCGCAGGTAATAGGCACCAGGGTGAGCAAAATCAGGCTTTGGGTGCCAGGTGAGTATCCCTAGCTAAGACTGATTTCCTTCTGCCCAACTACATTTTCTTCCTCCCCTCCCCCTCTCCTGCCTGTGCAGAAGGACACCAAAGAGCTAAAGAACCAGGTGCCTGCTTTTCCTGTCCCTTTGAGGCAGGGTCACTTCCTACCTGGATCTGTCCCTTGTTGCAGGTTAATGAGATGCTGGGAGAAACTGTCAGCAGCAAGAGTCCAGTACCTCTGGGAACTTGTGGTGTAATTACAATAGCGACATCCCTGGAGGTACTGCCTGGCTCGCCTTTCCCAGGCAGCACAGGCAGGGACATGCCTAAAGTCCCCATAGGATGAAGTAGTGTGGGTAGGGTGACAAACAGCAGCTGTGCATCCAGAAGCAAGGAAACATTCAAGGAAGTGGGGAGAGTGGCAGTTAGTCATCTGGATATGACGGTTCACGGGGGCCAAAAACAAGCGACAAGGGGAAAAAAAAAACCTTCTGAATTATGTTCATTTTGTTCCCAAACTGGTTGTGTGAACATTTACACCCAAGTTTCTCCCTTGGGAGACACATTAAACTGAGGAGAGGGTTCAGGGTGCAGGGGGGTAGAGGGAAAGGGGTGCTTACCATATGCTCTGTCTTGACAGGTGGGATTCAAAAGAGGGAGAAGAACCATCCTGCCCCAAGGAGGACTTAGAGAGTCAGGTGGGTGGCTGAGGGATGCAACTGGAACAAGGAGAGAGAAGGGACCCTGATTTCATTGACTCAGCTTGCTTGTACATTATTTCAGGAATCTCACAACACGAAGAGGTCACAGAATGAAGAGCAGGATAAACAGAAACAAAGGAGTCTGGAACACAGTGACCAGTGTGGTATTCAGGAGCACAGAACCAGCCTGTCTAGCCTGGATGGGCACCAGAGAGAAAAAGAAAGCAAGCTCAGTACTGGCAACCCAATGTCCAGTTTAGAGCCTAGGTCTTCCCGGAAGGTTGCACCTGTGCTCCCTTTCTTCTCCCCCGGAGATGCCGGCAGCCCTGTGCCCAGGGCAAGTGGGAGCAGTAAGCCCACTGCAGGACCTAGCAACAAGGAGAGCAACCTACTCTCCTTTTCTGACAGTTCAGAGCAGGCCCAGAAACTAAATAACAATATGGCAGAGCTGTGCCTCCATGAGAGCCCTGAGCAGAAGACAAGGTCCCAGGAACCCACTGAGGATGGCTCAGGCCAGGCTGGAATTCAGGGGCAGCTTGGCACAATTAGACAGTCCATCCAGAAAAACCAACCAAAGGGAAAGAATGACAAGCAGAGTGGTGAACAGAACTGAAATGAACCCCAGAAGATGGTGAGTGGACCAGCTCTCTAATACTAGGGAGCTCAGAAAGGAAAAGAAAAGAAGTGCTGAATCAAGAACTCTAAGCCTTCTGGGTAACAAATTGTTGGCTTCTGGTTTGCTGTGCCAGGCTGGCTAAGCAGCCTTGGCAAACTAACAAAAAAACCCAACAAACTGATTTGAGGGGAGGGAGCTCCCTCCCTGGATGTCACATGCACATCAGTGTGGACACATGTTTGTACATGCAAGCTTACACACCTGTAGTCTTCCCATGGCAGCACCTCAGATTCTGAGACAGCTGGCACCATATCCCAAATCCCCTTTAGTGCATCCAACAAGCTATTCCCCTCTGCGTTATGAGAGCAGAAGCTGCTCATTGTGTTCAGGACCCCAGAAAGTACTTATCTCCTTTACCTACCCATCATTTCTTAGAGTCTAGGATATTCCAAATTGGTCTATTGACTATCTTTCGTCCACCAGTTTGAGGGTCCTCTGCTTTCCTGATACAACTCCAAGGGCAAATACTGGTGGTCAAGTCCTGTACTCTTTCCAACTCCCCTGCATTGCACCCCAACTCATTTAGGTGCTATCTCACTTCAGGTTCCCAGAATTTTTGTCATCTGCTCCCAAAGCTGTTTTGGAGAGTAAAAGGTGACTCAGCTAATGGAACAAGAGGATTTTACTAGCAGAATGGAGGGAAAGAAGCCAGTCAGTTGGCATAATCTGAGAGGAACAGTAGGATTTGAATCAGTGTCTTAACTGGAGGACATTCCACAGAGTTAAGGTTAGAGTGCGAATAAGGATTCAAAAGGTTAACTATTGTACCACTCCTTCTGTCTTTCAGAGTGAAGAAAGAAAAGCAGAAACTCCTTTGGGCATCACTACCTATGGTTAACTCCCTTGAGTACCTAGTATTATCCTTCTCTCATGAATCTCATTTCCTGGATCTCATCATTTAGGCCCCAGACTTCATCATGTATTTCCCTTTGCCAACTTTTCCCCCCCGAGTATTGCCCATGGCTGTTCATGTCTGACTCCTCTATCTTAGCAATGCCTTTTTACCTGCCAGAGGAGGTTTATCCCTTTACCAGAAAAATGAACCTTAGACAGTTCAGAAGAGAGGGGGTCCTTCTGGTGCATGACTGAAGAGGTGGAGTATGAGGAATGGAAGGAAACTCATGATCCTGGCTGGCTACTTGTGTTGCTGGATATGCTGCAGAATGCTGGGGGGCCTTGGGCTTTTTCCCTTCTGGGATCACTATCTCTATTTTCAGGGTGTGGAAAATCAGCCTCCTAAAATGTAATGCTGCCTTTAAAAGAAGTCTGAGTGGTGGGACTGTGCTGGGTTCTTACAGTAAGGAGTGAGGAAAGAATGAAAATAAAAAGTTTAGAACTCTGGGTTTGGTGTGAGTATAGAGTAAGAAAACCATTTCAAGGTTTGAGGATATTTCTGTTCATGTGGAAGTAGGGTGCCTGAGAGACATATTTTTGGACTTTAGGATAAGATGGAAAACCTAGTTCCCAGCTGGGGACACTGGAAAACCCTTATCTTCTAGCTGGACATATATAATTTCCTTTAGTTGGTACAAAGCATTGGAATTCTTCTCCCCAAAAGGAGGGGAGCCTGACCTTGAATTCTGATGACCTCTAACTACATTTGCCCCCAAGAAGCAGTTGACTATCCAGATGTGGTGCCTTCTTCATTGAGAAATTTGTGTGGTTGTGGCTGCATGTGTGATACTATGGGATAAGGGATGTAGAATAAGGAACTGTGAGAAATGTTTTAAATTTTCTAGTGGGGTCCTAAGCTGGAGGGATCCAGGGTGGGATGGCAGTGAAGAGGTGACATTTCACTTGATGGGAGACAGCAATCTCAACCTTGCAGAGTATTTCTCAAAAAGATGTCAGGAGAAACAATGCCACAGATTCAAGTTTTAACCCACATTAGAAGCTGAAGAGAATGATGAGGGGCTATGGAAGAAACATACAGTATCTCAACTGAAGGGAAATTGTAATCTAAGACAAATAAAATTAAGCATTCCTGACCAAATGTGAACTATCTTCTGTGACATGGTATAAACTGGATAGTGTAGCTATCCCCTGCTGTCCTATTACATCCTAGCTAGGGTTAGGCCATCTCCAAAAAACAACAAAAACCATACTTCTCCTCTGCCCTGCCTACTTCTGACTGTGCTAACCCAAAGAACTCCAACCTGGGGCAACCTTTACTTCTTTACTCCAAAAGATAGATTTCCATGGACCTGAAGGAATATTATAATCTTGATAATTGATATTTCTCTTAGAAATCTTAGCCTGGCCTTCACAGTCTTCTGGTCTGTGATTTGGGAGGGACAACAGACTGTAAAAGGGGCAATCCTTGTGAAAATATGGGAGGCAATCTGGGACTATGTCTAGAGCTGTTAAGGCAGTAAGCTGGATTGGATCAAGTATCGAAAACAGAGCAGAGCGAGGGTCTGAAGATAGAGTTGTTCTGGGACCCATTTTAGCTCAAGGGAAAGGCATACTATGAAATTTTAAAGAGAAGCATTTTTATATAATCCTGACATTTTCACTATCCAGTCTGGGCCCAATATAGCTTAGCTCCAAACTTTTTTTTTTAATTAAGAAGTACTGCATGGTCACAGAAATAAGGTAGATTGAGGTTGCCCAGGCCTACCCAGTGATAATAAAAGCTCATCTTGGAAGGACAACTTTGGTTTTCTTAGGGTGTCTTGATTTCTCTTATCTATCAATTCTGTCACAAGGATTTGAGGGCCATTTTTCCATTTGACTTCACACTCTGGTTTCTATTTAAGTCTTTGTCTTGGGCCCGAGCTGTCCCTTATCCCTGCACTGTCTCTCCTCTGTTTACATCGCTAACATTTTTGTCAGCTGCTGCTAAGCTGCTCCCAAACCACAATCCTTGTTTCTTTAATGTTCTCCCCAGTAGCCAACTCTGTTTTTGGAGTTTGCCTCTGAACTCTCCTCCCCCAAGTTCAAACTTCGTCAGCCATGGAAGCACTGTGGCTACATTTTTCTGTAGACTCCAGAGAGGTCCTACGTAGGTATAAAAGGGGAAGCAGGAGATACATGAAAGGTTAGAATTGGTTTTTGGTTGGGTTTTTAAGCTAGAATTCTAGAAGGTCAGTCTGCCATGTATTCTTAAAACTGGCCACAGGAAGTGGGAGAAAGGCTGAAATATAGCACTAGGCAGGAATAAGGAGAGAATCACT